>NW_003852450.1:8261116-8274057 GCF_000181295.1 Otolemur garnettii
GCAGCAGCAGACCCCAGCCCTGCTATTCCAGCCCCTGAGAGTGGAGGCTCTGACTCCCTGTCCTGGCATTTCTGTCCTTCTTGCGCTGACTATTGGCCCTCCCCTTCCCGTGAGCCCTCCTGCTGGGCCCTCAGGAGAGGGCAAGAAGGAAGCCCTGGGGTTGGTGCTGGGATAGTCAGGGAGGATAATAGCCGCCTACCGGGACAGGCAGGCAAAGGGCTCTCCAGAACTATCCCTTTAGTCTGCCTCTGCTGACTGATTCTTCTCTGAAGCCCCTTCCTTCAGCTTCAGCAGCTCTGATGTCTGACCACGGTGCTTCAAACAAGGCCTCAGCAGTCTTTTTGAACTGTCCCAGTAGAAAGAGACCTCAGCTTACCTTCACTTGGCAGGCCCAGATCAACCAGTACTCACAGCTCCTATTGCAATGCTTTCCTTACTAATGGCGTGATTTATGTTAACAGCAACCCCTGCATTCAACAGGTGCTCTTGCCTTGCTTTACAACCCACCTTGGTATATGTGACTCCACTTGACCTGTGAGTCAGCCATGAGCATTGCCTTCCCTATTTTACATAAAAGGAAATGAAGCTCAAAGGCAGGCCCAAGGACGTGTACCTAGAAAGTGGCAGAGCTGGGCCCAGAGCCTGGGGCTTCAGACTCCTGCCCGCTCTGCTGTGGGAAAGGGGAGGACCCTGCCTTCTTGTGTTCTTCTGTGCTGGCCCACACTGGCCCTCACTAGCTCTCTGCTCTCCAGATGGCTCCTGTCTTGACTCCCTAAAAGATTCCCTAAGCCAAGGGTCAGGGGCCCTATGTCCCCCCAGGGAGCCACCAGTTAGAAAGTGCTCATCTTGTGTCTGGTGCCTGGTATATGCCCTTCCCACCTCGCCACAGAAATGCCCCTTTCTGCATCAAAATACTGCTCCATGGATGCTAAGCCTGGGGCTCAGAGCCTAGTGGACCCAGCACCCCAACACCCTCCTTTTTCAAACCTACTCAGCTCAGGCTGACACTGGGGGAACTGTGGATCAAGGCTGTCCTGTCCCAAACTGTTCCAATCAATAGCATGTTCCTTCCTTTCTGGAAGGATTGAGGGGACTGTGTTCAACCTAGCCTGGTGGTGCCCTAGAGGTCCACATCTATGTGGGATATAGAGCCAGCTCTAGGTGCCATCCTAGTGACCCCTGAGGACAGGGGGCTTTGCAGCTAAGTGAGCACCTGAGGACTCACTGGGAGAAGCTAGCTCCCAGGGAGGGGTAGAAGCAAGCATGGCTTCCTTCAGCCTCGGACAGGTACGAGGCTTGCTTGGGTGGGGCAGGTGCCCCCAGAGTGTGCAGTGTGCCAACCAGAGAGCTTGGAAGCAGTGCGCAGCCCTGGAACCGTCTCCTGAGTGTGGGACAGGTGCTCTCATGCCTCCCCATGACCCTCTCCACTCCTACTCTGCCAGCTGAGGGACCCTGGGGACTTGCTCCTGGGGTGTCTCCCAGCTCCCAGGCCAGCCTGCCCCAGCCCTTCCCTGCTGTCCCTTGAAGGCCCTCATTCCTCTACCTCTCTCCACTCCCCCTGAAGAGAATAACCTGCCCTCTGACCCACCTGTGCTGCTGCTGCCACCTCTGCTGTCCCTTTGTGTGTGTCCTCCTCTCGCCCCCTAATCCAGCTAATTTTCTGCCCTCCCCAGGTCTGATGACAGCGACTCCTCTTTGTCGGAGGTCCTGAGGTACACACAGAATGTCTCTTGTGTTTGGTCCCCAGCTCTCACTCTCTGCACTCTCTCTTCTCTGCCTCTTGCTGCACCGGCCCCTCCCGCCTGCACACCCCTGTCCTCGCATGCAGCCCCTCGCTCCCCTTCCTCCCTCCCTCCCTCCCACCTGTTCCTGCTCCCAGGTTCCTCCCTCTCAGAGTGGCTGCAGAGCCTTCTGACTGTGCCATGCCCACTGGAGCTGGCGCTCAGGGAGGGCATCCAGTTGCTTGTTGCAAGCCCTGTCCTCTTCTTCCTCATCACCTGGGCAGGGCGGGGGTGCAACATGGACACCTGAGAGGAGCTGGGGCTGAGCTCTGCCGCGTGCCTGGAGGCAGGTGGAGGCCTGGAGGTCACGGGTATTTGCTAGGCTACTGCTCCTGTGAGGAGTGCCAGTGGCTGGGCTCAGGGCTCTTGTGACTCACTCAGCTGCTACCAGAAGCTAAGCTCTTCAGACCTTGGTTCTGGGAGGGACACAGAGGGGACAGTGCCCCCAGCCCACATCTATTGGCACACAGATGTGGGGTACCTCCCTGTCTCCCAGCTGTGGAATGGCTAGAGGCTGAGTCCCCCCAGCTGACCAGCACAGCACCCCACAACCAGGGGCAAGTCTCCAGACCTGGTGGGCCTGAGCCTACAGGCAGAGAGCCTTCGTGGGATAGAGCTTCCTCCCACTCTCCTGGCATGCTCTCTGCTCCCTGCGACTCTGGCCCCATGTGTTGAAGTTCTGGTTTACTCTCCTGTGGTCCTTGAGGCTTGGCCACCATGAGGTGCTAGCCACTTGCCAGGCTCTCACTGAAGGGAGGGTTATCCCTTTGGCATAGTTCATGGCAGTCTGGGGCTTCTTCCCCAGCCAAACACCTAGGCCAAGCTGATGTTAGAAGTGGGGTGCTGGGGCAGTAGTGGAGCTATTTGTGTGTGGGAGGGGGAAGAGAGAGACCTGCTGGCAGCTGAGTGTGTCTGACCGCTCTCCTTGGAGATGGGCACGCAGAGTTTGTGGAGGGACTGCAGGTGGGACCTTGGTCATTTCAGTGTACTCTTGCTGTCGGGAGCAGCATTCTCTTTGGGAAAAAAAAAACAAACTAGGATATATTTTCAGATACAACTCAGCCCTGGGGTCATCCCAAAACACCCTCACTGAGAAAAAAAGTCTTTACCCCCAGAACCTCCAGGTGGCTGGTGTAGCAAAATCCTCACACACATTCGGATCCGCCTCATTGCCTTCCTCAGCGTGTCATGGGAAAGGAAAGTTGCTAACTCCAGTCCTTGTAGCCTCATTCCAGACAGGTTCCCAACTTCTAACCCAAAGCTAACCTTGGATCCTTTGGCCTTTTGTAAATGACAGAGGTCTGACGGTGTTGGTCCATGGGCAGGTGTGTGCATGCACATGCAAGTCTCTCTTGGCAGATGGATAGTCTGGGATCAGGGTGCTTAGAGGGTGACAGCCTGCGCATCCTTCCCTCTCTGTATCCTCCCTCACACTAGGGTAACTGAAGCAGCAGCAGTTACTGATGGGGGCTGCAGGAGCCAGTTCTAGCACTTGGGCCTCTGCCCTGCCCAGCAGGGGCCAGGGTGCATTTACGTCTCAGGATTGAGGCCAGGCAGTGTCAGACAGGAACTCTCCATCGGTGGGGCCCATGCCTCCTGTTCCTTCCGAGATGGCAACTGACAGATCACTATATAACACAAGCCCTCCCTGCCTTGTGCAGCCTATTCCTAGTTCAGACCTAAGTGGAGTGTGGCTGGAGTCTCTGTCATTAGGCTCTTATCCCATCTCCACAGTATCCCCTTATGCCCCTATACCTCCATGAGCCCAGCCACAATCTCCCTGGCTGATGGGCATACTCTCTCTTCCTCTCTCCTGGGAAGGGGCATCATCTCCCCAGTCGGAGGAGCCAAAGGTGCACGGACGGCCCCGCTGCAGTGCGTCTCCATGGCTGAGGGCCACACCAAGCCCATCCTCTGCCTGGATGCCACGGATGAGTTGCTTTTCACAGGGTCCAAAGGTGTGTGGAACTCCACCTGGCCAAGCTGAGTTAAGGTCTCCCACCCACCCCGACTTCCTTTGTCAGGGTAGTCTATGCAGGGAATAAGAACACAGGGCCCAGGAGGTGAGGATGGCAGGTCAGCTTGCTCACTGCCCTACTGCTCTCCAGGCAATGCCCAGCATCCATATCTTGGTACTTCTTTATTTATTTATCTATTTATTTATGATTAAATCATAGCTGTGTGCATTAATGTCATTATGGTATACAGTGTGCTGGTTTTATATACAATTTGAAATACTTTCATCAAACTGGTTGAATTCTTTTTTTTTTTCTTCTGCAGTTTTTGGCCGGGGCTGGGTTTGAACCCACCACCTCCAGCATATGGGGCCAGCGCCCTAGTCCTTTGAGCCACAGGCACGGCCCAATCTTGGTACTTCTTGTGATCTGGGCTGAGGACTCCACAAAGTTACCCTCACTCAATCACAACAGCAGAGTCAAACATTATCCCAGCAGAAAGAACATATCCAAGTAGACACACATACTAGAAACACGAGAACTATCCCCTGCAGGAAGGTGGATGGTGTCAAGGAGATGAGATTGACTGGATCCAACCTTTCCCAGGGGGTTTGCTGGCCACGGGTTCACTTACTTTGTCAGTTGTTAGTATAGTAGGAGCAGGAATTACCAAAGGCTTAATAATTTGAGTTTAGCCTAAGACACCTTGACAATGCTCACAGAACTCTAGTGTTTGTAGGAAGTTTGCTTGAGAAACTCTGACCTAAAATTTTTCCAACCAACTATTCTCTCCCCTGAGTTTTCTAAGAGCATGGGCACTGGGAACACACGAGTGTGTGTGTGTTTTTGTCCCTCAGGCTTGTAGCTCCTTCCTTGAGAGCAGTGTTTTTCAGCTGTTTTTATCTCACGAAACACCAATTAAAAATCGGCCAGCTGCATATACCGAGGCTGGTGGGTTAGAACCCAG
Organism: Otolemur garnettii; assembly: GCF_000181295.1. Taxonomy (NCBI): domain Eukaryota; kingdom Metazoa; phylum Chordata; class Mammalia; order Primates; family Galagidae; genus Otolemur; species Otolemur garnettii. Next base: position 8,265,820 of record NW_003852450.1, read on the forward strand.
CCGGGGCCAACTGCAACAAAAAAAATAGCCAGTGCCTATAGTCCCACGTACTGGGAGGCTGAGGCAAGAGAATCATTGAAGTTTGAGGTTACTGTGAGTTATGATGCCAAGGCACCCGACCAAGGGTGACATAGTGAGACTCTATCTCAAAAAAGAAAAGAAAAGAAAATCACTGCTCTAGATCTTTCTCCATCACTTCCCCCTAACCAAGGTGGATGGCCCATGTTAGGGGAGCTATTTGCCTCCCCCCCGACTGATACCACCCCTTCCCTGCGGCTCTTACCCGTCTCCCACAGACCGCAGCTGCAAGATGTGGAACTTGGTGACAGGGCAGGAGATTGCAGCTCTAAAGGGCCACCCCAACAACGTGGTCTCCATCAAGTACTGCAGCCACTCTGGGCTCGTGTTCTCCGTGTCCACCTCCTACATCAAAGTGTGGGACATCCGCGACTCGGCCAAGTGCATTCGGACCCTCACGTAAGTCTGCCCTTCTCCCAGCCTGCCTCACAGGGGCAGGCTGTGGCGGGCTGGGCTGGGCACAGGTACTTCCCAGCTCTGGTGGTCCCCTAAGCCCAGAACAGCCAGGCTATGTGGCCACAAAGGTCATTACCAGCCCATAAACTTGGTTTGACTCTGGGGCACAATGTGAAATCCCGTGGGATGGGGGACAGTACCTATGGCAGCAGCTTGAGGGAACCTTAGTCTGCCTGGCTCACACCCACATCCCAGCCCCAAACTCTGCCCCTTGAGGTGTGTTGGATATCGCCCCATGAGTCCACAAGAGGAAACAGGGTGAGTCCAGCAGGCAGCAGCAACATCCAAAGCCCTGCTGGCTGTTGGCTGCTGCCTGTGTAGGTGACCACCCAGACATGCCCCCGAGCCTGGGCCCTGACCCAGTCTCAGGCAGGCGGGCACAGAGAGACAGAACCAAGGCCAGGACCCCTGCAAAACAAAATGGCATTTTTAGCAAAAGTCTCGCTTTAGCCTTACATTGACATTGTAGGCTACAGTCTGTTATTTAATTTGATCCTTAAGAAGTAAACACAGAAGTTTTTAGGGCAGCGAAGCTATCCTGTATGATGCCGTAAAGGTGGATACATGTCCTTATACATTTGTCCAAACCCATAAAATGTTCGACACTAGGAACAAACCCTAACATAAGCTATGGACTGGGACAATAATGATGGAACAAATGTACCAGTCTGGTGAGGGTTATTTATATCGGGGGGTAAACTATGCCTGTGTTGGGGGCATGTATGAAAAATCTCTGTATCTTATGCTGAATTTTGCTATGAGCCTAAAACTGCTCTTTAACAAAGTTTTTGAAAAGTAAGCAGAATGGGTATTGTTGCCTCTTTTTACAAATGAAGAAACTGGGATCAGAGAGGTTAAGTGATTTCCACCAGATCAGGTACAGTCCCCCGTCCCCCTCTCATGACTGAGTCTGATAGCCTTTCCCAGCCAGTGCCCAGGCACACCACAGGCCGTGTGGGACTTGTCCCTTCCAGGTCCCACTTCAGAGATAAGCTGCTGCTCTTTTGTCAGTCAAGGAAGACTTCCTGGAAGAAGTGGGTTATTGAGGGTTCTCTGGGTTTCTGGCCCATGTGGAGGGACTGTTTTCACCTCTGGCCTTGCCTCTCCTTCCCATGGCAGGTCCTCAGGCCAGGTGATCTCAGGTGACGCCTGTGCCGCCACATCTACCCGCGCCATCACTAGTGCTCAGGGGGAGCATCAGATCAACCAGATCGCCCTCAGCCCCTCAGGCACCATGCTGTACGCCGCCTCGGGCAATGCCGTTCGCATCTGGGAGCTGAGCCGGTCAGTGAGATGGCCAAGGAGGGGAGGAGGGCTTGGTGTCCTCAGCAGCAGTTTTCAGGTCTCAGTTTGAAGCGGGCAGGACCACAGCTGCTCCTCATTCCCTCATGCTGTGTCCACTCCTCTAAGAACCCCGAAACATGGGGATGCTATATCCAGATTTTTGATCTCACTTTGAGATGGACAGTACCTTGGCCAAGCCACTTTGTTTCAGGGCAGTCTTCCCACCCCAGCCTGGGGTCCCCTCTAATCTGCCCCCTCCCTTTGACCGGTACTCTCCACACCACAGGTTCCAGCCCATCGCCAAGCTGACTGGCCACATTGGCCCTGTGATGTGCCTGACAGTTACCCAAACTGCCAGTCGGCATGACCTCGTGGTGACTGGCTCCAAGGACCACTACGTCAAGGTACCTGAGGCTGCCTCAGCTCTGAGGCCAGGGATTAGGGGGCATTCCTAGTGTTTCTTCCACTCTCCCCCATCTTTGGCCTCTGTTACCTTGAGAAGGCTCATAAAAACTAATGAGACTTCCAAGGAGCTGTGCTGGAGAAATCACCCCAATAAAAGCAAGAAAGTATGTGCAGAAAGTTATAGATTGCAGAGGAACTTTGTAAATAGTGAAGAATTTGGAATAGCCTAAATGTTTAAGGATAGAGTAGCAGTCAAGTAAAGTGAAAAATTCACTAAACAGGATACATTGCAACTATTAATAAAATGCTAAATTGGAAAACGAAACAGAAAGTGTACAAACAGCGCTAATTTGTTTGCTCCCTGATAATGCCATTGACAACTGTGTGTTTTTGGTCAGAAACTGGAAGGAATAAGGAAAGTTGTTACAAGTAACATTATATTTAATGTATTAAAAAACAAAAGGATCGTAATCCCTAGCAGCTGCCTATTTAGCTGTGGGGTCTTAAGTGATCAGCCAGATCACCCCCTGCATTAGCTAAGTCAGGCTCCAGCCCCAGCCCCGGTCCCCATGGGAGGGGTGAAGTCCTGCACAGGGGGTCTTCAGTTCGCTGGGGACAGCAGCACTGCAGGCCCTGGCCTTCCCTCTTCCTTGCTCTGAGCTCTCCCTACTGGCACCTCCCCCTGCAGATGTTCAAGCTGGGTGACTATGTGACAGGCACCATTGGCCCTACTCACAACTTTGAGCCACCGCACTATGATGGCATTGAGTGTCTCTCCATCCAAGGAGATATCCTGTTCAGTGGCTCTCGAGACAATGGCATCAAGAAGTGGGATCTGGATCAGCAGGAGCTCATCCAGGTGCAAATCATAGGAAGGGGAGAGGGTAGGGCAGGGCAGGGTGGTTCCCCAGCCCAGGCAAATCCTTGGAGCCCTCTGGCTTGGGATTGCTGGCCTCAGCAGGGATGGTTTCAGAGCTCCCTAAACTTGCCTGTTCTCCAGCCTCTAGCCCTGCTGTCTGCGTCCTCCTCCCTCTCTGCAGCCTCTCTTCTACCATCTCCTGCTTAATCAACCTGCTCTGAGCAATGGCTTTGTTCTCAGCTCCTGGGTTTGAATGTGAAGCTCAGTCTCCAAATTCCCTTTCCTAGAATATTAACATTTTAGCCTGACCCATTTGAGTGCTAAAGTATTCTCCACCAGTGCAGGATCTTAGGCTTAAACCTAATGGGGAAACAGAAAGACCCATCTCTAGTCCCCTGAAACCCCCTAGCACCCCCTGGCCCAGAGAGCTTGTTCTGCCCGCCTTCCCATCCACCCTCTCCCCTCAGCATGAGCAGTGGGACAGCCCCTGGACAGGGTTCCAAGGAGCAGAAAGCAGAAGGGGGCACCTTCAGCCTGGCAGCCTCCCCAGCCTGGCTCTGGCTCCTGGGACTGACCATCCCTGCCTGCGTGATAGCAGCCCTCATTAGCAAGAGGATCCCCAGGGCAGGTCCTCTCCCTCCTTGGTACCTCTCCTGGTCCTCACCAGCCCTGCTCTTCCTGCAGCAAATTCCCAATGCACACAAGGACTGGGTGTGCGCCCTGGCCTTTGTCCCAGGCCGCCCCATGCTGCTGAGCGCCTGCCGTGCAGGTGTCATCAAGGTCTGGAATGTGGACAACTTCACACCCATCGGTGAGATCAAGGGCCACGACAGCCCCATCAATGCCATCTGTACCAACACCAAGCACATCTTCACAGCCTCCAGGTGGGTGCTGAACAGAGAGCTGCCTGTGCTCCCCACCCCCTCTCCTGACATGGACAGGGGGTGCTGGGAGGCTTCAAGCCCTTGATTCACAGAGCAGACCATATGGAGACCTCCTTCCCATACCCAGCTCATGCCAGCCTTCCCTGAGTGCCTACTGTGTGTTGGGCACTGTGCTTTGCAAATGAGCAAGAAAGTGCTGGCCTTGGGCTGGGGCTTGCCCACTTGTCTCCAGGCCTCTCCTGCCCCTCCCACATTAGCCCCACCTGTCTGTCTTTCCTGCCCAGGGACCTTTCAGACCACAAGGCAGCCCTGCCACCTCCAGACCACACCTCCCTCCCTCCTGCCCCCAGCTCTGGTCCCCCATGCAGGGAGCTCCCAGGCTCTCCACCCTGCGGGGTGCTACTCAGACGGCTTTCTTCTTTTCTCTTCTTGTTCCAACCTTGTCCTCTGTCCCATCCCCTTCCTGTCTCCTCCTACCTCTCCTCTCTCTCTGCCCTTCACTCTCTCCCCCCACAGTGACTGCCGGGTAAAGTTGTGGAATTACGTCCCTGGACTCACCCCCTGCCTTCCTCGCCGAGTCCTGGCCATAAAGGGCCGCGCCACCACCATGCCCTGACGCCCGCCCCTCTCCCCATTTCCTCTCTCATTCTTCCCCTCTTTCCTTTCCCCTCTCTCTCCTCACTTCGATCTGAGCTGCTTCTTGACGGTATGAGATTATTTTACTCCTTCTCCCTACTGTCCCTTCACAGCCCCTGGCCCAGAGAGCTTGTTCTGCCCGCCTTCCCACTCCACCCTCTCCCCTCAGCATGAGCAGTGGGACGGCCCCTGGACAGGGTGCCAGGGAGCAGAAAGCAGAGGGGAACACCGCCAGGCCTGGGCAAAATAGCACAACACAAGGAAATCCCCCAGGATAAAGATCCTGCTGGGACCTTGGAGTCTGCAGCCCATTTGCCCCTAAGTGATGCTTGCCTCTCAGCCCCAGGTCCATTTGGGGACAAATGTGGATATCCTTCACTTCTGGGGGCAGCCAGCTGGGCACACTTCAAGAGCTGACCAACCTCCTCTTTGTCCTCCACCCCAGTGACCTGACGGTGAAGTTCTGGAGTGTACGGCGGTTACCCCACAGTGGCCCACCCTAGGAGTGAGGGCGGAGGCATGCCCCCAGGACCCTCAACCCCAGCATCCTGGACAGCACAGAAGGGAAGCTGTGGCCTGGCCTGATGGGGCGCTGCCCTGGGGACAGGTGCGGGTGTGGCCCTTTCTCCTGTTCTCCCTGCCTTCCCAAGGATGCTGTTTCCTCTGTCCCTCCCCTGACTCTTGGAGCTTCTTGGGAGAGCAAGGGTGGGGAGGAAATTAAGCTGTGAAGCCAAAGGGCATTATCCCCTCTGTTCCTCTCTCCCTCACCCACCACTCGTCACGTGTTCTTCTGCTGAGCTGGCCCTGCCCCTCCTCCTGGCCTTTAGCCTAGCAATGGGGCTCTGTGGGGTAAGTGAGGCAGCCAGCCAGCCCCATCATGGTCATGCCCCCCCCCACGTGCCCCCAGGAGCTGGCCTCCCCCCACATTCCCAGCCAGCATCTGGAGCCAGTGCACCTGCCTCTGAGCCCAAAAAGCTAGTCCTCAGGTAACCATGGAAACCAGGCGTAGACAGCTGGGCCTAACAGCTGACCCCTAACCCACCCTATGGCCACAACTAGTCCCACTTGGCCCCAGCGATTACCTAGGATTCCTTTCTGATGGGGCCAAGGGGGAGCTGCTAGAAAGATTCCTTTGGGGAGATGGTCAGAAATACTTCAGTTATTTATTGGTTTTTTATTTTTATTTTTTGCTGTTGCCTCCTGGAAACTGACTTGAAGTTTCTTCCCACATGTTTTTTCCCTCAGCTCTTGGGGACCTGGGATTCCAAAAGGAATCCGCTGCCCCGGCCTCCAGGGCCACCTCCTCTGTTTGCTTTGCAGAGGAGGGACATGCCCCTTTGACTCCTTGCAGCTTGGGCCTGTCCCAACATTACCCCCAGGGACCTTCTAGTGCACCCCTGGCCTCTAGGCCTCCTGATGCTTCAGTGCCTTCCTCTACCCTGAGGCCTGGCACCACGCTGGGCAGCCTCACACCAGCCATGCCCATGACACCACATGTGTCTTCTCACTCATGGGGTTCCATGCCCAAAGACCCCGGGAAGGCGGGGGAGCTCACCCCCCACACAGCCCAGGGCCAGGGAGCCTGCTCCCCAGATTCCTGCATGGGTCACATAGGAAGCAGCTTGGTGGACTGTCCACTAGGATGTGGCTTGGATGGGGAGGACTGCCCAGCCCCTTACCCCTCACAGTCCACCCATATTTTTACCCTAACTAGAACAGGGAGTCTCTCCAGCATCTTCTTCTCTGGTTTATTCAGGAGATACATTTTCAGCCTTAAAACTGGCATGGGGCACAGGTGCTCCCTTTTAGGAGGTTATCACTGAAGAGGGAGTTCACTTTTCCTTGGGGCTGTGAACCACAGCTCTGGGCAGGGTGTTAAGTCAGTGTTCGGGTGCCCCCTGTTGGGGCAACTCTGAATTTGCAGGAATGCATCTTGGAAGGGGCCGGGCTCTATCCGCTGTCCCTCAGCCCCCCTGTAAGCCTGTCCACATGGTTTTTCCATTGGGAACCAGGAACCCCAGCTCTACTCAAAGGACATGGTGACTTTTGGACTTTCTGGAGGTGGCTCTGTTACTGCCCTTGGCATCTCTCCTTTGTCCAGGGCAGCCAAAGCATGGTCTTTGGGGCCCCTAGTATGGGAGGGGGTCAGGCTCCAGTGGAGGCCGAGTGGGGCCTGTCCCCTGCCCTTGTGCCCTCTTCGGAGCCACGTCAGAAGCTAAGAAGCCTGTCTTGCTTGTGTGTGGCCCTGCTGGACTTGTGATTAGGCTGGGGGAGCTAGTATGCAGGAAGGACACACATTGTCAGAGACTGATCTCCTGGAACCTGACAGTCTGTCTGCGATGCCTGGAAATCCTCCTCCCCTGGCCATTCCCAGGGGTGCTGGGCAACTCCCTTAGCACTCAGAAGTGGCCACAAGTCTCTTCCCACTCCTCTTCCATCCCTCCCCACCTGAACAGGAAGTTTTGACCTTGCAACCTGTAAGAAAGACTCTGTCCGCATGACTGTTTACAAGCTATAGAAACATGTAATACTGTGCCCTGCTCCCCCCAGGGCCGGCCATGCCCCAGCTTGGGGTGACTGTGCTGTAGCTGCAGCCCTGTTCTCACACAGGTGTGAGCTCATGGCCCGCGAGAGGGGCTCATCGTTGTTGCCCATTTTCTCCTGTTTCTAATGGGTCAGCTACCTCATGGCGGGGCCAGCTCTGCTGTCCTGGTGAGTGTCATTGACTCTAAACTTGAAGTCTTTCGGGAGCCCTGAGCCTGTCACCTCGAGCCACCCCAAGTTGTATTCCATGAACACTGGAGTCTCTGCCCACTCTTTCAGGGATGTCCAAGGTACATTATATAGGGGGCAGGCCCCCAGCTCCTCTCATCGCACAAGCATCCTCAGTGTTGCAAGCACAAAATATTTGTGATTTGAGCACAATGGCAGGGCTCTTGCAGGCAGTCTTAGAAGACCTGAGCCCAAGACGATCCTCCCAAGAGACTGTCCAAAGTTAGATTTGGGGTTGCCCATCCTAAGACTTGAGGCTGAGCCATGGTAGGCAGAACCACATCTGTTTGCTGTGGGCTCAGGAGTAGACCCCTTTCTAGACCCCATACCCCAAATCTTTAAATGCCTGAATACAGGCTGGGTCCCAGGCCTGCTGAGCCTGAAGAGCTTAGACTCAGATTCCCTGTCTCCTGGATGGAGTATCCATCAATTCTCTTGAAGCTGACTGGCAAGTTGCCTCGATGGAAGATGTCTTCCATCCCCACCGTGCTCGGGCCTTCCCAGCACAGTCCTGAGCCAGGACTCCATTCTCAGTATTAACCAGTTCCGTGTTACCTTTTATTTGTGTGACTGACCCCTCCAAGGCAACCAGAATTCCTGAAGGCAACACCTGGAGTTGCCTTACGGGTTGTCAAGAAAGGAGGGAAGGCCGTGAGGCAGAGGCTGGCACACCCAAGCCTTTGAGGTGGTCAGGGTGCCACCCTCAGCCCCTTGGGAAGGGATAGCTATGGGTCTAAGAAGTGGCCCCACCCAGTATTCAGCTTAGGAACCTCTCCACCTCACCGTGCAGTCCTGCTGCCTACCTGGCTCTGTGGCTTGGGCAGAGGGAAGTTTAAAGCACAAAACCACGATGGGGAAGACGCC
>NW_003852450.1:8275013-8277270 GCF_000181295.1 Otolemur garnettii
ATTAGGAGGCAGAGCCTTGAACATGATGCATTCTCCTCCAGACTCCGTATGTGGCCTGGGGCGGATGCAGCTGTTGAGGTGTGGGCACTAGCATTTTGGGCACCTCCTATATTCCAGGCACTGTTCAGGGCATTTTTCATTAGATTTTCAATGTGTGACAGGTGATAGTTTCATTTTATGAAATGAGAAAAGTCTCAGGAAGTGACTAGTCCAGATCACAGCTACTAAGGACAAAGCCAGGATTTGAACCCAGACCTGTCCAACTGCAGCACCGACTGCCTTTTGCTAACTTTATGTGCCTTTCTAGGACCTGGGACACACCGCCCAAGGTACCTACCAGACCCTTCTTGTTACCTTGCCACTTATGGAAAGAAGACAGAGAGTTCACTTAAGAAAACAGCTCTACAATGGTTGTGACTTTCCTCTAGATCCATGCTTTTCAGTCTTTAAAAGCCAAGATTCCCTTTTCATAACCACAAATCACTGCATCAGCTCCCAGAAATCCTATCTCAGGGCAGGGTAGAGAGGGCCCTGCAGGAGAGTGTGCATCTTTATCACCAGCCAAGATCCTTTTGGAAGTTTACTTTCTGATTTTTGCATCAGGAAGGCAATAGTGTCTCTCTTTGCTTTGTTTCCCAAATATACTAAAACTAAGTTGCTCCCTCAGCCCGCCCAGGTGCTGCTGCCCATCCAGGCCTATGGCTGAGGCAGATCCTCAGCGGGGAGTCCTGGAGTCGGTGGGAGGAGAAAGACTTCTGGTTCTCAGTTGGAAGGGCCTTGGCAAGTGAGAAGGGGTCCCTAAGCCATGGAGGGAGACGGTGGGCAGAGCTGCGCTGCCTGCCAGCACCTCTGGCAGGCACAAAGCCACCTGCCTTGGGAAGTAGGGTGGCTTCCTGAGGATGGTAGTGTTTGGCTGGTTGACTCAGCCCCACCCCTTGCCACTTTCCCCACTTACCCTCACTTTCCACGGGCACATATTGTACTGAGGATCCAGCTCTATGGTGGGACAGAGCCTCTGGTGAACTGCAGTAAGTGACAATTGGGCATGGCCAGGGGCAGTCCAGGTGCTGGGGACCTTGTCAGGGGCTGGCCCTGGAGGGTAATCCAGCCTGCTGATTCTTGCTTGTTGCTGTGTCCCTCCCCTCACCCCACAAAGGGTATGCAGCAAAGACACCCTCCAAAGGGTTTTTCCAAAGGCTGGTCTCCTGTACCTGGAGAATGCATGACTCTTGGGAGATAAGGGACAGGAATGCTGAGTTAAGAGACTCTGTTCTTTACTCTCTCACTGTGGGGTGTTACTTTTTTCCAGATTATAAGCATAATAGCTGCTTACTTTAGAATTTGGAAACCAAGAGTGTCAAGAACAATCCCATTTAGAATATAAGCTTTGGAGCAGCTTTCTGTGATACAGGGGGACTCTGCTCAGAACTTGATAAGAGCTTCATTGTCAGAACCAAGTGGCATTGTGAAAGATCATTTTCCCCAACCCTATCGATTTACAAGTGAAGGGAATTGAAGCCCATAGAAGACAACAGAGTTAACTAAGATCATACTAGGACAAAGATGGGCCCTGGGATCCATTACTTCTCGTGTGCTTGTCACATTGACAAAGTAAGGGTGATTTGAAGGGGTATCAGAATAGTCTTTGAAGTACACTATACCAATGTATGTGACCTATTAACGGGTTTTAAACAAGATCTACCTTTTATCATTGCTTGTAGCAAAGCAAGATTCCCTTTAGGGTGCCAGGAAAGAGAGTAAGTCTTGTGATATTTCCCATGCACCTCTATCTATGAAAGGTTCAGCTGATAAGGCCTTAGTGACAGCTGGTGCAGCTGATATTGGAGCCAGCAAACAGGTCGAGGGGAGTGGGTGAGAAGAGCCTTCTGGCCAACACAGAGATTAGTGCAGCCTTTAATGTCACTTTTGAAGTTGTTTCCCAGCATGACCAAGGGACTCCAGCTGCCAGACCCAGGCTGAGATAACCTGGTAAGCAGTGCAGCCACCAATGAACAGGGGGCACATCAAGGTGGGGAGAGCAAGAAAGGAGCTGCTCCTGAGGAATTGGGTGCAGGTGGCAGAGGCCAGCCCTTTAGGGCAAGAGCCAGTGTGAGACAATGATCTGCCCTGCTGTGCCCAAGCTCCATCCAAGTCATGGCATGTTAGTCCTGGGGGAGCCTACTTTTTAGGATGATGGGTCATTGTCCTATAGGCTTTGCCTTGTGCCTGGCTGATGGAAGGTTGGGCTAAATGGCGA
>NW_003852450.1:8277368-8279911 GCF_000181295.1 Otolemur garnettii
TCAGATAGGCCTGTGTAAGACTGATTCCAAACTGGAGCAGCTGGAGGCAGTAGGTGCTGACCCAGCCTTCCTCTCAGCATTGGGGAGGAAATTTCTGGCTCTTCAGAGGAACAGTGGCCAAACTTCTGGCATTCAAGCCTGAGTGCTGTCATTTGGGTTTGGCCTCCACCAAGGGGTGTTTCTACAGAGCAGCCTGTTCCTGGCTTTGTGGGACCCAAACTCTGAGCTTCCAGGATATTGTGTGAGCTCACTTTGATAAATCACTTTCCTGGTTCAACTAGCCAAAGCAGATTCTGTTGCTTACCTCAAGAAGACTGCCCGTGACAACTGAATTCTGAAATACCCCATGTGTCCCAACATCACTTTCCCCCTAGTTCATAATCCAAGTTGGTTCAAAGGAACTGGTTACTCTGGCCTCAAATCACTTGGCTGAATGGGAGAAGGGCACAGAGGAGCAAGGCCAGAAGAGGCCAACCTGAGCCCAGATGTTGGTTGCGGAGAAGGCAACTCATAATAAATGGCTCTACCTCACAGGGCCACGAAGCGACTCTACTGGAAAGACAACGTAATACCTGCTTCCTAAAAGTGCACATTGGCCAGGCACCATGGGTCATGCCTATAATCTCAGCACTTTGGGGAGGCCAAGGTAGAAGGATCGCTTGAGGCCAAGAGTCTAAGACCAGCCTGAGCAACATAATGAGACCCTGTCTCTACAAAACCAAAAAATTAGCCAGGCATGGTGGTGCTCCTGTAGTCCCAGTGACTTGGGAAGCTGCACCAGGAAGATCATTTTAGCCCAGGTGTTTGAGGTCGCAGTGAACTATGATGACACCACTACACTCTAGCCCAGGTGATAGAGCAAGATTCTGTCTGAAAAATAAAAAAGTGCATGCTTTGTCCTTTTATTATAAAGGTTCTGCAGGAATACATCCCCATTTTAGTGCCCCGAGACTGGCCCTGTTGTCAGTCTCAGGGCCAAGCTTATATCCAGGACCAAAGAATTCAGGCTCAGAAGTAGCTCCTTCGGGCCTTCCTCCTACAGAAGCAGGAGGTCGGTCTGTTGGTCTGGAGCATCTTCCTCTTGACTTCCAGGATGTAGAAGGTCTGAGTGGTGAGACAGCTGACCATGGGGTCAGGGTCTTTCTGCAAGTCCCTTAGGGCTGGAACACAGACACTACTATGGTGCTCTGAACAGAGAAAGGCTGCTAGAGTGGGCTGTTAGGCTCGGCAGGAGGACCTGTGCCCTGCTGTGGGTCCAGGGCAATGGGATGGGAGCTGGCAGATTTTAGAAATTTGAGCAAGAGTTTCTTCCAGGATCCCACACTGCTCAGTTGCAAGCAAAAAGACACACCTGCCATGGACTCAGGGAGATCCAGGTCCACCCTGCACCTGTTACCAACACTTTTATGCCTCTCCACTTTCCCTCCCTAGCTGTGCCATCCCCTTTTCCATGATAGCTGTGTGTGAAATCCTCTGACTTTACAGAGAGCTCCAGTCAGGGATTCAGCCACATGTAGGAGCCTAACAGAGCCTGTTCTATGTAGAGTTCACGGAACCATTCCAGCTGGCAAACGGGCTCCCCTCGATGGCAGTGAGGGTGAGTGGACATGGGGCTCTGACCAATACCAAAACCTAAGTGCCCTGGGAATGAGCCTATAAGAATGAGCTCCTTCTGGGTAATTCTTTTAAGCCCATCTCCCCACTTTTCCTAATTCCTGAGCCTTCCCCATCAACACTGTGGTACCTCTGAAAGATGCAAGAAGTAGTGAATAGGGTTGACACTTACCTACATATACTTCCTCAATATCATCCATCTCTTCTGAGTCTAGGGTTTGGATAATCTGGCCTGCAAGGGCACACAGAGGCACTTACTAAGTGGGACCCTGGCTGTAAGCTTTTGTCCCCTTCCACAAATACCATTCCCTCCCTTTGTCTGTCTTTTCCTCTTATGACCACCCGTCTCAAGGGCTGAATTTGTCCCATCAAGTTAAAATGCTTCCCCTGCTTCTCTGATGGGTTCTAAGCAAATTGGGCTGGGTAAAGGAGTGGACGGTTTTCCCTGGAGTGGCATGAGGCAGTTCCCATCTGTCTCTGAACTTCCTTCACAAAGCAGCTCCCATGCCCCTGACACCTCACACTTGGCCTGGCCTCCTGAGATGGGACCTGTTCTCCTTTAGGAAGGTTACCACCCACACAACCAGGAGCTTTCCGCAGGGGAAAGGAGAAGGTGGGTACAGCCCCGCTCTGTTCTCCAACATAATTATCATGGGTATGATATGTCCTCACGCCCCCCCCCGTCCTCAGTCTGTTTGAAGAACCCTACAATAAGGACACAGTGGCTCCAAGAAGATAGAAGGCCATACCTGCAAACCACACAGCTGCCTGGCGGATGGGGGCCTGTGGGCTCTTGAAGAGGACCACACTCTGCCTCAGAAACCAAAGGGCTTTGTTTTTCTCCTGCTGCAGCTGAAAGAAGAGGTCTCAGATTATGCAGGAGCCCAGTGCCAGTTCCTCTGTCCCTCCTCAGACAGTCACCTATCAAA
>NW_003852450.1:8279991-8296552 GCF_000181295.1 Otolemur garnettii
AGGTGGCGGGTTCGAATCCAGCCCGGGCCTGCCAAACAACAATGATGGCTGCAACCAAAAAATAGCTGGGTGTTGTGGCCGGCGCCTGTGGTCACAGCCACTTGGAAGGCAGAGGCAGGAGACTCACTTGAGCCCAGGAGTTGGAGGTTGCTGTGAGCTGTGATGCCCCAGCATTCTACCCAGGGGGATAGCTTGAGGCTTTGTCTCAAAAAAAACAAAAAAAAACATTCTACATCTCCACCCCTCCTACCTGGGATCTTATTTCTTCCATGAAACCTACCTGGGCTGACCAAGCCACAGGGATCACTTCTCCTGACCTTGTCTAAGTTGGAGCATGACACTCACATAGATTTACCCCAATCTTTGGCTCACACATTTTTTTCTCCTACCCCCAACAGTAGAGGAGTGAACTCCCTTGTTCAAATATTGTTTATTGATATCTTGGCTTAAAATCTTCAACTTCATGGTCATCTTAGTGTTAAGCTGCAAAAGATCCAATCAAGTCTACACCATGCTGCTCAAACAGGGCTGAGCAGGGCTGTGTGTAATTAGGTGTTCTCCCACCTTCCTTCCCCAGCCTAGGAAGGCACTCTCCTCTGCACGCATCCAGACTTCTTCCCTTGAAGGCTCAAAGGATGCTGTGTCCTCCCCTTTGTCACGAGCCCTAACCCCAACCCCATCTTCCGCATTTCCTCCCTTGCTATATATGCTTTCTCTCCTTTCTCCCTCGGCAGTCTACCTTCTGCAAAGAGGAGGCTACATCCATGGTTTTTTCCAATTTCTTTGAGCAACAGGATCTTTGCTTCAAATAAAAATCTTAAGTGGAAACCCAATATCCCAGAGCAGTGGAAGGGAGGCTGCTCCAATTGGAGGTGGTGGTGAGGCTGAGCCCAGCCCACCTGCTCATCTCCCACCTTCGAAGTTACCGGAGAAGCCCAGATGCCGTACCATGGTCTCCTAGATGCTTCCTAGGCTTGTGCTACAGTCACACTGCTGGCTCCCCATTACTCCTGAAATGAGGTCCTTCCTAGGTGACCGTGACCCTGCTCTCTTCTCATTTTCCTTTGATTTTTTCACCTGATTTTCTTCTCTAGTCTCTGTGGCTTCCTGGGAACTATTGTTGATTCACCTGCTTCTCCTGCCATACGCTTTCCTAGCTGAGCACATCCAGGCTCACAGTTGCAATTTCTATCTGCCATTTAATAGTATGCTCAGTGTTCACAAATCCATCTCTCCAGCACAGCCCTGTTCCCCAAACTGCAGTGATGTACACCTCACTTCCGATGGGCTAGATGTGCTTGGAGTTCCCACAGACTTGACAAATTCAACATGCATAAAATCCAGCCACTATCCTCCCTCCACACCTGCTGCTCCCTCCTGACCTCAATCCATGCCGCCAGCATTGTCAGACACCCACAAGCCGACCTTTACCCTCGCGCTCCCTACCGACTGGCTGAGCCCTCCCCGTGTCTCTGCCTTCCTCACTTCATCCTTTCCCCCCAGACCGTCCCTAGCACAGGCCCGGTTCTGTTCCTCACTAATTCTCCTCCGATGTGTAGCTTGGGGATATGTAAAGTGCACAGCTAACTCAGCGTGTCAGCTACTTGCTTAAAACACTTCAGTGGCTCCCGTTGCCCACAGCGTCAGTCCTGCCCCTTAACCTGCCTGGACCTCGGGGGCTCCCCGTGGCCAGCCAGGAGCCAACACCAGCCTACAGATTTTTCGTTTGAGCCACATAGTGTTTTCCATTGTAAATTCTTTGCCAACATAAATGTGGGAAATTCCGTCTAAAATCAGGATCTCCTGCTTCTCTTAACAGCTTGGCAGGTCTAGCAACACTGAACCCACTTTCTCCTGTAGAAACATCTGTTGGTTCTCAACCGGGGACTGCGCTACAAAGAACATTCCTCTCTCCCAGTCCTGGTCGAAGTGTTCTGAGATTAGCACTTGTGTGAGTAGCTCCCTGATTTAGACAGGAAGCCAGGGGTGGGCAGCAACCATGGCTAGGTGCCGAGCACAAAGTAGACGCCCAGTGAGTATCTCCTTGTTGAACTGTTGCTGCTGCTGCAAACCTCAGAGCTGCCGCAGAAGGCCCCACTCTGCTGGGGACACGGCCCTTCCTGGCACAGGGGCCAGTGGTGAGCAAGCTGCTGACTTACCAGGGCTGTGAGGATGGTCCACATATCTTTCTCTGTGAATACTTCTTTCAGCTTTGACCAGCCCAGCAATGTGGCTATCTGGCAGAGGGCAGACTTGCAGATCTGGGGGACCAGAAGGCTCAGCATGAGGAGCGTGGGAGTGGGACCGGGCAAGGATAAGGAGGGCATGAGGAAGGGAAATAAGAGGCAGCATGCTCGGTCTCAGTGGGACGGGTCTCCAGGGAGCTGGGGGTGGGGAGGAAGGCAGGGCCTATCTGGGAAGTTTGGCTCTGCTTCCAACCCCTTTTCCCACGAATGAGAAGGTAAAAACCACAGTTCTAATGATCTTTCCAGTTGCTGTGGTTCTAGCCTGAACCTCTGAGCAAAGAGACTGTCCATCTCCTCCCTTTCACCAGCCCCAGGGCTTTGCACCCACCCCCAAGAAAATAGTCCCTCTGAAAACAAATTTCCCCCAAGTCTTAATCTGCCAACTGATTTAGAATAGTAGTCAGTATTCTAAGTCAAGGCTGGCTGTCAGGAATAGTGCCCGTGAGGCTGCCAGGTGGGATGGATGCCACCCCACAAAGATAATCTCCCCACTCAATCAGTTGCTCCGCAGCATCCTCGGATGTGCCCAAGAGGCCTCGAGAGGCCCCAGTGGCGGCACAGTGGCCTGCTCTGGGGGAATGGGGTGTCCTGTTAGATACCAAGTCAGCGGCTTTTCAAGCACAGCTGCAGTTCACATCCCTGGGTCTCCTAGACTCAAAGCTGAGCCCATTTCATTCCAGAACATAGGTCAGTAGCAGGCCCTCTCTCTGCTGCCACCCACACTGCCTCTGGTGGGGGCTTCCTTGCCCAGGGAGCTTGGTTCCATTGCGGAGTGGGAATGGAAAGAAAGCAGCGTGGGGCCATAGCAGGGAAGCAGAGAGGGATGGGGACTGGCAGAGGGGACCCTCCCCCTTGGAGCTTCACACCTACAGTGCTCCACTGGGAGATGGCGGCCAAGCAGATAGAGCCAGAAGCTGGAGAAAATCCTGGTGCAAACACTCCCTAGTCTCTTACCAAAACTCTGCAAGGACAGAGACTAGTTGACTTTTCCAGCATCATCCAGTCCTGTCACAGCACCGCCCAAGTGCTTAACCGGCTTAGCATCTACCTTCCATGAGAATCAGGGCCTGACGATCAGGCTCCCAGCCTGGCCTCTCACCAGAGCCACGTCGGCATTCACATCCTTCAGGTGGAGCACCGTGGTGATTATCAAGTTGAGGACCTGGTGCTTCAAGGGGAAGACAAGGACCCTCCTTTTGATCTTGGCCAAGAGTCTTCCATAGATCTGAAAGGCTATCACGCGCAGATTCTCTGACTCCTAGTGGAAAAGATGCACTCACACATAGGGAAGACACCTCTGCAGCTGTATGTCTACCCAGAGTCAAGGGCCCCTGAGCTCCACCCCCACCATCGCCTGCTCCTGTGCGCTGCCCCCGCCAGGTGATGTGCTCTGATTCTATGCCACCACATCCTGCCTTCTGCTTCCTTCACCCCCTTTACAGTCATCACACAAGAGGGCAGAAGCAGCCGGACCTCTAGAGAATGGCATCATATTCAAGGCAGAAAAGACTTGTGAAGTCATCCTGTCCAGCTCCCTCATTTTGTAAGACATCTAGAGCAAGGACAGGACACCTCAGGGGACTTCACCTCGTCGAAGAAGGGCACCAGTGTGAAGGTGAGCTGGAGCAGGAAGGAGGAGGAGAACTTCCAGGTGAGGTGGATCACGAGTTCCTTCAGCACCAGCAAGGTCTGCACCACAATGCTGCTGTTCAAGGAGTAGCACAAGTTCATCACATAAGGCTGGAGGACGCGAAGGTGTCTCACCTGCAGGGTGACAGCAGTTCAGGAACGGGGAGCTGGGAGATGACACTGGGAGAGTCCCTGCCAACCCAGGGACTCTCATTTCAGTCTGGCCCAGAACCAGTGGCCACACGCTTTTCTTTCTTATCCTGGAGCTAGAATTGGTCCAGTAAATGGGTGAGCAGCCAGGAGGACGTTGGGGAGGTGGCTTCTGTCTACCAAGGAAAAGGGGAAGAAAGAGACAGGAGAGGCCCCTCCTGCCACTGCACTGTGAGTTTCCATCTCCACTGCTTCTCTCTCTCCAGTGTCTCTGCTGCCCCCGCTAGAGTGCCATGGCCTCAGCCTCGCTCATAGCAACCTCAAATTCCTGGCCTCAAGCAACCCTCCTGCCTCAGCTTCCCAAGTGGCTAGGACTTCAGATGCCTGCCACTAGACCCAGCTAATTTTTCTCTTTTTAGTATAGATGGGGGTCTCCTTTTGCTTGGGCTGGTCTCAAACTCCTAATTTCAAGCTATCCTCCCACCTTGGCCTTGCAGAGTGCTAGGGTTATAGGCGTGAGCCATCACGCCTGGCTACCACTGCTTTTCTCATCCCTGATAATTATATCAGTCTCTGGAGACCCAGATGATGTCTGGGATCCTGGGATTGGCTTGGCCTATTCTTTGAAACCACCCATGGGGGGGCATCCCTTCCCTGACCGACAACATTTCCTGAGCGCACGCCGGGCCTATGCCCCACTTCACCATGTATTCATTCTTCGCATAGATCTCTGTCAGCTGCAGCAGTAGCTTCACTGTGGCCGGGTCTTCAGTCTTGAACCAGTTTGCCAGAATGTGGGTGGTGATGTTATCCACTAAGTCTGCCACATCTGGGCACTGAAGCAGCTGGAGAAAGGGGACCAAGAAAGATAAATGGGCACCGAGGAAAAAAATCCTCAGTGGCTTTGGATCTTAGCACCTACTCATTTGTAAAGAAATGTTCTAAAGGATTTGGAAGAAATGGCAGAGAGGCCAAAGCTGAGTTAAAGGGTAAATTAACTCCCTATCATTCCAGAAGTCATGTACTAGTTTTACAAGTCTTCCTTAGGCATCTTTGATAAAGGGTAACTGAAGGAGATAAATGTAAGAAATTCACTCTGCCCTCAAAGGTCCTAACAGTTCAGCTGGAGAGTGAAGACTTATGTATGTGAACCACTTGGTGAACACTTCAAGGCAATAATGATGTTGCACAAGTTAAAAGCAAGTAAAAGAATCATTGCATGGGGGCGGTGCCTATGGGGGCAGTGCCTATGGCTCAGTGAGTAGGATGCCGGCCCCATATGCTGAGGGTGGCGGGTTCAAACCCAGCCCCAGCCAAACGGCAACAACAACAACAACAACAAAATAGCCTGGTGTTGTGGCGGGCGCCTGTAGTCCCAGCTACTCCGGAGGCCGAGGCAAGAGAATCTCCTAAGCTCAGGAGTTGGAGGTTGCTGTGAGCTGTGATACCATACATAGCACTCTACCCAGGGCGATAAAGTGAGACTCTATCTCAAAAAGAAAAGAAAAATCATTGGATGTAGGTGTTGAATAATCTTGGCAGAGTTTATGAAAGAGGCAGAACTTGAACTGAACTTGAATAAGAAATAGAGGGGAATATGAGTGTTCGAGTTTAAAGGGGAAAGTGGGTATAGTGAAGCAAAGATAAAATGTAGGGCATGAGTGTTTGTGATACAGTTAAGGGAAGGGCAGCAAGGATGCTGATCCGACTTGAGAGGAGGACCCCACTGATGAGAAATGCTGGACGGGGAGAATGTGCTGGATATGAAAGAAGGTCCTAGGAGGAGAGAGACTAGCATGTCATCTTTTGATGTTGCTCTAAGCACAGGTAATGAGTCTGGACTAGGCCAGGGTCATGGAGACCCTAAGGAAGGGAAGACTCTGAAGAAGCCTGCAAAGCATCTATCAGCCAGATTCCCTGACCTGTTGGAAAGAACAAGAAGGGAGAGAAATCAAAGACAGTACCCTAGAACAGTGCCTTTATAACGGGAGGAGGAAAAAAGGGAATTATTAAGAGATCATTGTCACAATCATTCAATAGCACTGAAGCAAGGCTGATTGCCAGGCAGTCAGCCTTGGCTGTGCGTTAGAATTACCCGGGAGCTATGGGAAATGCTGGTTCTTGGGCCCCACACCACCGCCAAGATTCTGAGTTGACTGATCTGAGTTGGAGCCCAAGCATTACTGTCATTTATAAGTTCTCGCAGAGACACCACTTTGCAGCCAGTGTTGAAAACTCCTGCCCAGATGCTCCTGGGTTGGCATCACATGCGGGTGCAGACACCTTGACGTGTGCAAGTCGGGTGGGCTGGCTCAGACTTAGTACAAGCAACACCCCAACCTGGGTAGACCAGCCTGACACAGACTCTTTGTATAAGGACAAACCAACATGGACATCATGGAAAACATTATGATGGAAAAACACTTATAATATAAATGGAAAAGCAGGGGTCAAAGTAGTCTCGTAGACAAGAAAAGAAAAACAACAGGACATAGGGCAAAGGACAGGAGAAGGAATTCACAGAAGGGCAAATCCAAATCACAAAATCACTGGAGTTGGGGAGAGCAATAATGAGATTGCATTTGTGTTGCTGCATAAAATTATATGTATACAGATTATTTAAAATAAAACTTAAAGCTCTCTCACGCCTTTTCTCCCCTGCCCCCATCGTCCCCTTTCTCCCTGCTCTCTCCTCTCCTCTCTTTCTCCTTCTCATCTCGTCCCCCCACTGTTTCCCTTCTCTCTGATATAAAATGAACGTACGCTTTTGTGTTCTAAAAAATAAAATAAAGCTTAAAAAGACAAAAGTTAACCTGATACATTTAAAATACCGTTTTTGTATGCACGCACATGTATGAACGTATGTGTAGATGGTACCGTGTGGCACCAATGGAAATGTAATGGCACTGTTGTGTCCATGGACAGCTCACTTGTTTTTGATTGGCAGATGGATCCCCCCTAATTTACTTACTAGCTGAGCGAGTGTCTTAGATTCGCTGAGCCTCAGTTTCATCCTCTACTAAATAGGGGTCATAACACTTTTTTTTCACAGAATTACAGTGAGAATTAAAAGAGCTGAGCTCTCTTGTTTCTTGTATATCCTGAGGGAAAGCATACAGCCATTTCTGTTCTAAATATTTCTACTGTGATCATCCCTGGGAAATGAATGAAGATGATGAAATAATAAATAGGGAGTTACAAAGGGCTGTGAGATATTAGAACGCTTTCACAGCCTCAGTCCTCACTTATAGATTTTTTTTTTAATTTGATGCTTTTGTTTTTGTTTTTTGAGACAAAGTCTCACTTTTGTCACCCTTGGGAGAGTACTGTGGCATCATAGCTCACAGCAACCTCAAACTCTTGGGCTCAAGCAATCCTCTTGCCTCAGCCTCCCAAGTAGCTGGGACTACAGGCATGTGCCACAGTGCCCTCGGCTAGTTTTCTTTTCTTTTTTTTTTTTAGAGACAGATGTGGTCTCACTCTTGCCAAGGCTGGTCTCCAACTCCTGACCTCAAAGAATCCACCTGCCTCAGCCTCCCAGAGTGCTAGGATTACAGGCCTGGCCACCACGCCTGGCCCTTCGCTTACAGATCTTGACCCACTTTCTTCATTGGGACCTCAAGCCTCTCTCGTGTGGTGAGGGGAGGGTGGTGGCACAGCCCTGTAATCCTAGCACCTGGAAGGTGAAGGTGGAAGCAATGCCTGAACTCAAGAGTTTGAGACCAGCCTGAGTAAGAGCGAAACCCTGTCTCTACTAAAAGCAGAAAAATTAGTTGTTGGGAGCACCTATATTCCCAGCTACTTGGGAAGCTGAGGTAGGAGGATCACTTGAACTCAGGACTTTGAGGTTGCTGTGAGCTATGATGCCATGGCACTTTAGCCTTAGACAACAGAATGAGACTCTGTCTCAAAAATTAAATAAATAAATAAAATCCACTGGTTCTCCCTTTAACTGCTGGAAGTGGGTTCACCCAGCTCCCTACTCAGATGCCCTCTGCAGTCTCTCCCCAAGCATGCTGACCCCTCCCTTCCCCTTTGTCTGTGTGAAACTCCAATCAGGGTGCACATTAGTAAATGTCTGGTCACACGTCCACTTGTTTCAGTCAGGTAGCATGCATTTGGGGGAACTTCTAGAGTGGTTCTTAATCCTAGCTGGATTTCTAGAACACATTTTAAAATTGGGAGCATCTTTATAATGTTTAGATCCCAGACCAGGTGAATTCAAATAAAATAACTAGGCCAAGTGTAGGAGGAGGGGTGGTGGCTTGGCATTAGCATTTTTAAAAGCTCCCCAGAGGATTCTATTATGTAGCCAGGGATCAGAACTGGCCACTAAAGAGAGTGACAGCCCTCTCGTGGTGGCCTCCTGCCCCGTTAGGCTGTACCTCATACTGTTTCTCAAAGCTGGGTCCAAGGACTCTCGGTACTACAACCACCACTGGTGTACTTTTAAAAACTGAGATTTCTGACCCTTACTCTAGGCCTAGTGAATCCAAGTCTCTGGGCACAGGGCCTAGGAATCTGCCTTTTAACAACGTCCCCAGTGATATGATGTTCATAAATCCACAGCACTACGGCATCCTCTTCCAGTCACGGTTCTGTGTCCTAATGTCCTCATTCTCACAGGCTTAGCAGGAGAGCTGCCCACGTGACATGCATCATTGAACGTGCATGTCTCAGCACCCCCATAGCAACCTACACAAGTTAGCACATAGTGGTGGGCATCTGCCAGCAAGAAGCCAATGTCCTCTAAGCCACGTAAACACATACAAGGACACACTAGGACAGCATCTGCTTGTATCCTAGTGTTACACGTAGTACTGTGTTTTTTTTCAGTCTCTGTGATTATGTTCAAAAGTAGTCCTGCTCCTGTGAAAAATAAATCAACTGGCTTGAATTTTAAAAGAAGCCTGTTTAATGCGATGCTGAGTCAGAAACTCTGAAACTCTCCTCAATGCTGCCAGCGGATATCTAAATTGGTCCAACTTTACTGGAAAGCGATTTGGCATTAGTATTAAAAGTTATAGAAGACATTCTCACTTTTTGAACCATGGACTGCTTACTTACTACTTACTTCCACTTACTATATTTAATATTTAAGGAACTAACATGGAATGTTGACAAAGGGATGTTCATGACAGTGTTATTTATAATAATGTAGAGTTTAAAGAGAACGTCCAGTAAATTACAGAACATCTTTGTGATGAAATATTACAGGACCATTAAGGTTTTTATAGACAAAGAACACGAAACAACATAGGAATGCCTAGAGAGAGCAGGATACACAACACTAGCAGAGAATGATCTCGACTATCTCTTTCACACACACCCCACTCCACATGTTCAAAAACCTGAAAGTGGTTCCCTCTGGGAATTGTGATTATGAATGGTTTTCTGGTTTTCCATATTCTCTAAACTTCCTAGATATTTTTTTCTGTCAGGTGGCTGAATTATATTGATTCAATCAGGGGAGCTGACCAAAGATTGATTTGAGGAGGCTGCTCGAGGCTGAGAGATGGCTTAAGGCAGGGGCTGAATTACTTCATAAAGATCAGGCAAAGTCGAAGCACCTTGAGACTGAAGGAGGCGGGTGGTGCCTGTGGCTCAGTGAGTAGGGTGTCAGCCCCATATACCGAGGGTGGTAAGTTCAAACCCAACCCTGGCAAAACTGCAACAACAACAAAAAATAATAAAAAAAAATAAAGTTTTTTAATTAAAAAAAAAAAAAGAGATTGAAGGAGGCATCAAAGCCCATGACTCAAGGTGACTTGATAATGTGTCATTAGCAACGTCCCTCAACCCTTCCTGGCAGTGAGCTGGACCACTCGCAATCTCCAGCAGCCTTCTCTGGAAGTGTTCACTGGATCTGGCTGCCTTGCAGAGGACAGCCCTCATCTGCCCTCCTCCCACCAGAACCAGTCACCTCCGTCAGGAACACAAAGGCAGTTAAGTGATTCTTGCAGTCCAGGTCCTTCAGGGTCTTGATAAGAATTCTGAAGATGGGGCGATTGTGCCAACAGTCATGGATGACCAGGGACCTACCAACAAGAGCACAGGGCTCAGGGTGAGGCCTGAGTGGCAGGGGAGGGCTGAGAGGAGGGCAGGTCCTCCAGCCAGGGACCCAGGCACAGCTTACTTGGCCAGCAGAGCGACTCCATCATAGTGTGTTTTGGGATTCACGAGCAGGCTCCAGCCCTCAGTGTTCTGAATAGAAGTCACATGGTCCTTATATCCAGAATTTATCATCAGGGTCTTTAGGGCCTCCACGGTAGAACTGGAGAAAGAACCGAAAGCAGACTGAGGTACCCACCATCCGCACTGTTCTCCCCATTGGTGACCCTGTGATTACATGAGCCCCCCTTTGGATCATAAACTGCTGGTGGCAGAACATCCCTTGCAGACCCAGGCCAATATTTTACAAATGAGGCAACTGGTGGGACAAAATGGCTCACACTTATAATCCTAGCCCTCTGGGAGGCTAAGGTGGGTGGATCACTTGGGCCCAGGATTTCAAGACCAGCCTGAACAAGACCCTGGGCATCATGGTGTGTGCCTGTAGTCCCAGCTATTCAGGAGGTTGAGGCAGGAGAATCACTTCAGCCCAAGAGTTAGAGGTTGCTGTGAGCTATGGTGCCATGGCACTCTATCCAGGGTGACGGGGAGACTCTGTCTTCAAAAAAACCAACTAACAAAAGAAAAATGAGGCAACTGAGGCCAGGAGAGACGTGGCATTCCCAAAGTGGCACAGGAAGCTGGCAGAAGGATAGAGAATGTAGTCTAGTCTGCAGGCACAGAGGTGTTGTTTTATCTATTCTGCTGATCTCATTTGGGTACAGAAGCTTGGCATCAGCCTAATAAACCATATTTAAAGGAAGAGTCTTTTACAAAAGTCCAGGAAAACTTCTTGAAATGATGTGTGAGGAACATCCTTAGTGCCATGGCAATAGGGTGTTTGGGCCCAGCAGGCAGGAGCCAAGTTGGGCACAGGTGTTAAGCCGATAGGCACTGGAAAACAGTCACTGGGAAACTGGCCCAGGGACCAGAGGTACCTTATGGGGTCCATCCATTCAGCTATATTATGTGAATCTTGGATCATTTCAGCACCTCCTTCCATCACAAGAGAGGAGACCTGGAACAACAGGGCCATAAACAGGGAAGAGAAGAAGGTCTGCACCTCAATCCGACGACTTGATTCTTGCAGGAGCTCGTGGATGGCCCTGGTGGCCTGGGGTGAAGAGAAGAGTCGGGTATTATCATCTTTACCTTCAACTCACAGGACCTCCCCACAACCCATCACCCTGACAGGCTTGCCCAATAAAACCCATGCTGCTAGAGCAAGTGAAGATTAAATTAGTGTGAGCCAGAAAAATAAACGACCATTTCTGGAATAATCATTCTTTTAAAGTGTTCTTATAATCATGATGGTTGTTTCATTCTCTCATGATCCTTGAGAGTTAAGGAGAGCTGGAGAATCCAGTTCTTCTGTTTGCCTGACAAGGCAGAGTCAACTGGAAAACCTCCCCTCCAACCCAACCCCAAGTATCTACCATTAGAATGTTCAACCAAACACTAACACCTAAAAGGTCAAGGTCCAAAGACCTCAAGACAGGCTAGGACAAGACATCAGGGAGTCCCCTTCTTCACCCATAGCCCCCCTCTGCTGGCCCCTCCATACAATCAATGGAGAGATTGATGATCTGTGCCTGGGTCTGTGGTCTTTTGATTGCTGGTATGGAGTCAGCCTCTGGAGCAGATATCCCATGATCATTTCATAGCCTTTGGGGAAGGATGCCAGGATTTCCCAGGGCTTGTGGATCCCTCTACAGAATCAGAAACCCACCAACAAAGTTATCCACTGACAAGGTTACCCTCCCTCCACAGGTCCCACAATGCTTCCATGGGCAGAAACTCCAAGCTCCTTTGCCCAGTCCTCCAGTTCCCCTGCTTTCTTCTTTCTTCTTTGTCTCTCTATTATTCCTGCTTTCTTTTGCTTTTTATTCCTTTCATATTTTCATCACCTCCAGACCTCTCTATTCTCTGTCATTTCACACATAGATAAATCTGGAAATGTTAACTTGAACTATATACTTGATTCAAGAAAATATCTGAGGCCAAAGCCTTTTGACCATAATAAATTTAAAATAGAAATCAATGGCTTGGCACCCGTAGCTCAGTGAGTAGGGCGCCAGCCACATACACCAGGGTTGGCAGGTTCGAACCCAGCCCAGGCCTGCTAAAACTATAATGACAACTGCAACAAAAGAAACAGCTGGGTGTTGTGGTGGGTGCCTGTAGTCCCTGCTACTCGGGAGGCTGAGGCAAGAGAATCGTTTAAGCCCAAGAGTTGGAGGTTGCTGTGAGCTGTGACACCAGGGAACTCTACCAAGGGCAACATAATGAGACTCTATCTCAGAAAAGAAAAGAAAAGAAAAGAAAAGAAAAGAAAAGAAAAGAAATCAGTAATAGTAAGACATCTGGAAAATTCACAAGTGTTTGGAATTTACAACAACATTCCTAAATAATTCATGGGTCAGAGAGGAAGTCTCAAAGGAAATTAGAAAAGACTTTTTAATTAAATGAATATGAAAATGCAATGCATAAAAAACGTACAATGTATAAAAATGATGCATCTTAAGTTATGCGTAGAGAAAAATTCATAGCATTGAAGTGCTTATTTTATTTAAGTTTTAAAATTATTTGTTTGTTTGTTTTTCATAGAGGTAGTATCTCAGGATGTTGCCCAAGCTGGTTGTAAACTCCTAGCCTTAAATAATCAATCATCCTTCCTCAGCCTCCCAAAGTGCTGGGATTACAGGCATGAGCCACCACACCTGGTCTAAATGCTTATTTTATAAAAGAAAGATGTTCTCAAAACATTAGTTGACATTTTTATGTTAAGAAAATAGAAAAAGATGAGTGAATGAATAGATAATCTGAACAGCCCTAAACTACTGAATAAATTCAACTCATAGTTTAAAAACTTCCAATAGATAAACCTTTAGATCCAAATGGTTTCAATTGTGAATTCTACTAAACACTTAGAGAATATTAATACCAACTTTACACAAATCTTCTCCAAAAAATATAATATAAGGGTACTGTTCTGAAACAATCTTCTGACACTAAAACCAGATAAAGATAGAACAAGAAAAAAAAGAAAGAATAAATTAAAGATAAAAACTATTGACCAATGTGCCCCATGAAAAAGTCCTCGATAAAATAGACACAAAAGTTTTCAGCAAAATATTAGTAAATTGAGTCCGGCAATATCTGAAAAAGATGATACATCATATCCCAATGGGGTTTATCCCAGGAATGCAAGACTGGCTCAATAGCTAAAATAGATAATTTATCATACTAAATATGATACAAAAGAAAAACCACACAGTTATCTCAATAGATGTGGTAAAAACATGACTAAACTGTTTTTAAGTTTGACTAAACTTAATCTCCATATCACCAAACTAGAAAGAAAACAGAACTTTCTTAATCTGGTGAAAAATATCTAACAACAAAAACAAATCCTGCTGTGGAGCGTCATACCTAAGAATGAAAGACTGAAAGCCTCCTCTCCCAGGTTAGGAACAAAGTACAGATGTCCATCCCTATCGACTTAACTCAATATTGTATTAGGAGTCCTAGCCAGTGTGATAAAGCAAGAAAAAGAAATACAAATTGAAGAAGAAACTAAAAACTGTCTCTATTTACAGATGACATGACGGTCTACATAGAAAATCCCAATGAATCTACTAAATAGCTCTGAGAACAAATAAGTGATTTTGGTAAGACTGTAGAATGTACGGTCAATATACAAAAATCAATACTATTTCTACATGCCAGTAATAAACTATTGGAATTTAAAAAAATATTTAAGGGTCATTTACAATTGCACAAAAAATACTGAAGTATAAGCTATCAAACTATTTACAAAGTCTGTATGCTGAAAATTATAAAAGAGTGATAAAAGAAAGAAAAAATCTAAACAGAGAGATATGCCATATTCATGGATCAGTGTCTCAGTAGTCTGAAGATCTCAGTTCTCCTCCTATTCATCTATAGAAGCAACACAATTCCAATAAAAATACCACTAGAGACATGAAGTCTATGTTAACCAGCTTGATGAAAGTATTTCAAATTGTATATGAAAACACTACACTGTACCCCATGTTTGCATTAATGTATACAGCTATCATTTAATAAAAAAAAATAAAAGAATGCCACTAGAAACCTTTTAAATAAATAAAAATGTTATATAAATTATAAAATTCACATAGAAAGCAAAGGAAATGAAATGGCTAAAACAATATTGGAAAAGAGTAATAAAATTGGGAAACTCATACTGCCTGGCTTCAAGACTTAATATAAAACTACATTATTACTATCAGAGACAATATGGTATTGGCAAAAGAACTGACACGTAGATCAATGGAACAGAAAAGACAGCCCATAAATAGACCCACACAAACATGGTCAATTGATTTTTGATAAACATACAAAGACAATTAATTGAGAAAGTTTGATGTCTTCACCAATGATGCTAAAACAATCACACATCTACATGCAACAAACTGAGCCTCAACTCATTCCTTAAACGTTATAAAAAATTCACTAAAAGTGAATTATAAATATAAAATATACATGTATAAAATGTCTAGGAGAAAATCTGGAAGAAAGTATCTATGACCTTAAACATTATTTATAGAAGAAAAAAAGATAAATTGGACCTTATCAATGAAAAACTTCTACACCCTTAAGAATGAAAAAAAACGGCTGGGCTCAGTGCACATAGCTCAGTGGTTAGGGCACCAGCCACATGCACCAGGGCTGGTGGGTTCGAGCCTGGCCTGAGTCTGCTAAACAACAATGACTATAACAACAAAAAAATATCTGGACGTTGTGGCAGACACCTGTAGTTCCAGCTACTTGGGAAGCTGAGGCAAGAGAATCACTTAAGCCCAAGAGTTTGAGGTTGCTATGAGCTATGTTGCTACGGCTCTCTGCCAAGGGCAATGGCTTGAGACTGTCTCAAAACAAACAAACAAAAAAAAGGCCAGGCGTAGTGGCTTACACCTGTAATCCTAGTACTCTGGGAGGCTGAGGCAGGTGAATTGCTTGAGCTTATGGGTTTGAGACCAAACTGAGCCAAAGCGAGACCCTGTCTGTACTAAAAAAAAAAAAAAAAAAAAAAAAAAAAAAAAACCTGGCTCAGCGCCTGTGGCTCAACAGCTCAGGTGCCAGCCACATACACCTGAGCCAGCAGGTTCAAATCCAACCTGAGCCTGCCAAACAACAATGACAGCTGCACCATAAAAATAGCTGGGTGTCGTGGCAGGCACCTATAGTCCCAGCTACTTGGGAGGCAGAGGTAGGAGAATTGCTTGAGCCCGGGAGTTGGAGGTTGCTGTGAGCTGTGATACCACGGTACTCTACCCAGGGTGACAGCTTGAGGCGCTGTCTCAAAAAATAAATAAATAAAAATACATTTTAAAAAATACAAAAAACTAAGGCCAGAGGATTGCTTGAGCCTAAAAGTTGGAGGTTGCTGTGAGCTAAGATGTCACCATGGCACTGTACCCAAGGCAACAAACAGCTTGAGACTATCTCAAAAAAAGAAAGAAAGAAAGAAAGAAAAGAAAATTATATATCTGGCAAACGACATATACACAACATGTAAAAAATGCTCAAAAATCACTCATAAGAAAACAAACAACACAATTAAGCAATGGGTAAAAGATTTGGACACTTGATCAGAGAAGACACGTGGATGGCAAACAATGAAATGATGCTCATCACATTAGTTGCAATTAACTTAGGGAAATACAAGTTCAAACCACAGGAGAAGCTACTACCCCCGCGTCAGACCGGCTAACTTTCTTTCCATGACAATATCAAGTGTAAGCAGGGACAGAAGCAACCAGAATGCTCACGTGTTGCTGATGGAAATGCAGAATTCTATAACCACTAGGAAAAGCCGTTGTAAAAAGTTAAACATAATACACTTCCCACATTGCCTTTCAATCCAGTTCCTCAGACGTTATCCAAGAGAAACGAAAATTTATGTTTACACAAAAACTTACACCCAACTGCGTATAGCATCATTATTCATAACTACCCCAAACTGGAAACAACCCAAATGATGAAGAGATAAATAAACGGTGGTACAGCCATACAATGGGATACTATTCAGCCATGAGAGGAGTGAATTGTTACATACAACCATATAGCTGAATCCCAAATGTATCATGCTAAGGAAAGGAAGCCAGATTCCAAAGTCTACAAAGCATATGATTCCTTCATTCTGAAAGAGGCAAAACTATTAGGGATGGAGAACAGATCAGTGGTTGCCAGAGAGTGGGAGTGGGGAAAAGAGTTGGCTCCAGAGGCAGCACAGGAGAACTTTGAGGGGTTATGGAAACGCTTTGTACCTTGATTGCGGTGGTGCTGATTATGACGGTGCATTTGAGAAAACTCTCAGTTCTATACAGCAAAATTTACTGTATGTAAACTTTAAGTTTTTTTTTGTTTTTTTTTTTTTT
>NW_003852450.1:8296697-8325167 GCF_000181295.1 Otolemur garnettii
TTTGGTTGCAGCCATCATCATTGTTTGGCGGGCCCGGGCTGGGGTTTCGAACCCACCACCTTAGGTGTATGTGGCTGGCACCTTAGCCGCTTGAGCCACAGGCGCCGAGCCAACTTTAAGTTTTTTTAAAGTTTAAAAAAAGGAAATTATACTGCAGTAAATTCATACAATATAATATCAGGAAGCCATTAAAATTATGCTTACAAGTTTTGTTCTTTTTTTTTAGACAGAGTCTCACTATGTCGCCGTGGGGTTATAGCTCATAGCAACCTTAAACTCTTGGGCTTAAGTTAAGGTGACCAGATTTAAAAGCGGGACACCATTGACTGGGGGCGGAGCGGGGGCGGGATGGGGGCAGGGCCTGACAACAATGCAAACTTTGATAAGCAGTTCTCGATAATCACGTCTCAACAATTATTTGTTATTATTACAGTTTAACATTATAAAATTAACAAAAATAATATAAAACTCATATCCTGGCGAAATAGCCACATGGCGGCCGAAAACTGTATATTTCCTTACTGTTCTCCTGCCTGTTCGTGCATTCTTTCCAAAAATCGGGACTTTTTAAAAACGCTGCCGGAAGCGAGACAAATTGTTCAAAATCGGGACTGTCCCGCCAAAAGTGGGACGTCTGGTCACCCTAGCTTAAGTGATTCTCTTGCCTTAGCCTCCCAAGTAGCTGGGACTAAACACAATGCCCAGCTACATTTTTGTTGTTGTAGTTGTCATTGTTGTTTAGCTGGCCCAGCCTAGGCCAGGTTCGAACCGCCAGCCCCAGTGTATATGGCTGGTGCCCTACCCACTGAGCTATGGGCGCCACCCTGCTTACAGGTTTTAACCTGGGAAAAGCCATTAAAATTACGCTAACAGGTTTTAATCTGGGAAAATTTAATAAAACATCAAATGAAAAATCATGTAAATTGGTATACAGAATATGAACTTGACTATGTCTTTTTATTTATTTTTTTTAGAGACAGAGTCTCACTTTATTGCCCTTGGTAGAGTGCCGTAGTATCGCAGCTCACAGCAACCTCCAACTCCTGGGTTTACGGCGATTCTTTTGCCTCAGCCTCCCAAGTAGCTGGGACCACAGGCCCCTGCCACAATGCCCGGCTATTTTTTTTGTTGCAGTTTGGCTGGGGCCAGGTTTGAACCCGCCACCCTCCATATATGGGGCTAGCGCCCTACTCACTGAGCCACAGGTGCCGCCCTTGACTATACATTTTTAGAAACCATTTTTAAAAGGGAGACAAATTATAGATGATGCCCAAGTGATAGGAGAGGTTGCCTTTGTGTGGGATGTAGTTTTTTTTTAAAGTACACATGCTTTCCAGATTGTCTGCAATAAACCATACTATTCTTAATAATCGCTGTACCCCCCAGTAAGTAAGGAACTATTAACAGAAACTGAATACATTTTAAGAATAACCAAATAAAAAAACTGTTGGAGGCTTGTTTATCCACACCCCGACCTACTTTTGAGACTGATCTTCCATCTTAAACAGTGTCAGGATAACTTCTTCCGTGTAGGACTGAGCCAGCACATAAAGGATCTTCTTAATGGTCATTTGGGCTGTGACTTCAGTAATGCCATTCATGTGGTGGTAAATGTACTGGATGATTTCCGGCACCTGAAACAAGGGAAAAGAAGGTTCTTTCTGGATACACAACACCAGCTCACCAAGACTCACATAAGCAAGTGCCCCATGTGACACGTGGGCTGCACATGAGGCAGGTGTAGAGTGTCCAGACCAAAGAAGTCATCATCCTGCGTGCCCTGTGCTGCCCAGGCCACCCCCCAGGACTGTGGACTGTCTCGGCTCTCATATTTTAAGATGGACAAAATAGAGAGTAGCCAGGGAAGGGAGATCAGAAGCACATGTGGGAGCCATGTGAGAATGAAGGAAGAATCTGAGGATAGAGAAAGGACAAGAGACATGGGGTTGCTGCCCCCAAACCTCTATTACAGAGGGAGACAGGGGTCAGTCCTTGCTGTTTGCTGGCTATCCTGGAGGCAGGGTGAACGGCATGGGCCACGGAGTTTAAACTGTTTGGATTTGAAGTTCACCTTCCTGCTTGTGTGGCCTTGGGCAAGTTTTTCATCCTCGACATGCTTTATAGTTCCTTGAACAGAAAATGAGAATTCTACCCACCTCCAGGGTTCTCTGAGTTAATACATCTGAATTGGTTGGAACAGTGCCTGTCACATAATAATACTCAATAAACTTTAGTTAATAATGTTCATAGCCACTTTGAGCCTTTTCCCATTTTTCTTTTCTTTTTTTTTTTTTTTTTTGAGACAGAGTCTCATATGTCGCCCTCAGTAGAGTGCCGTTGCATCACAGCTCACAGCAACCTCAAACTTTCGGGCCCAGGCGACTCTCCTGCCTCAGTCTCCAAATTAGCTGAGACCTTAGGCGCCCCCACAATGCCCGGCCACTTTTTTTGTTGTAGTTGTCATTGTTGTTCAGCTGGTCCAGGGCGGGTTTGAACCCACCACCCTGGTGTATGTGGCTGGCACCCTACCCACTGAACCACAGGTGCCGCTGCCTTTTCCCATTTCTAAAAAGAAAATAATTACCTTCTCACAGGCCTATTGTAAGAATTTAATGAAATGATACATAAATGAAGCTAGCATAGTGTATAGTACCTCGTATTAGTAAAACCTGAATAGTAACTGAATTCTGCATAATCCCAGAAGGCAAACTTGGGCCAGGGATTGGAAACTGTGGTGTTACAGATTTTGGTTCCATATAAGGTAGAACTTTCAGATAAGGAAAGTGGTTCACCCTGTTCACTGTTGGTGGACATGTAAATGAGTACAACCATTATGGGAGAACGTCATCATGGAGGATTGAAAACAGAACTACCAATTCTGCTTCTGGGTATACATCCAAAGGAAGTGAAATCAGTATTTGGCAGAGACATCTGCAGGCCCATTATTCAGTGAGGCATTATTCACAATAGCCAAGATATAGAAACAACCGAAGTGTCCAATAACTGAGGAGTGGGTAAAGAAAATGGAATACTAGCGACACTTAAAGAAGGAAGGAAACCTGTCATTT
The DNA here is from genome assembly GCF_000181295.1 of Otolemur garnettii. Taxonomy (NCBI): domain Eukaryota; kingdom Metazoa; phylum Chordata; class Mammalia; order Primates; family Galagidae; genus Otolemur; species Otolemur garnettii. The sequence continues at coordinate 8,299,766 of NW_003852450.1, forward strand.
GCAACTACGTGGATGAACCTGAGGACAATACGATAAGTGAAGTTAGTCAGGCACAGAAACACAAATACTACGTGATGCCACATATGGACCTAAAAAGTCAGAGAGTAGAATAGTGGGTACTAGGGCAGAGAGGGTTGGGGAGATGTTGGTCAAAGGATACAAACTTTCATTTAGACACCAGAAATAAATTCAGGAGATCTATTGCATAACATGGTGACTGTAACTAATAACATGTATTGTGTACTTGAAAATTGCCAAGAGAATAGATGTTAAATGTTACCACCACCAAAAATGAGTTAACAGATGTTAACTAGTTTGATGTAGCTGTTCACAATGTAAACATATTTCACAATATGTTGTACACCATCTATGTATACATATATCTCATTTTTGTCAATTAAATGTTAATTATTTTTATTTTATTTTATTATTATTTTTTTTGAGACAGAGTCTCAAGCTGTCGCCCTCGGTAGAGTGCCGTGACGTCACTGTTCACACCAACCTCAAACTCTTGGGCTTAATGATCCTCTTGCCTCAGCCTCCCTAGTAGCTGGGACTACAGGCACCCACCACAACACCTGGCTATTTTTTGGTTATAGTTGTCATTGTTATTTAGTGGGCCCGGGCTGGATTCGAACCCGCCAGCTCTGGTGTATGTGGCTGGCACCTTAGTCACTTGAGCTACATGCATAAAGCCAAAAAGTTAATTATTTTTAAATAAGTGGTAAAAAAAAAAAAAAAGAACCATAATTCAAGGTAGTGAGTTCCCCAATATTGTTTTCAGTACAGAATAGCTGCCAGTAGTCCAAGATGCTTCAGAAGGAATTATAGCATTGAATGGGAGGTATGAATACTTCAACTCTGGGGTCCCCTTTAACTCTAAAAGTCTGCTCTGAGGCTTTCATTCAAATGGTTCTCCAGACCAGAAAAGTGGAAAGTGTAAGGACTACCAACTAGGTCTCATTAAAATGAGGGTGTAATCCATTAGTCTATAAAATGTCTTAAAATTTAAAAAAAGACAGATAAACTGTGCTGTCAGTTTTACTGAGAACCAGTCCCCATCTCTGATAAAGGAGTCTCTGTGTTCCATGTCAGTCTGTTTACATGGTCTGACAATTAAGTTTGTGAACTCATCCTAGAAAAAGTTCTACATACCTCATTGCTGAATATCATCATGGTCACCTTCAAAGTATTCCCCTTGGGAAACTGCACTGATACCAGTGCCTAGTACACCCTTTAAAGCAATTTTGGAACTCTTTCTGGAATGGTCATCAGAGTTGTCGTTGTAAGGTCCCAAATTTCATCAAAATGTCTTCCTTTCACTATTTCCTTTATCTTTAGACAAAGAAAAAAGCCATTGAGGGTCAGATCAGGTGAGTAGGAAGGATGCTGCAATACAGTTATTTGTTTACTGGCTAAAATCTCCTTCACAGGCAGGGTTGATTAGTGAGCTCCTTTGAAACCATTTTTACACATACCTTTCTCATGCCAAGATTTGCAGTTAGGATTTTCCTACCTTTTGCTCTGTTGATGTTCATGTGGTCTGCTAGGCTTCTTACAGTCGGCCAATGATTCTGATGCACAATTCAATGAATTCGTGTAATGTTTTCATCAGTTCTGCCCATTACTGGCTGTCCTGAAATCTCTTCATCAGTGATGCTCCCTCTCTCCTCAGAAAAATGTTTAATCCATTTGCACACAGCTGTTTTCTTCATGGAATTATCCCCATAAATTTGGGCCAACATGTCCCTGATTTCACGTCCACTCTTGTGAGTTTAACAAGAAATTTAATGTTTGTTCGTTGCTATAATTCAAGCTCCAACATTCTTGCAACGGTATTCGAAAACATGCAACAACAATGAATGCCACTCAGCAAGACACAGCCACATGTCAACACAAACAAAACTGATGAGACACTGATACACCAAAGTTATGAAATATTGCTGAGCTGCTTATACAGTGCTGCGAACTTAAGTGCATAGTGACAAGTTCAGATCTTCATACGTATGTGTATATATGAGTGTGTGTGTGTGTGTATACACACACATACCCCTGTCCTTGATCATGCATTCTTCGCCTGGATGAAGAAGGCGGCACCTGCAACTCTAGTATATCACACACTGTGTGGAAGCAGGACGGATGACAGAAATCTCTCCTCGTCCTAGGAGCTCATAGTAGTCTTATCTTGCTCTAGCTTTGACTCAATTCTTTCTTCTCTTCCTAGTAGAGGTGACCACTCAGTTATCACCTCCATCAAAGGACCTTTCCCACAGTCTCAAACAACTCACTTAGCCCTGTCTCATCTGGGCTAAAGGATTGTAAGTCCCTCAACTCAAGCTAGTAGGAAACAGGATAAGACAAAAAATAGAACAGAAAGGAAGAATCCTTAAGTCGACCGTGAGCGATTAGATCCCTCAGAACTGATACCTTCCCAATCTCTGGAATTGTATGTTGCAGGATCGTCTTTAACATCGTAGAAGCTGCATGGACATCATGCCTGCTGACATTGGTCATCGCCTCCAAGCCCACTATTATCATATCTGCTCTCTCATTGGGGGTCAGGTATTTCTTGAAGAACTGAAGAAAGAAAACAACAGCTGTCTCCACAATGCCAGCATCCCATGCTGGGATTTCCTCAAGGCCCCTGGCCTCTAAAGAGACCAGTCAACCAAGGCATTCCACAGCATTAGGCCAAGTTTCAGAGTGTCACTAGCTCTGAAGTCCCGGGAAAGAAGAATGGCTCAGACAATACAATGCAGGGGACAATGCAGAGGACAGTGCAGTGTGTGAAACATGCACACATGTAAGAAATGTGGTGAGGGCACTGAAGCTAGACGTGACAGATCGGAGAGGGCTTTGTGGAGTTCATACCCAAGGAAAAGGGGAGAACAGAATATACAAAGGCCTAGAATGGCGAGTTCAGTCTGACTGCTGTGTCCTTCAAGGGAGAAATGGGCCAGGCAGAAAAGGGGGGTTGAGATGAGACGAGAGAGGACAGTTAAAGCAAGGGCCAGATCATGAAGGGTCTCCTGGTCATGGGAAGAACATAGGGAGTCAGTGTCAAGTCTGAAGGGGAATGGCTCGGCGCCTGTGGCTCAAGTGGCTAAGGCGTCAGCCACATACACCTAAAGTGGCAGGTTCAAATCCAGCCTGGGATCGCCAAACAACAATGATGGCTGCAACCAAAAAATAGCCAGGCGTTGTGGCGGGCGTCTGTGGTCCCAGCTACTTGGGAGGCAGAGGCAGGAGACTCGCTTGAGCCCAGGAGTTGGAGGTTGCTGTGAGCTGTGATGCCATGGCACTCTACCCAGGGAGATAGCTTGAGGGTCTGTCTCAAAATAAAAAAAAGTCTGAAGGGGAATAATATAAGATTTGTATTTTAGAAATAGTTCTTGGACTGTAGGGTGGAAAACAAGGAGCATGTTAGAAACAGGACAATCAGTAAGAGGCTGCTGTAATGACCCAGGCAAGAGATGAGAGGGGACTGATTCAGAATGGCCACGGTGGGGCTGGAGCAGAATGAACAGATTCAAGAGTTATGCAGGAGGCAGGTGGACAGGCCTGGAATCGAAGAGGATGTGGAGAGTGAGGGAGAAGAAAGAGCCAGGCATGACTCCTGGATTTCCCGGTAGAGTGATTGCAGTTGACTTAGCTTGAGGACACCATACCTAAGATAACAAATATAACTTTGCTGAACAAATAAAATTAAAGGTAGGCCACAAATAAAAATTCATGGGCACAATCTGTAGGTCCACAATAGGGTTGACTGTACTTCTCTAACAAAACTCTCAGTGATCTCAAACCTCAGTCAACTCAAGTGCAGCTAGGAAATGGATCTTACCCTTTCATGAGGCCTTGAACTTTGGAGACACCCCCTTGGGTTGGGGTAATTACTCCTCTGTAGCCCCACCCAGACTCTCCACAATCTCCTCCCACCCTCCTTCTCCTCCCCTGCCAATGCTTCCCATCTGGTTATCCCATGCACTGTGGAGAGCCAGGTTACCAGTGTGACATCCTGCATCGTGGCAAACCATTCTCCACGGAAATGCTTCTGCAACTCCTTCAGGATGGTCTCTGTCTTTGATTTCATACCTCCGATCCAAAAACAACAATTAATGGGCAGGGCCTTAACAAGAAAAAGAAACACACCCTTCCTTGTTTACCCTCCAAACCTCAGAGAAGATCAACAGAGTTAAATGGGTGAAATAACACTTGCTCAACAGAATGGGAGAGTTCCTAGAACCAGGCCAATGGGTGGAGGGAGAATGTGTCTGGGGACTTAGTCTTGTCCATCACAGAGCTGTGCCTGTGCCATGGCAGAATGTAGACTATTCCCACCCTTGGGTGCTGAGCAAATGCCCTTACAGGAAGTACACCCCTATCAAATCACAAGAAGCCATGGTTTCTGAAACTCCTTCTGGAGACATCTGCAAACTCTCCTGGCTCCTCTGTAAGTGTGTGTGACTGTCTGTATTTTTGGTTTTCCTGGAGCAAACAGAAGCAGTATCAGGGACTCCTAAATGTGTTCCCTGAGAAAGGATGTTCATTTACTAGTCAAGGTTTATGACGAGCAGTTGGGATGGAATAACCAGGAAATATTGAGTATCAAAGTTGATTCCATGGGTGGCTGGAAACCTAGCTCCCCCTTTCCCCCCTAATCCCTTAGAATCTCTTAAAAGAGGGGATTGCATCAACAATGGAGTTAGAGCTCATCCAGATCTACTTATAAGTTGGCTCTTGAGTATTGGGGTATCATAGCCTATTTACTCCAGTGCCCTAGCAAGAGAGAACTGCCCTTTGGTGTGTGCCTGACACAATGCAGGCACTCAACAAACAGTGCTTATTGCTCTTGTTATTCAGTGAGTCCCCCAGCCACAGCCAGGCGAACACCTGTGCCCTTATTCCTTACTTCTCTGAAGCACAAGGATTGTGAACAAATAATGCAGCGCCTCTGATGCCCCCATGCTGATATCGTGGTTCAAGTCCACACAGAAGAGGCCAAGGATACCCATCAGTTTCCCACTCATCGAGAACTCTGTCATGTGCTGCCAGGAAGAGGAAACCAGTCACCTCTTCATTCTGGAAGGGCTTTTTCCCACCATGACCACCATCCCTTTCCAACCTCTCTGCCCTTGCATATAATACATCGTTTGTCTATCCCTTGCCTCACCAGCTCCACATTTTGTCCTAGCCAAGAAAAGCCTTCCAAATCAGCACCCAGGGAAATGGGGCAGCCAGATCCATGAAACATGTAAGCCAGTACGAAGCTGTTGACCCAACCCAGCTAACTAGGCCAAGATCCCCCAACGAAGTTGAGATGTGTCCGGCCAACGGTAACTCGGCCAAAGGCAAAGCCAACAGACAAATCAAGCCTCTTACCACTTAGGAACAGAAAAGGCACTAATGCAAAAAAGGTGTTGGGTAATATACACAGCTATGATGTAATAAAAAAATAAAAATAATTTTTAAAAGGTGTTGGGGGTGCTCAGACTACCACCCTCCTGTTACTGCTGCAGAGTGACAGGCTCAGTCATGTACCCATGCGCACAAAAGCAGAGTCATATGGGTCAGCCTTTCCTCCCACCCCCAAGCACTCACCAACAGTTTGGGGAAATTGCAAATAAATCTCAGCAGTCGGGAGATAGTGCCGAAGGCCCGGGTCTGTTCATATACTTTGTCCGACAGTAATAACCACGGTAAGATGATCTGGAAAGAGAGAGAAGAAACCCTTTCAATAGCTTCTATGGCAGCGCTGCTCAGTTCCTTTTCTCCATTCCACACATCTTTGATTGCCAGAAAGACACACAGAAAAATAAAAAAATAAAAATAAATAAATAAACAGAAAGACAAATAGGAGGGAGCTGTGGCAGGTGCCAGAGTGCATGGTCCCACGTACCTAGAAAAACAAGGACGCATTGAAGAGTTCTGCCCCTCACCTACTATCTTCTCAATCTCTTCCTACAGGAAAGGTTAAAGACCGTGCTGCACCTCTAGCGTTACCAAGCAGAGGGCAAGGAGGGATGGAGTAAGGTGGGGAGTTGGGTTCTCTTGGCAGCATCTCTATACAAACCCCTACCTGCAAGGCCAGGGGTAAATCGGTCTCTGAAAGATGAGACTCCAAGCTCTTAATTTCTGGGCATTAATAATAATAGTGATTTAGGTAAGTATTCTGAATATAATAACTCATTTTATCCTTACAACAGTTCTATGAGATAGGTATTATTACTGCTACACTAAGTTGAGAACCCACCGGGTGGGACAGGCCTGTATCCTGCTTGACATACACCTTTGGAAACATGTGTCCCATATCATAGCTGATAAGAGGTACCCTTCAGGGTTGCTTTTCTCCCAGAGCAGTAAACCCCACCATGGATAGTCATGTGTCAAAAACAGAAGAAAGAAATAAAAGAAAAAAAGAAAAACGAACCACCACCCATACTTGACGCCTGTTATAAAAATTAATTCACAATTCTCTAGTTAAACATGAATAAAAAGGAAATAAAAATTAATTCAGAATTGATCACAGACTTAGAAACTAGAAAATTTTAAGAGTCTAGAAGGAAAGAAGGAAACTTTCTTTTTTTTTTTTGAGACAGAGCCTCAAGCTGTTGCCCTGGGTAGAGTACTGTAGCATCACAGCTCACAGCAACCTCCAACTTCTGGGCTCAAGCGATTCTCCTGCTTCTGCCTCTCAAGTAACTGGGACTACAGGCACCCAACACAATGTCCAGCTATTTTTTTTTTTTTTGGCAGGTTTTGACTGGGCCTGGGTTGGAACCCACCACCTCTGGCATATGGGGCCAGCACGCCCTACTCCTTTGAGCCACAGGTGCTGCCCATGCCTGGCTATTTTTTGGTTACAGCCGTCATTGTTGTTTGGCAGGCCTGAGCTGGATTCGAACCTGCCAGCTCAGGTGTATATGGCTGACACCTTAGCTGCTTGAGCCACAGGTGCCGAGCCAGGAAAATTTGAGACCTTAAGTAAGGCAAAAATGTCTTAGTTAAGACAACAAAAGTATAACACAAAATAAAAATTAATAATCTGAACTTTATCAAAATGAACACCTACTATTCTGCAAAGGACACTGTTAAGAGAATAAAAAGCCACAAAATGGGAGAAATTGTCTGTAAATCATGTACCTGACCAAAGACTCAGCTCCGGAATATGGAAGAATCCTCAAAATCCACAAATAAGAAAACAACCCAATACAAAATGGGCAAAAGATTTGAATAGATCTTTGAATAAGTCTATGAAAAGACACCCGGCATCATCGGTCACTGGGAAACACAAGTTAAAACCATGAAGAGAGAGCACCACTACATACATAAGCATGACTAAAATGAACCACCAGCAATACCACATGCCAGCAGGGATGCTGAACACCTGGAACTCTGATACATTGCTGGTGGGAACGCAAAATGGTATGGCCACTTTGGAAGAATCCTGTAATGTTAAATACACATGGGTCAAACAATGCAGCCATCTTATTCCTAAGTTTTTACCCAAGTGGAATAAAAACCTATGTTCATGCAAAAGCCTGGAAGCAAAGATTTATAGCAGCTTTATTCATAATCACCCAAACTAGAAACAACCCAAAAGTTTGTGGAAAATGATACACAAACTGTGATCCAACTACACAATGAAAAATAAAAAGAAACAAACTGTTAGTACCTATAACAACATGAGCGAATCTCAAATACAGTATGCTAAAAGAAAGAAGACAGACTCTGGAGGCTAGAGACTGTATAATTCTATTTAAATGCTATCTTAGAACTATGGGGACAGGAAATAAATCAGCCATTGGTAGGGGATGGGGTTGACTATAAAAGAGCCATGGGGGAACTTGGGAAGATGATAGAACTGCTCCAGAGCTTGATGTTGGTCTTGGTTACAGACTTTATGCATTTGTCAAAACCTATAGCAGTACACAGTAAAAAGGGTAAATTATACTATGAGCAAATTATACCTTAACTTTAAAAATGAGAGAAAGGCTTGGTGGCTGTAGCTCAGCAGCTAGGGCACCAGCCAAGTACACTGGAGCTGGCAGGTTCAAATCCGTTTGAATCTGGCCTGAGCCCACCAAACAACAATGACAACTACAACCAAAAAATAGCCGGGTGTTGTGTGCTGGCACCTGTAGTCCCAGCTACTTGGTAGGCTGATGCAAGAGGATCGCTTAAGTCCAAGAGTTGGAGGTTGCTGTGAGCTGTGACGCCACAGCACGCTACCCAGGGTGACAGCTTGAGACTCTGTCTCAAACAATAAATAAAAAAATAAAAATGGGGGAGAAAGACAAAAGGAAAAGGAGGACCCTTAGGAAAACCTGTATAACCCTTAAATATTTCTGCAAAAAACAACCTTTTTTCTGATCTTCTGATCAGCTAAGTCAAATGTGAAATAAATGTTGTGTTATGTTATCATGGAATTTTATAGAAAAAATTATATCTAAGATACATATACTTAATTTTTTGTTTTAAGAATCATCACAAAGTAGCAAATATAATCTAAATTTTGGTGCATAAAAAAGTCATCTTTATAATTTTAATTTATTTAGATAAATTGATGTCCCCCACAATTTTTTTTTTTTTCAATTTTTTTGGCTGAGGCTGGGTTTGAACCCACCACCTCTGGCATATGGGGCCGGAGCCCTACTCTTTTGAGCCACAGGCACCCCCCTCCCACAATTTTCTATGAAATGAACCTGTTTGAAGTGCTGCTTTTGCTGGCACCAGCTATCTCTGGATAATGAAAACCCTGGTAATAGGCTCGGCGCCAGCCACATACACCAGAGCTGGCAGGTTTGAATCCAGCCTGAGCCTGCCAAACAACAATGACAACTACAACCAAAAAATAGCTGGGCGTTGTGGCGGGTGCCTGTAGTTCCAGCTACTTGGGAGGCTGAGGCAGGAGAATTGCTTGAGACCAAGAGTCTGAGGTTGCTGTGAGCTGTGATGCCAAAGCACTCTACCAAGGGCGACATAGTGAGACTCTGGCTCCAAAAAAAAACAAACAAAAACCCTGATAATGGATCTCTTGAGGACTCCAGACTGAGCAGGACCAGAGGTTAGCATTTCCATGCCCCACAAATTCCAACTCCAACAGAACATGTGTTATTACATTTATAGCGAGGGACTTAAAATGCACAAAATGCTTCTCAACAAACATCAGAAATGCTGCATTCCAAAAGAACTAGGTCACTCATCCAAATAGCAATAAATTTCCCTTCTAGATACAGCCCTTCTCAAAGTCATTTGGTAAGATACCTGGGTAATCTTATATCCTTATTGGTAGTCACATTTAATGTTTTATGTAAAATTATATTACCCTAATTGATTACCATCTTGTTTGTAAAACTTGGTTTCAAGTGGCTCTTGGCTATTTTTCTCAATGCAAGCTCACCTTTGGGAGACGACAACATCTCCTAAGAATGCTTAAAATGCTCTTAAGACAGTCAACTGGCTTGGTGCCCATTGCCCAGTGGTGAGGGCACCGGGCCGCGTACATCAGGGCTGGCAGGTTCAAATCTGGCCCAGGCCTGCTAAACAACAATGACAACTGCAACAACCAAAAAATAGCTGGGAGTCGTGGTGGGTGCCTGTAGGCCTAGCTACTAGGAAGGCTGAGGCAAGGGGATCACTTGAGCCCAAAAGTTTGAGGTTGCTGTGAGCTGTGACACCACGGCACCCTACCAAGGGTGACAAAGTGAGACTCTGTCTCAAAAAAAGACAGTCAAAGTAGGCTTGGTGCCCGTAGCTCAGTGGTTAGGACACATACACACCGGGGCTGGCAGTTTCGAACCCTGGCAGGCACCTGTAGTCCCAGCTACTTGGGAGGCTGAGGCAAGAAAATTACTTAAGCCCAAGAAGTTTGAGGTTGCTGTAAGTTGTGACCCCACAGCACTCTACCAAGGGCGACATATGAGACCGTCTTACAAAAAAAAAGACAGTCAAAGAAGTACATTGTAATGCTTTGAGTCTCCAGTGGGGATTACATTAAGGAATAAAAGATTACATTAAGGATTACATTAAGGCTAGATGGTGAGCATAGGGTCTTCTTCATCAGAGAACAACAGTAGACACTCCAACAGGGGAAACTATCTCAACATTATTACTGTTAAAGCCCCAACATGCCCAAGTTCTGAAAAGAAACGAGTCCTCATCCTAATGTGGTTCTAAAATGCAACCCTCAGAAGGACATTTTGAGGGCGATATGCGAATTTGTCTTCTGATCCTTACTCATGCTGAGGTTTGACAACCAATGGTCTGTGGACGAGAATGACACCAGCCCATCCTAATATTCCTTTCCTCTCAAACATACTAAAATTCCTGTGGGGTCTCAGTTTCCCTGATTTCCATAGCCACTTACCTCCAGGAAGCTTTGCAGGATGAGCATGTCAGGGTTCATATCATCCATCACCAGACTTTGTAACATGTCATCTAGGGCCTGGAGCGTCTGACAAGTGAGAAGACGTGGAGTGTACAGGAGGCCAGACTGCCACAGTGCCAGCTCGCTTCTCTAGGGACAGTCCCCCATGCATGATTCCCCTCCACAGCAGGAAGAAGGGGGAGCCAGCCCAACTCTGCCACCTCTGGTACACTCTCTCTCGTGGCAGCCACACCCTGATCTTCCCAGGTGATCTTTCTTGGCCTCACTGAAGATTGGGCCAGATCCAGCCCAAATTGTAGGCCAAATAGTAAAATGTAGGAATTGGGCAGTTCTCCCCACCAAATCTGGCTCTTGTGGGGTGTTCACCATCAGAGAGTCATTCTTTCAGATTCAGGAAACTTCAATTTTTAAAACTAAAAGTGCTTGGGAAGACTTGGCAGTCTACTGATCAGTTACTCTGCAGATCTATGGGTTTTACTGTGAGTAAGGATGTGGGTAGTATTGGGAGCACGGCCGATCCCTAAAGACAGGTGAGGATAAGGCAGCTGAGTGCCTGTGAGCACCATGTGGGCCACGGGACTGCAGGGCCACGGGATGTGGGGAGGGGTCAGAGGCAGAGGCGCCCTGGGGAGCTAAGAGGATATGAGGTGTCTCCAAAGACAAATCATCCCTTGCAGAGACCTCCAGCAAGAGGTAGGGATTACCTGGATGTAGAGACTAGCGCTGTCCTTTCGGTCTAAACTGGGCAAGATAAGCGGCAGAGAGAACGTGCTGAAGATGCCTGCGTTTACCAGGTCTAGTTTCTCCAATAAGTGGAATGGTGGTTTCACCTGGCTGGGGGAGAGATGGGCATGACAAAAGAGGGGGTCCTTGTGAGGGGCTGGGTTATATTTCCAGGACTCTCTGGGAGAATCTGCTCTGCTGCTCTCTCTGAGGTACAGGAAACAGTGGGGACCTGAGCCCCTAAATGCTTTCTAATGACCTCTTTTCCAGGTCAATGACCTGGCTACTAGGAGAGGCCTCCCACACTGGACGTCATAACAGGCTTCCAGTAGTGGGACTGGAGAACATCCCCTCCGTCCCAGCAAGCAAGTAGATAAGGTGGCAGCTACGGGGCCCTGCCACCCACCGGGCAAAAGTCAAGTCCCCAGACCTTGTCCTTCCTCCCAACCCAAATGTTCTCTCAGCCCCAGAGAGCCAGAGGGTCACGGGGGGTGACAGCAGGAAAGGACCTCAGGGCCACGATGCAGAGCATGGCTTGCTGACGCACGTTGCTCGTCAAAAACTCAGTGGATTCTTGGAGGATCAATGTCTAGAAGGGCCAGAAAGAAATAAGAATTCCCTCAGAGAGAAACACCGGCCCACAGATATGCAACTTGTCATCCTCATCCCTGGGTGACCAACTCCCACAAGAGCTTGGGTCTTTCTCACCTCGATCTTCTTGGCCAGGATGGTTTTGGAACAGTAATTGTTCATGTTGCCCTCCGCCTGGGCCTGCACAGCACTGCTCAAGGTTTCCACGGCCCTCAGGAACTTCAGCTTGGTGAGCTCGAGCTAGGACACAATGCACAGACTCCTGCCCATAAGCCAGGACTTGGCCTTTTGCTGTGCCTTTGGGTGGCACCTCAGCCTACGCCCCACACCCAGCCCAAGACTCAGATCAACCAGCCCAGGCATAAATTGCTCACTTGATTTTCTCAGCACAGTGCCCTCGTCTCAGGGACTGGTGCTTACCAAGGTCCACCCCCTCAGTAGTCCTCTGGGGACAGTGGGCTAAAGGTCTGTGAGGAAGATCCTTCATTCAGGAAGGGAGCTGCAAGACCTGGGCTCCAGGGAAACATGAGCCCTTTTCTTTCCTACTTTCCTCCTCCATCTCCAAAAGAGTCCAAAGAATTTCCTTACCATATCTTCTTCTTCTATATGTTCCAGAATGAACTCGTAGGCTTCTTTTTCTGATTGGCGCAATACTAAAAAGAGATGTAGTTGGGAAGAGTTTAGCTGACTCCACCGGATGGAATAGGAAGGCAGAGCCAACCTCCCCTCACCTCTGCCACCAAGGCTCAGAAGCCACCGGGGTCCAGTGTGGATCCCAAGAACCAGCTTATGCAGGCTGATGACCTAGCATGGACCTCGGAAGCCAAAGGGAAAAGGCCATCACGTGGGGACTTAATTGAGAGATTTCATGCCTCAGGCATGGCCAGGGATGGAGGACAATTGGGAAGAGAGAGACCTTTAAGTCACTCCTGGAAGCCACAAAACTCTGAGGTTATCCTGGACTGACTTTGAAATTCCTAGTTGTGATGAACTTGAAGCCACAAGTCAGCCTGGGAAACTTCTTTGCCAACTGGGCTAGCATAGACCTTGGGGCACACCTTCCCGAACAGGGACCCAGGTAAGGACACAGAGGCTGGAAGTTGGGGCCAGGAATAGAGCCTGTTGGCCCCAAGTGGAATCAGGAGGAGAAGGGAAAACAAGAGGATGGAGATGGTGATGGCACCAGGGCCACATGGGCCAGGGCTGGAGTCCAGGCTGTTCCCTTTCACGATGCCTTGAGAGCAAAGCCCCGCCTTAGAGCAGGGCTTGGAGTTGAAACATAGGTGTTACACGCAATGGCTGTGGTGTCAGACTGTGCATTCAAAGCATGGCTCTTCTACACTAGCCCTGTGGCATTCAGTAAATTGAACTCTCAACTTTACTTTCCCTGTCTGTATGAAGGGGAAGAAGATAGTGTCTGCTATTGTGAGGATTAAATGAATGAATGTGTATAAGTGATCTTAAGCAAAGTAAATTCCCCTAAACCTCAGTTCTGTCATCTTAACATGGGAATGATAATCACAATATTTATTATTATGGGTTTAAATGAATTAGTACATATAAAAAATTTAGAGTACTACCTGGCATATAGTAGGAAATTAATAAACTTATTCTTCAGCATATACTTCCTGAGCACCTACGATGTAAAAAGCATTCTTCTAGGCATAGCAGGTAGTGAACAAAAGAGATATAAATCTTTGCTGTAGTAGAGCTTACATACCTACCCTTACATATCCTCTTTTCATTTTGTGAGACAAGGTCTAAGGCGCGAGTGCAGTGTTGCAATTGTAGCTCACTGTAGCCTCAAATTCCTGGACTCAAATGATCCTCCTGCCTCAGCCTCCTGAGTAGCTGGGACTACAGATGCATGCCACTGTACTCAGCTATATTTTTGTATTATTTTTTTGTAGAGACAGAGTCTCTCTATGGTACCCAGGCTGGTCTTGAACTCCTGGCATCAAGTGATCCTCCCACCTGGGCCTCCCAAAGTGCTGGACAGGGTATCGGCCTACCCTTACATATCTTTCCGTTTTTTTTTTTTTTTGAGACAGATTCTCACTTGTCACCCTCACCAGAGTGCCATAGCGTCATAGCTCACAGCAACCTCAAACTCTTGGGCTCAAGTGATTTTCTTGTCTCAGCCTCCAAAGCAGCTGGGACCACAGGCACCTGCCACAATGCCCAACTATTTTTAGAGATGGAGCCTCACTCTGGCTCCATCTTGAACTCCTGAGCCCAAGCAATCCACCTGCCTTGGCCTCCCAGAGTGCTAGGATTACAGGCACGAGCCACTACACCCAGCCTCTTTACATATCCTTCTAAGATTTTTTTGTTTTTTTGCATTTGCCCATACACAGAGGTCACAAAAATCTCAAGTCCACTGAATGTGGGTGGGCTTGAAGGATGTGAGGCCTCACTAATAAGGTCCCTGTAGTTTATTGTAAGGACTTTGGCCTTGGAGATGGAAGCCATAGGTAGGTTTTGAATAAAAGTGGTCTGACTTTGTTTAACAATGTCCCTCTGGCTCTTTAGCTGAGAGTAGATAAGGAGTGGAAGTGGACAGTGATATGGGGTGTGGGCAGAAGCAAAGAGACCAACTGGGAGACTGTGACTGTGACATACTCCAGACCAACTGGGAGACTATGACTGTGACAATAGTCCAGACCAACTGGGAGACTGTGACTGTGACAATAATCCAGAGAAGACATGACAGTGGCTCAAACTAGGGAAGTTGGTCAGGAGTGAGTGAGCACATTCCACATCTATTTTGAAGGTAGTCCAAAAAGAAATGGCTGATGGACTAGATGTGAATATGAAAGACAGAAGTCAAGATTTTTGGCCTGAGACACTGGAAGGATGGAGTTGTCATTAACTGATACGAGGAACAGATTTGAGGTTGGTAGTAAAGTCAGAAGGTCTGCCTGAATATGTTAATTTTGAGATGTCTACTAGGCCTCCAAGTGGAGGCACCAACAGACAGTTGGAGTTTAGAACCCAGAGACTGCAGCTATCAATCTCGGAGCTGTTGGCATGTAGATGGTATCTAAAGATCTGCTCTGGCTCTCCTGAACAGCTATCAGCTAGGTAAGCTGTCACTCAAAGCCTCAGACACTGTCTTGTTCCTGGCCCAGCTCCAGGCTTCTCAGGGAGGCAGGCCAGAAAAGGGACAGTCATGCAGAGACTAGAAAGGGGCAGTCAGAAGCAGGCAGACTTGTACCTACTATGTGGCACTTCAAGCCAGGGCTGGGTAGTCCCCACCACTTCCAAGCCACTGCAGTTAGTTGAAAAACAGGATCAACTGCTCACCCGATAAGTCTGGTTTCAGAGGGACATAGTGCAGTGATGGGTCAAAGGTTACACTTGCTGATTTTTGCTTGCCAGGATTCATCTGTACACCCAGGGCCACAGCCTGCAGCTTGCAATGAGAACAGTCCTTCCTAGGGATGCAGCCTTTCCACTCAAGGCCGGGAGCTGCTGGAGGCAGGCCCTGGCCATTTATGAGAAAAAGAATGAGCTGAGTGACGTCAGCGCTGGGTCCCACTGTCAGCTTCCCATTTCTTCCCCATGGGAAGGCATGAGACTCTCTGAAGGGCCCTGAGCCATCCTGGCTTAGCCTAGAAACCTTCCCTTGCTAGGGAAACCTCAAGACTCACAGGCAGTGTTCATCCCCCATTCCTCTGCTTCTGCGCCAAATTGCTGCCGAGAATCTTGCTTCTAAAATCCTGACACTCTCTTTGCCCTGAGGCTTCTGTCCCCACACCCTAATTCATAATCCCACTTCTGTCCTACAGTAGGCCCCCGCATGTGGGCCAGGTAGAAACTGCAGCCAGATCAGGTTCTCTCCCACCCTGCTCTTTGGGATCCCCAAAGGGGTGCCTCCTTGGCTCACTGCTCTTAGAAGAGCCTTTCTGTGCATGCCCCACTTTTCTTTTTGTATCACCCTCCTTTTTGCTGGTCTTTGTCCCATTGCTGTGGGATGCTGCCTCCTCAGGTCACCCCATGGGAACTTGCCTATACTTGGTCACAGTTTCCCTGGGCCTAGCTCATCCCAACTGTCTGTAATGAAAAATCAAGTGCCCGGTTCCCCACAAGCCAAAATTCGGTTAAAGTGTTCAGGTCTCACGTCGGGACACTCACAACTTCCCCCAGAGACCCTGGAGATGTTTCCCCTCCCATCCCCCCTAGTGGAGTGCCCCCAGGCCTAAGTAAACCAGGTCCCTGAAACCCAGATGCCCACAGTCCCCAGGACAGGGCTGGGGTCCCCGCTTCCTGAACCATTTCCTGGGCCCTTCATGCCCTACCCTGTCCCTTACTTGGCTGTGGAGGGGACAAGCAGGCAGGGACCCCTTTACCTGACAGGCTGGGTGCCTCAGATCCAGGGCACAGGCTTCTGGGCACTGTGGCTCCAGGGGGCGCTGTGCTCCTGATCCTGGGGCGGCCCCTGCAGGGCAGGCATGGAAGTGGTTCCAGTTGGAGGTCCTCTCCCCACCCCCATCCCTGTGGAGGGAGGGGCTCAGGGCACTCTTGCCCTCCTCACCACCTCCAGAGGGTCCCAGATTCCCAGCTATGGGGAAGGAGCTGTTTCTCATGAGTTGCAGCTCTTGGCAGTCAGGAGCTTCTGGAATGGCTTGAGGGAGCTAGAGACTCTTAGCCATACCCTACATCCACTTGTGCCCACTGCCCAAGCTGGCCTAGCCAGTCCCCTACTCTTCTCAGGGAGATGACTCCCAGAGCCTAGCTCCTCCAGCCTGGGAAAAACCTTCAGGAGCTTTGACAGTGGTACTGCTTGCTTCCATCCTGCCAGGGAGGCACTGAATCTGAGATCTTCCCTCTACCACCCCACCCATCCCACTGGCTCCCCAGGTACTTGGCCAGACCAGCTGGGGAGGCCAGACAACTTGGTCCTCTTCAGCTGGGCACAGCTTCTGCTCAGAAAACCTGGCACCAGAAACCCTTCATCCTCAGTTCAGCCAATCACAGAGAACAGACTTTATTGAAGTGTTTTGCATTAATACCCATACAGTTCCAGCCCGGCAGCCAAGGACACAGCCACTTTGCAACTGCATTGGGCATTATACAGGACCAATAAGTTAATACACAGGACACTCAGGTGTGGGGGAGGGGGCCGGTGCTGAGACATCTCCTGGCTTAGCCCAAGAAGTTCTGGGCTGCAGGGAGGACACAGGAGGGTGGGAGAATGGATAGCTGTACATTGCAGAAAGGGGCTTGGAGACAAACCACAAGAGAACAGCATCCAAAGGAGGGCATTCAAATATAATGGGGGACAGAGCCCAAAAGGTGGTGGCTGCCTCAGGATGTGGTAAGAACACAGCATAGGAAATGTCAGGTGCATCACCTTAGCTCCCTTCTCCTGCCCCAGATTCCTCTGATGGGCCATCTTAGCTCTTCCTTCAGTACCCTTGTACAACCAGTCACACCATTCTCTTTCTAACAGGGAGATATGTGCCCACTTTGGTCAGGCATGAAAGTTCTGGGAGTCTTCTGTGGTATTCAGTCTCTGTTCCAGTTCAGGGAACTTGGAGAGAGTTCTACACAGTTAAAGTCAGAACCCCACTCTCCCCAGCCCTCAACTCAGTTGCTTTCTCACTGAAGCAGGAACCCTACCCGGGTATCTGACCTAGAAGCAAGGAAGGCTCAGGATGAGAACCTAGGGACTATCAGGCAGTCTTAGTATAGGTAGCCTCCAGCCCTGCCCCAGTTCCAGCATCTGAGATAATTAATTAAGGCCCTTGAAGAAAATTCAGCATCTCTTCAGGGCTCGGAAGTGAACATGCCCATGATTCTGTAAATAAGGACTTTCTCTGAGCAGAAGCATAGTTTTGAGGGGAATTGGAACAGTGACCTCTAGCCCCTCCCCTATGCCCAGAAAATGCTACAAAAGTGGTGCCTTTCTAAAAATACTTTTAAGGTATTGGTTTTCAGGGCCATGATGAAAAGATGTTAGTGGAGGGACTACAAGCCCCTGAAATGCCCATGGTGGCTGTCAGGGGTGAGCTGCTCTCCACTAACCAATGCAGGCCAGCCAGACCCCGCCCTGCCTCCTCCCCCATGCTACAATCTGGTGAAGCCTCCAACTCCAGGCTCAGAGGTTTGGGAACTTACCAGGCATAGGGAGGGTATAATGACTGGATACCTAAAGGAGACTGATGGGGTCAGGAAACTAGCAGGGTCCAGGAAGACAATACGCCACGAGGATGTACTGACCTTTATCCTACCACTTGGTGCGTGCATCACAGAGCACATTATAAAGGGGGAAGGAGATTCTCTCCCAGCCCAGGATGGGTTACCCAGAAACCCAGGAAAGGGAGGACAGTTGTGTGCACAAGTGTGTGTCATATCCAGCCTCCAGCAATAATAGGACAAGAGTGCCGGGGTGAGTCTCCAGGTAAGTTCTCAGAACCAGAGCACAGCATCTGAGGAGTCCTCAAGGTGACCCTCTTCGCGTTGAGCATCCCCTGCCATGTATGTTGCACAAGGAGACAAACACTGTCAGTCAGACGGATAAGGCCTTAGTCCAGTAGGCCATACTCCGGGAGACAACACATAATCATATTACAGGGATCTTGAGGACAAATGACAAATATAAATCCTCAAGTCGGGGCTTCTGAAAAACTTGTGTTAAAAAAAGTTTCAGCTCCAAGTCATCGACCTGCGATGGGGGTGGGGAGCTGAACAAGGCACTCAGGAGTGGGGTGGGGGTCAGCCCAGCCCCACTATGAAAGTCTTTTCCGGGGGGGGGGGGCGAAGCATTTGGTGCACAGTTACACTTGGCCTGGGTTACACCTGGCTGATGATCTCTCCATTCTCAGGTACAAAGACTTGCACAGGGGCCCCTTCAGGTGATCTCCGGAGCACACACACTGCAGGTACCTGCCAGGGTCAGGAAGAAAGATGTGGATGAGCAAACTAGGTAGAAATGTCAGAACAGTAAGCCAAATTACACCATCCTCACCCCTTTGGGACACTAAGCAGTGGCAGCAGCACAGCCCTGGCACTCAGCCCCTCTGCCTCCCCAGGAAGCTCTTTCCCCCCAGGAGGCACCACCCTTTATCCATTTTCCACTCCAAGTTCCTTTGGGGTATGACAAGCACCCTGACCTCCACCTCCCCCACTTTTCCTGGGCTCACTTTCATCACCCTCCCTGTCAGGTTGGGATGGGCTGGGCCTGGCCAAGGACAAGTCTAAGCTCGCAGGAAGGAAAAAGCACTTCAGCTGAAGGGTGTGGCCTGGGACTGGGGCCAGGGTGCTGCCAGGCCTGGGATGCCAGCTGCAGCTGGCAAGAACTGTGGGTGGGGGAGGGACATGCAGCTGGGCCTGCTCAGAATCTGGGGTCTCAAAGGAGCAGCCTGTTAGTAACTTTTGGAGCACATCCCCTGCACATCCCTCCGTACCAGGGAGAAAGAATAAAGAAAGGATTCATGTGTGTTATCCCCACTTCCAGAAAGAAGAAACTGGATCCGAAGAAACTGGATCCAAAGAAACCAAGGCTGCCACCCCTATCCATATCAGGGTGCTCTATCCTATGTGCTACCACCAACCTGGTTCCTGGCCTATGGGGGCCCCACATGGTAATAATATCACTTATCTAGTGGTTACCAGACATTGCTCTAACCATTTCAGTCTCTTTTCAGCCCTATGACATAAGTATTTTGCTACTTTCATTTTCCAGAGCAAGCAGACTCAAAGAGGTTATGCAATTTACCTAATCACAGAAATTAAGTGACAGAGTGAGCTTTGAACCTGGTAGTCTAGCTGAGGGTCCACCTCTTAACTGTCATCCCACCCCGCTTCTCAGCTTAGAGCTGGGCAGGGCTATCAAGGGAGGAAGTTGATGGACCCTTAATTACAAGTTCTGGCTTCTCCAAATACATTTCCAGACTCTGCCTCTGTCCTGGGCCCTCAAGTCAGGAAATCGGGTCGGGGTGTGTGTGTGGTAATTTGGATTAGACTTTAGATTATGAAGTTTTATCTGCTTTGTAAATCATCTGTGGAGTCATTAGGGGAAAAAGCCTCAGCTATCTGCGAGGATCATCTCCACCAGGTACATGCTCTTGAGCTAGACAAGGGGCAAAATTAGGAGGCGCCCCAGGGAACTCAGGAATGCCTTCCAAAGCCAAGAGAAAATGATTTTTTTTGTCCATTCTTCCCCAGGTGGGGATCACCCGGCCACCAGGCTGCTGGTCTGATGCCTCTCTCGTCCTGGACCTGCTAGAACTGCAACCCTTCTCCAGTGAGACACCCTTCCTGCCTGGCCCTGGGGTCCCTTCCGAGCAGCCGCACCTGTGTTCGAGGCCCCAGAGCTCTGCCATAGCTCTCTCTACCAGGAGGCAGGCTCCGGACCCGGAAAGCCCCTTGGCGGTCCAGCGAATGGGGGCGGGCGCTGCGGAGGCGTGCCCGCTCGTGCCACCACTTGAGCTCCTCCGAGACCGCCGCCTTGCTGAGGGCCCGGCCGGCGGGGCTGTCCTTCAGCGAGGGCGTTCGCACGATGCGGCTGTGTGAGGGCACCAGGCGCTGGTAGCGCAGGGGGGCGCCCTCCTCCACGTAGGGTGGACCCAGGGCGGCGCGGCACAGCTCCCACTCGCCAGGCGGCAGGTGGCTCTCAGCCACCATCACATACCGCCCTGCCGGGAAATAGCCAGGAGGCAGCAGCAGCTTGGGGTAGTGGACGGCCAGCTCTCTGCTGCCAGCCGGGCCCCACGCCCCACGGTGGCGAGGGGGCTCTGGTGGGGACAGAGGCCGTAGGAAAGAGATGTCCGGGCTGCTGCTGCCTGGAGAGGTGGGGTGGGAGATGCTGGAGACGTCAGAACCGCTGTCTTCCGAGCAGGAGTGGCAGGCAGCGGGCGGCAGCGGGGGCTTGGTCGTAGAGAAGCAGGAGTCTGGTACTGTCACCGTGTAGTGAGTGGGGCGGCGGCGGGGAAAGGCGCTGCGACCTCTGCCCTCTGGTCCTGCCCGGAAGGACTCCACCCTGAACAGAGACAGAGAGACAGAGTGTGGGGGATGAGGTTAAAAGAGGTGAGGTGGACATTCCACCTCAAGGCCGGGGCATGGCACAGGTCTTAGGCCAAACCTCCCAAAGCAAACCAGCATCCTCCACACCCCGCTGCTGCTCCAGAATGTGTCTACAACACATTCCCTCTTTGCGTGCAAACTGTTCCTACTTATTCATGGTGCTCCTGGTTACCGTAAAGTATACTACACAATGTCGTGCATTTTTAGCCAGTTTAGGTACACTATGTCTAGTGGCATTTCATCTGCAGAATCCCTTCAGGCAGACACTGTGGGTATCTAACTTGAACGTGGGTTTTTTTGTTGTTATTGATTAGCAGGCCCAGCCCAACCGGATTGAAACCCACCAGCCCCAGTACACAGGGCCAGCTCTCTAACCATTGCAGCCTCTAACTTGAATGTGTAAAGGCTGTCGCTGGGTACATAGGGCAGCTCACTAGCCCAGAACCAGGAGGTGGAAATCCAGCCCTCATGCTGCTACTGCCCCTAGGTTTAGGGTTGTGCCTACATTTTTCTAAATTTGTACAGAGGCATGGTTTATAAAATGATCCTGGTAGCACGTAAAATATAACATTCATTGCTTTACTTGAGAGCAGTTGCCCAAGCTGCTCTCAGCCCGGTGCTGCCTGATCAACAACTTTAAGCAGCTGACAGAAGAATTCGGCAATGCTTTGATGGTGCCATGGTGTGGCCGATACTGCCTGTCATAACTCAGCCACTATTACCCAGTAGCAGGTGACTAGGAAAGTATCATACAGTCAATTCTCATTATTTGCAGATTTAGTGTCTGTGAATTTGCCTACTCAAAATTTATTTATAATTTCCAAATCAATATACCCTGGGCTTTCATGGTCATTCTCAAACACTCACAGGACAACAAAAAAAATTGAGTGACGAAAAGCCCACATGCCCAGCTGAGGTCAAACAAGGCCTGGCTCTGCTTTCTTGCTTCAGCTTTGAGATCACAAACATGTGTTCTCTTTGTGGTATATTTATTTAGTGTTTTTATATTTTTTGCTTTTGGTTGGTGATTTTGCTGTTTAAAACAGTCTGAAACTTAGTACTGAAATGCTGTCTAGTGTTTCTAACTAAGAGAGGGCTGTGATGTGCCTCAGATAGAAAATAATGCCTGTTAGATAAGATTCATCCAGGCATGAGTTACCATTGGCTATGAGCTCAATGTTAGAGAATCAATAATATGTATTAAACACAGTGTCTTTTAACAGAAACTCATATAAACCAAGGTTCTATGTTGATCAGTTGATGAAAAATGTTGTGACCAAAGACACCCAGGAATTTAACCTTGTATTTTTTCTTTTTGAGACAGAGCCTCAAGCTATCCCCCTGGGTAGAGTGCCGTGGCATCACAGCTCACAGCAACCTCCAATTCCCGGGCTCAAGTGAGTCTCCTGCCTCAGAACCTTGTATTTTTTCTAGGGGCAATGATTAAGTATTTGCTAATTTATTTATTTGTTTATTTAATTTGTCTGTTACCCTGGATAGAGTGCCGTGGCATTATAGCTCATAGCAATCTCAAACTCTTGGGCTTTAGCAATCCTCTTGCCTCAGCCTCCTGAGTAGCTGGGAATTCAGGGACCTGCCATAACCCCCAGTTAATTTTTCTATTTTTAGTAGAGATGGGGTCTCACTCTGGCTAAGGCTGGTCTCGAACTCCTGAGCTCAAGCAATCCACCTGCCTCAGCCTCCCAGAGTGCAAGCTTATGAGTGAACCACCACACTCAGCCAGTATTTGCTAATTTAATGCTTGAGACAATTTTACAGAAAATGTAACAACCACAAATAATGAGAATTGACCATGTCAAATGAAAAAGTGAATTGCCCATTATTAGTGACCAACCTAACCTACTAGCACGAGAAAAGATGGCAAAGAGAAAAAACTTGATGAATCAAGTTATACAAAAAGACAAAATTGCAGCCTTTGGAAGAAAATAACTTGCTTCACAGATGGCCTTTGACTTTGCTGATTGTGGTGCAACCTCTTTTAAGAGCTGCCCCAAGAAGGGCTTCTAAGAGAAGCTAAGGCACACTAGCCATGTGTCACCCAGGGATGTCCCACCTGTACTCAAGAAGCTATTATCTTCCAGCAGTAAGCTCTGGATGGGGGGATACCCTTGCATCTCAGAGGTGGACTGTCTCTTACCTCAGAGACTGTGACTGGCCCCTCCTCCCCTGCATCTCAGGTGTTGCCGGGGCACTGGTTCGGCCCTGCCGCTGGCCAGGAACACCACGGATGGGAACCATTTGGTAGGGGGCAGGCTCTAGCAGCCACAGGTTGGAGGTACTGGGCCCATCTTGTGGTGTGGTGGCAGGGCTGCTGCAAAGGAATTGGAGACAGGTTAGCAATAGAATGCCTCCATTCAGGGGCTCAAGAAGGGCAGAGATTGGGACTATAGTGGAAGGGGGCCCCCCATATGGGGACTATATTGGAAGGAGCCCCCAAGGATGGGGCCCCAATCCTTGGAGAGCTGCCAGAGTTCACACCTCCACCATCACACAGCTGCGTAAGTGATCCCCCACCTCTCCCTTTCCATCTGCCCCCCACCTGCGGCCTCCCCAACATAGTTCCCTCCCTTGGTCCTCCCTTCCCCCATCCTGACCTGGACTCGCTACAGGGCTCAGAAGATTTCCTGGGCTTCTCGTAGGGGTGGTCCAGGCTGGTCTCCTTCCAGGGGCTGTTCTGGATCGGGGCCCGCTCTGGGCCCTCAGTCTCAGGTCCTGCTGGCTGTAGCCCCTCAAGGCTTTGGGGTGGGAGAGGCCGGGAAGGTGGGGCCGGGGACTCTGGAGGAGGTTTTGGCACTTGAGATTCCTCTACAGGGGTAAAAGAAACTTGGTAAGGGCAGAGGCTGGGGAACCGGCCCAGCAAGAACCTCACAAACCACAGCCCGTGTCTTGCTCTCCCTCCCATGGCTGGCTGGTCCGACTGCTCCAGGCCATGGCTTCAGCCCCAGATGCTCAATGTTTACTTCTCCGTACGCCTTCCCTCGTAGCCCAACTTTATACCTTCCTCCCGCAAGAAGCCTCCTGAGATTGGCTCATACCACTCTGCTTTCTAACCTTTGCTCCTGGTGCCGTGTCTGCAGTTGTCCTTTTGCTTGCCTACTTTTCTTGTTTCTGCCAAGCCTATGTGCTCTGTTTCCTTACTGACCTGGGGACTGCCCTGGGCAGAACTGCGCTGTCTTCTTGGTCCACCTTGACCAAGAATTTGTAAACAGAATTCTCAATCTATAGATGCCTGTTCCCTCCCCCAGTGTTCCCTTCTTTTCAAAAAGGGCAATAATTGTTAGCAGATTAATCTTTAGCTCTGACCATATCATCTTGAAATGAAGCCCCAGGGTTACGGAGGACACCTGAGGTTGATAGGCTCTGCTGGAGTTCACCTATTCCCTGTCAAAATGGTGAGCGTCTAGAATGGGAGGTGATCAGCATGCCCCACCCCCAAATGAGCAGGTGCAGAGGCACATGGAAACGGACATCAGGTTTAAGTGGGGACCCTAAGCTCGCCACCCTCGCCTGCACTAGCTCACTAAAATCTCCACTCCCCCATTGAAGTCCTCGCTAACAGACTCTACCAAAGCCCCAAGATCTTGAAGTGAGAGCCCAGCTTCCATAGGAGTCCCCAAACCATCTCGCTCACCTTCCTCCAGGAGTAGCCCATCTGACAGGGAGCTGTCATCAGAGGCACTGAGCTCTGGAAAGGCAAAGGGGAAAGAAGAGAAGGAAGTGAGAGATTAACTCATAGACCTGAGTAACCAGCAGTGCTGAGCATCCCAGGCCTGATCCTTCTCCATGGATAGCAGACATATCAAGAAATATCCACTGTATGCTAAATACTAGACTGGGTATGAATTTATTACTGGAAGTTAAAAAAACCCAGAACTCAGGAAGTTAATCCTGCCTGTCATTAGCTATGCAGTCTTGAACAAATGATTTCAATACTCTAAATCTGTTTCCCTACCTATCTAAAAAACAAACCCCCCAAACCAGGACTTTCTGGTAGTGGGAGGGAGGGAAAGGCAAAGAGCCACTGTGGAAGGCCCTTGGGATGAAAAGAATTTCACCAACTTCTCTATAGTCTTCCAACATCACAGATATAATTCCACTCATTAAATCTGAGAACTCCTGCACTACCAACAAGAGCAGAATGAGGTAGGAATTTGAGCTGTGGGGTTGTGAGCCCAGTTTAAGTTAGGGTCAGGCCAGCTAGCCCTAGGGAAAGTCCTTCACCTGGTGATATGGCAAGTCACCTGAAGGAAATGGAGCCTGACATTTCTGCATGGTCCA
Source organism: Otolemur garnettii (assembly GCF_000181295.1). Classification (NCBI taxonomy): domain Eukaryota; kingdom Metazoa; phylum Chordata; class Mammalia; order Primates; family Galagidae; genus Otolemur; species Otolemur garnettii. The sequence goes on from NW_003852450.1 coordinate 8,324,796, forward strand.
GGAACAGTTGTCACCCAGGAAATCAGAGGGGATTTATTTTTACCATTGCCCTTAAACATACTTAAGCCTTCAAATCTTGAAAATAAGCCTGAGGTGACCTGGATGGAATTCACAAAGCATTTTCAACTGTGTTTGAGAAGAAAGATGAGGAAAAAGTAATAACTGCTAATATTTCTTCTGCGCTAATACTTTTCTAAATATAGTACTTTAGGCTCAGTGCCTATGGCTCGAGCGGCTAAGGCGCCAGCCACATACACTTAAGGTGGCGGGTTCAAATCCAGCACGGGCCTGCCAAACAACAATGATGGCTGCAACCAAAAAAACCAGCCAGGCATTGTGGCGGGCGCCTGTGATCCCAGCTACTTGGGAGGC
>NW_003852450.1:8325287-8334845 GCF_000181295.1 Otolemur garnettii
ATATATATATATAGTACTTTATATGTATTAATTCACATAATCCTCATAACAAGCATGAAAGATGGATATTATCACCTCCATGTGACAGTTGAGGAAACCACATGTCAGAGGTAACATGGTTTAGGTCAATCCACCAAAAGGTGGTTGAGTCAGGATTCACTCCTAGACAGTGAGTCTGTGCTCTCAACCACAACCTCTTATCAGCTTTCCTGTGGGCTAGCATCTAACGCATAGGTCATTACCCAGAAAGTTTTAAGAAAGTGAAAAGTTCCAATCATCTTAAAATCCCTTACAGTAGGGGTTGGCAAACCAGGGCTCATGGGCCAATCCAGTGCAATAGCTTTTTACAAAGTCTTATTAGAACACAGCTATGGATTTGTTTATGCAACGTCTGGCTAAATATGTACTGTCTGGCCCTTGACATGAAAGTTTATCGATCTTTGCTCCACAACTTAAATGAAATAAAAACTTTACCCAGAGCAGGTCTGAGACTCTGTAGGCCACACAGTGACAGGAGGTGGGCCTGACTCTGGAGTAGCCAGCCAGCCCACGCCTTATTAGACTCATAATCAGCAGATAGCCTCTTATTAAAGTCTGGCTCCCTGCCTCTGATCTTTTACAAAAACCTAAAGGATAAACATGTCTATTTTTCACAAACATCAAGTTGAGGAAATTGTGGAACTATACTATGCATACAGGACAGTGCAGCCAGCGTCAAAGTTCTGTGATTTGGTTTGGCTGGATGATATGGGAGGAAAGACATTATTCCCAGTCACCCTGTATCTGCCTAAAAATGAGATCAGCATTTCATAGGGCATAATAAACAAAGCAAAGAAGGGAATCTGGAGACACACAGCCCAGGGCATGAGTGGGTGGGGCACATCGGTCTGCCAACCAAGCACAAGGGGTCCCTGAAGGCTGCTCCCTGTCTCAGCCACTGTCCTGACCCAGCCCTGGCTCAACCTCCCCCGGCCTTGCAACAGCAGCAGGACACCCCAGGTGGAGAGATAACTAAGGAGACCATACTCACAAACTCTGAAACTTCTCAAAGGCTGTGCTGCCAACACCTAGCCACAAGCTACATTAAAATTAAATGGCTATTTTCATTAAAATTAAATAAAATTTAAAAGTCAACTCCTCTGCCACACTAAGCACAATTCAAATGTTCCGTAGCCACATGCAGCAGGTGGCTACCGTACTGGACAGCACAGATACAGACCAGATCCATTAGCATAGACATTCTATTCAAGTGTTGCTAAAAGCTGGTACTGTCAATCAACCAACTCATGCTAAGTGCCTACTATGTTACAGCAGTGTATGCTGGGGCAGCTGTCACCAGGTTCACCCTAATAAATTAATTTAATGTCTGACTGCTCTCTGCTGCTGCGGAGTCCTAATTAATCTCCCCTGGCATAATTACTTTCCCAAATTGAGTAACCCTGTATGTAGACCAAAGTGGGCATGGGGTTTTTGGCTTTGGATTTTTTTTTCTTTTCAATTCAAAACACCTTTCAGCTACTAATTAATTATTAAGCCCTCTTTACTTCCTTCTTTCTGGGAGAACACTGTTGGGCAGAGGAGCCACAGAACAGGAATTACTTGTCTAGAACTGCCCCTTTCTACACTCTCCATCTAATGTCCTACATTGGGGAGCGTAGAAAGGGGCAGTTCTAGACAAGTAATTCCCGAAGTTGGAGAGCAGGGTCTTTTACCTGATCTGGGAAAGTCAGCAGCTAGGCCAGGTGTTTCTTCTCTCCATCTCTATCTTTACCTGGGCTGAGTGGTTTCAGAAATTCAGCCTCCTGCCTCCCACAGAGGGTTAAGCCAGAGCCCTAGGCGTGTCCTGGCCTGTTACTGTCTCCCCAAAAGAAGCATCATCAGTCATGATGGCAGCAGCAGAGTGACACCCCTCCACCTCCCGGTCATGGGCAGAAGCTCCTAGCAAATGCAGCATTGGTGGGCAGGGGAGGCTGAGGGGCAGTGTGAGGCTGGAGAAGGATACAGGTGGGGCTGTGACCAACTAGGATGGGAGCAGATCTCTCTACCTCAACAGCTCCATACAAGCACAGGGCAAGTTGGCTCTTAGAGACTTCCATGCCAAGCCAGCAGCTGCCTTTCAGCAGAAGGTCAAGTCCTGTGAGCCATGTTGAGAGTAGGGTAAGGATGGAACTTTTTCATTAGAGCCTTGGAGACTGGGAATATTATTCTGTACCCAAGCCAGGGCCATTAGTTTAGTCTGGCCACCACCCCAGGTCAACCCCTCTTCTTCCGTGTCTACTGGGTCAAATGACATATGGAGGAACGGCCTCCCTTCTTATATACTCCCAGCTGCTGGAGGTGACCTGGGTGGTATCTGGTCATACACTTTCTACCCTTAACTAGAGGCCCTAGGTGGGAACAGGCACTCGTGAGACCTATGCCTGCTTGACGCATGAGCCGTGGGGACAGGGACAAGGAAATGCCTTCAGGCTTCTATACATGTGCTTCTAGACAGGGGAGGAGAGTAGTCTTGGCAAAAACCCAACCCAACAAGCCTGATAAAGTGACAGAAGCAGCCACTTTCCAACCAAGGCTTCTGAATCCAGTTCTGCCCCCAGGGCACCTCCCTATTCCCTCCCGTCCCTCAGATGCAGCCAGGAAGGCCTGAGACCCCTGTGAGATCTGGGGGGCAGGGCTGAGCCAAAGGCATGATGCGGTGGGGACTGGGTAGAGGGCTGGTGAACTACAAGTTCTAACTCAGGGCAAAGAAAAATGGTCATAACTAAGGGCTTGGAACCACCTGCTGGAAGGTAACTCAGGCTGGACAAACTGATGTCATGTGGCTGGCCCTGGGCCTTGACATCTCACTAGATGCCCCACAGCCACTGTTCTCTGTGCCACGGGTTCAGGGATTGAACTACAGGTACAATAAGGGCAGAGAACAGAAGCGAAGGATTCTGCTCTTGGCTAGGTGGTTGTAGATACTAAAGGGATTCTGGAGAGTGGCACCGGTGCTGCTGGATTTCAACCTAAACGTCCCATGAGCAGCTGTGAGCTCCTGAAACAGTTCAGCGAGCAGTTACACATAGCTGCAGTCAACCCTGGGCTGCCTTACTCAGGCCAGGGGGGAGTGAGTGCATTGGCCCAGAGCCTGGGGCTCACATGAACCTCTGGCAGCCCTGACACAGGCAAGCCATGGCCCTGAGAGCCTGAGGGCAGAGGGCAGGCCTAAGCTACCCCACTTGAATAAACCCTTGGACTAAGCTCAGGGTCAGCTGGGGGAATGCCTTCTGTCTAGGAAGTTTTCTTGAAGGTAGTGTCCTTTGAGGAGGACGTGGAAGAAGAGGATATTTTCTACAAAGGTAGAGAAGAGGCTCTCGCAGGATGGAGAAGGCTTGCTGGTGTCACCGAGGGTCAGGATGGGGTTGCAGTGGACCGAGGAAGCAAATTCACCTTGCTGGAGCCAAGATGGGACACTGAACCCAGCACTGGGCATGCCGGCAGCGCTAACCAAGTGCAAAGCCACTCAGCAGAGGCCATGCAGCCCTGGTTCCAAAGAAGCTTGGTATGAGGCAGGCACGCCTGGCCCGAGGGGCAGCTGGCTCACCTCGGCCCAATGGGAGCCCCGTGGCTGGAGGGGGCTCACTGCTGCGTCTCCGCTCACCCAGGCAGCGCTGCAGCTCACGCAGCTTCTTCTCCTCCTGCAGCACCGCGTGCTTCCGCTGCCGCCGAGCCTGCCGGCCCAGGTTGTCTTCTAGGCACAGCCGCCGGGCGGCCTCGGTGATCTGCAGCTGCAGGGCCAGCTGGCGCTCCAAGCTGCTCAGGGGGTCCTGAGGGAGAGGGAGGGGGTAAGGCCTGGCAGAGGCAGGGGCTGGGGGACACAGAGAAGGGGCAGACAGCCAGCACCCAGGGACATGGGGCAGAGGGTGGAGTGTGAGGGTGGAGGGTGGGACGGGCCCAAGAGCAAACTTGTGGCCTGGAAAGCCAGCAAGAGCACCCGCCCACCAGCCTGCCTGCTGAACCAGGTAGGGTGGGAACCCTAGTGGCACACTTTCTCTCCTGACCTTGAAGGGTTGGGCAGGCCAGCCCATGGGAAACTGCAGCCATTCATACAGGGGAAAGGCACCCAGGGCCCCAGCCACCCCACCTCCTTCCTCCTGTGCTGAGAAAAAGGAGGCCAGCCCTAGAGGCCAGCACAACCTGTCTGAATGTGGTTGCCTGTCTGGGTTGGTGGTTGGCGCTCTTAACTGATCTTCGCCCCACTGGAGCCAAACCCAGTGTCCTCCCTTGAGCTCCCAGCTCTCTGTTCCTGTGGTGGCACGCTACCTTCATCATGCCGCCATTTGGGGTGATGCCCCTTGCCAACATGGAACCGAGCACCCTACTGGTTGTGAATGGGTGCAGGGGAGCCTCCAGGGTACCAGACTGAGGTCCTGTGCCTCCATGACCAATCACTGGGGAATGAGTGGTGCTCTCGGCTTCCTGCAGTCCTCACCTCTCTGTGCAAGGCCCACTCTTCCAGTTTGTAAGATGCTCCGATCCTGCGGCGGACCTTGGGGGCCTTTTCTCCTGGCTTGAGAGGATATTCTGCTGGCAAGGTGCCTGTCAGCTCCTGGAGTAGAAACAGAGTCAAGCCAGGCCCTCTCCACCTGCCCAGCCCTTGGCCAACCAAGAAGCGCTCGTCCACTGGCCCCCGTGGTGCACATGCCTGCCCTCCACAGGGGCTCCTAGGGTGGCCTCCCCATCCCATCTTGGCCCATCTTAGCGCCCGCTCTGCACTCCCTCCCCTTCCCTTCAAACCACATTCTGATCACTTCCTCCAAAGCACTCCACCAGCCCTGTTAAAATTCTCACAGGCACTGACATGCACACAGTCCCTCTGCAGCCTCTCATGTCCTTCATTCTCGGGGCCCAGGCCCATGCCTGAGTCTAATTCTCCTCTGTCTAGTGCCCAGGTCACATAAGGCCTCAGAGGGACTCTCAGCACCAGATTTCAGACTGATTTCCAGAATGCCCTCAAGAATGGGGTTCCCTCCCTTCAGGCCCCCAGCCCCCCAAATTGGGGTTCCAGGGATCCTCAGATTAACCCCAACCTTGGGTGTGCAGGGTGGGGGCTGGCCAGGGCTCTCACCGCCTCTCTCAGGCAGAGTCTCCTCAGCTCCTCCAGGCAGGCCTCCAGCCGCGCCTCCAGGGCCCTCTGCTGCTTACGAACTGCATGGGTCAGCTCCTTCATCGGAGAGACTGGGCTGTCGGGGCCTGCAGGAGGGCAGCAGGGGCACACACTCAGGGACCCTGAGGTTGGAGCCCCTCGCAGACACATGTTGACCACCCCAGGGGAGCAACACATGCACGTGTACACACACACACACACACACACACAGCCTCATGCCTGCCTACTAATTACAGTTTGGCTGCCGTGGCCTGTGTCATAGCCACAAAACATCATGTCTCTTGACTGCCCAAAGATGGCAATGTTACATACAGCTCAGAAGGAACAGCCATCCCACCAAGCAGCCTCCCATGGGGGAGAGGACTACATGGTCAGAACTCTCTCTTTCTTCCTCCTCCTTCTCCTCCTGCCTCCGCCTCTTCCTTCTCTCTCTCCCTCTCTCTCTGTCTCTCCCCTCCCTCACACACACTCACATGCCTCTACTTTCTTGCCCTCTGTCAAGACTAGTCCAGACTCGGCCCACAAACTCCAGCTGACCAGAGAGACAGGATCCTGACATGGGCCAGATGAGATATTTCAATTTCTTAGTAACCACTGGGGCTAAATTTGAACATTACATATCCTTCTTCCTGATAGGACCAAAACTCCAGGGATGAAAACTCCAGGTATCCCTAAGGCTCCAGCCCTTCAGCACCCCCCCCCACCCCCCGCCAGCACAGGAGGCTTCTTCCTCCCTCTCCTCCTACCCCTGGGGAGTCTCAGCCTGGACTTAGGAGTCAGGGCTGGGGGCCCAGGCAGTGGGATTTCCCCAAACACTCACCAGACTGCAGGATGATGCCGCTGTCAGTGTCGCTGACCTCATCCTTACTCTCCATGGCAGATTTCTGGGAGGAGGGGACACAGAGCAGGGAGGAGGGACACCGTGCCCAACCTGGGACAGGATATGAAGGTAGCCTGGAGTTTCCCCAGCTTTTAAGAGAAAAGAGTGTAACTGTGAACTCCCTTGGTTACAAACAGAGCTTAAGAGTAGAGGGAGTGGAAATGTGGACTGTGCTTTGGGAACAATCGGGGCTGGGGGATTCTCATAATGTGGGTGCTGCCTGAGAGCAGGCGCTGTGGGTCTCGCCAGCAAATCCTGTTCTCAGTGGCCTAACACTCCCTTTCAAGAGAGTACTCTAGGCCAAAGTCCTTTAGGCCTAAGAATGTTGACAGGTGGTGGCCACAAGAGCCACCTAGATTAGGATTAAGGACAACAGGGAAAAGAGCAGAGAGAGGATGAAAAGGAAAGGGACCAAAAAAAAGAGATAAGATGACACAGTAAGGAGGAAGGGAGGAAGGGGAAGGTGTCTTCATGGGCATGGCTAGCCTCAGCCCCAGAACTTGAGAGGCATGAGGTATGTCCTACTGCCCCAGTGGCTGAGGGCATTTCAAGAAGAGGCTGGGCACAGGGCCAAGGTCCTGGTGTGGGGCTCCCAAAACCCAGGATGCCCTGGTCTCTAGACTATTTTATCCATCTGTAGGCAGGTATAGCCAATATATGTCAGCACGCTCTTCTGAAGCTGGCAGCCATATTTGGCAGACCCTTCCAGGGAAAGTCAGATTAGATCCCCTATACCTCACACCAGAGGAGACCTGAGCTGTGTCTGTCAGAGTTTCCAGGACATGGGGGTTGGGAGGCAGCAACTATAGCAGAAACTGTACAAGGCCAGAAAGGGTAGTGGAACGGGTGTAATCCTATTGTGTTGGTCCAGCCAAACACCAGTCACCTAAACAACACCTGTGTCCGCCCCCTCTCTCTCCTCACTAAACCCACACCCCTGGTCAGGGTCCCAGCTGCTGGCAGCAGAAGGCCTGGGGAGGGGCAGGCGGAGCCCGGGCAGGCGGTCTGGAAGGAGAGCCCAGCCACCTCCTCACTGAGTCAGCCCATTGAGCAAGAGTCCAAAAGTCCTTCTGAGTTTCCGTCTGGGACCTATCCTGCCTGCTCAGAGCACAGGGCTGTAGGGTGGGGAGGTGGGCTCCACCCCTCCACAGGCAGCCAACAGGACAGAGAAGTAGGCCTCAGGAAAGCTGATCAATAAAGCAAGGCCGAGAGGGACAGGGGACTGCTTTCGGCCAGGTCCCCAATAGTACCTCTGCCTATCAAGACTGAAAGAGCAGGAACAATCAAAAACTTTTATGGATCTACATAAACAACAAGCCTATCAAAGCACAATGGGCACCAACAATTAAAAACACCCTGAAAACATCATGTACCTTGCACTTTGGAATTTTAGTTCTCCAAGGAAGTATAGAGAATGTATGCCTTTTTTTTTTTGAGACAGAATCTCACTCTGTCAACCTGGATAGAGTACTATGGAGTCATAGCTCACAGCAACCTCAAATTCCTGGGTTCAAGCGATCCTCTTGCTTCAGCTTCCCAAGTAGCTGGGACTACAGACCCTACTACAACTCCTGGCTAATTTTTCTATTTTTAGTAGAAACGGGGTCTCACTGTTGCTCAGGCTGGTTTCAAACTCCTGAGCTCAGGTGATCCACCCACTTGGCCTCCCAGAGTGCTAGGATTACAGGCATGAGCCACCACACTGGACAAGAACGTGTGATTTTGAAAAACAACCTGTAAGGTTATGGTGGGGCCTTTGCACACATGCCAAGGAGAAAGATTGGCTATATATTCTGGAACCCCAGGGTAGTTAGGGTGACTATTAGCTCTGCACTGTCCATTCATCCAAAACCCTCTCCTGCCTGGAGATAAGGACAGGACAGAGGTACAGACAGCTCACACACACCCCCCATACTCCCACACTAAGTCCAGACCATCTACCCACTCAGGGTATTGTCTGACTCTCCCCAGAAGCCAGGGCAGGGCCTAGCCAGAGCTGGGAAGCAAGACAGAGCCTCAGCTAGCAAGGTGAGCACTTTTGCTTTGGACAGGGGAGGAGGTAATGTGGGAGGGAAAGTCATTAATTAGTCACATTTGCCAATTAATTATTAACCATTGAGGTGTTGCCTTGGAAAGTTGGAGTAACTCAGCCCCTGCTTCTCAGGGTCTCCTGGATTGTTGCAGAGAGGAATGGGGACTTGCAGGGACAAAGGGAGTGCCTTGGCAGCCCTCTCCTTGCCTCCAGTTCCCCCTCTCCCTGGTCAGCCTTACTTCTCACCGCCAGGGCCAAGGAGGGATGGATACTGGTATTCACATGGTCCCAACCTGATGCTGGGTCCACTCTGGACTAACTTGCCACTCCAACTAGGGCAAAGTAGGGCAAAGAGCACAGGACCAGAAGTGCAGAGTCCTGGATTCTAGTCTTGATTCTGCTACTGTCAGTGCTACCGTGGGAAGTCACCTGGCCTTGGTGGGTCTTCCTCCATATGCACAGTGAAGATTAGATGATGCCTAAGGCCCTTTCCAGTTCCCTAATCTGTATCTAGATCTGGATCTGAATTTCTTGGACAATGTTAGACAGCGAAGGAAACCCAACTCATCTTTCCCTGCTGAGGCTGCCTTCAGAGCTGTGGGGAACCAGTCCCAGGATAGGCAGGGCTCAGGCTCACCCCCTCCCAGAAGGCATAGCTTTTAGATAAAGGCAGTTCAGGTAACATCCCCTCCCCCTCCTCAACAGAGATCCCTCCTCTCCCTCCCTGCCCTCTGCCTCCACCAGCCCCAGTACTGGACCCTAAGAAGCAGCTTATCTGACTGAACAGTGTCCCCCAAAAAAGGCAGAGGAGGGAAAGTAGGTCACAAAGGGAGGAAGGGAAACTCCAGTGCACTTTCCCTCAGGCTGAGCCACTGGGGACCTCCCCCATCACAAATGTGTCTCCAAAGCCAGGTCCTGAGCCTGTCTGCTCCAGCTCATCTTTGCTTGCCGCCACTGCTGGAAACTCAGGCCTGGGGAATCACAGGGACAGGTTCCCATCCAAGGGTACCAGCACCCCTCTATCATCCCTATACCACAGACGAGAGCTGGCCCGGAGCAGGAAGGAATGACGGCCACTGCCTGAGCTCCTTCCACTCCCAGGCCAGTCTGGCCCCAGCACCCTGCCCCACCCTCACCTGCTTCTGGGATTTGGTCCGGGAATCCAGGAAACAGCTGAAACAGCCGCTGTTCTCGGTCAGGGGGCACAGGCGCTGTCCATGTCACCTCAGGGGCTCCGAGGCCACAGGCTACCCACTTTGTGCTCTCTCCAACCGACTGGAGCTGCTGGCCAGTGGCTGCCCCTCTCGTCCCACCTGCCCGCCGTCCCTCCCAGGCTGCTGGGCCAGGGGAACCAGGTTACTTGTTATGACTTGAGTCAGAGGGGAGGAGCAGGTGAGCAAGTCCTTCCCTGAACTAATCCTGCGACTGTTGCCAGCAGGCAGTTCCTGGGCCTCTGTACTTCCGGGGGGAACAGGAGACAAGGAGAGAAAAGGGGGC
>NW_003852450.1:8336026-8356672 GCF_000181295.1 Otolemur garnettii
GATTGGGCTGCAAGGGTCTATTCCACCACCTTCCTTTCCTCCCATCCTTTGATATTCTCACCATGCCTCCTTCAGATTCCAGCACCTCTGAATTGCTTCCCCACTTCCTGCCCCCCCAGCGCAGGGCCCAGGGCCCGAGGACTCTCAGGGCAAGCTTTACCCATGCCCCCCACTCTTCCCACACACATATCCTAGCTCACCTCCACATTCCTGCACACACCCTCTTTCCAAACAATGCCTGAGTGCTCCAGGTTGATCACCTCCCTTTCTCCCCACACTGAGGCTGAGGGATCCTAACAAGGGACAATACCCACTACCCCATGAAGAGTGTGCTCTTAGGGTCTCCCAAAGAGCCAACAGTCCTCCCTCCTCCCCAGGCCTCCACAATGCAGCATTCCCTACAGAGGAAGCACTTGCTTCCAAAGTCAAACAGAGAGACCAACTTTGGGCATGGCCCTTCCTCTACCTTGCCCTTCCCCCAGCTCCAGGTGGAGGGGTGTGGAAGTTTCTAGAATCAGCCCAAAGCTTATCTTTCTTAATGCATAAATTAAAATTGAGATAACCACTAAGAGAATCAATTATATTGAAATATAGTTCTAAAAGCAAAAAAAAAAAAAAAAAAAGCCATAGTGCTATATATGCTTCTTTATTAATATTGAACGGAATCTAGCAGGGGGTAGTTCATACAAGTGATGAATGTAAACGATATTTCAAGACAGCTGCACAACTGCAAGGTGAGATGCAACTGTGAATTCCACTAATGGCAAAATCACAGGTAGTGCCAGTGCTCCCTGGTTAGCTGCCTTCACAACTAAACATAATGCTCAATCCCTGTTAAAGTTTGGCGAGAAATAAAGAGGTACTTTCCCCCATTTTGAGTTTACAAACTCCCTGAATTCTATCCACAGATGCCTGGGTGCCCCCTGGACCCAGTTAAGAATCCCTGAAGAGCAGAAAGAGGGAAGGAGGGAGGGTGTCTTGGTGTGTGACACACCTTTGGGGGGCAAGACACAATTGTAAGAGGGACTTTACCTAACAAATGCAATCAGTGTAACCTGGTTTCTTGTGCCCTCAATGAATCCCCAACAATAATAAATAAATAAATAAATAAAAATAAAGAATCCCTGACCTCAGGCAACTCACCATCCCTGAGTTCACAGGAGAGAAGTACAGATGATCATCCTCCCCGCTTGCATTGATCCTCCAGAATTCTCAAAGATACCTTCTCCCCTAAATTCACTCCCAGCACTTCCCAACACCACAGATTCACAAGTTTGGAAGGAAGCTGACAAACCAACCCTCCTCCAACGAACCCCACAGAGGCTCCATTGGGTCCAACTGATTGCCATGTCACTGCACTCAAAGTACCAAAAAGGAGGTGGGCACTCCAGAGGCCAGCTGGGAATTTGGAACTTAGCACCCCACTCTTGCCAGTCTAGGTAGTCAGGGGGTGGATGCCCCAGCTCTAAACCCAGAATATCACTGTCAAGACCCCAGTTGTTGAGAAAATGGTGTTTCCTTGAGTAACTTTACGGTCCTTGGAATCTGATGTTTGTGGACAAGAACCCCCCCCCCAAGGAAGAAAAATCTGTACCCCTTATAGGGTTTTCATTTCCTATGCAAGAGTCTTGAATGGAAAACTCTTCCATAGAGTAGCCACCCACTCTCCAATTCTTTTTTAAGTTGTTTCAAGTGTCTTCTGATAACATCAGATTGGAAGTTCTTTAAAGCAATGGCTTCATCTTACCATCTCCAAATCCCCAACAGCACCCAGCAAAGGACAGTCTCCTGCACGCCTAATATTGTACTTAATGAATTAATGAATCAGTGGTTAGCCACCAGAGCCAACAGTGGGAAGAGGAGGAAGGGAAATAGCCTGGGACCCTCTAGGCAAGAAGGGTAGGAGATCATTTCTTAACTTTCTTTTCCACTCTCCTCCCTGTCCATTGGGAAAGGTGTTCTCCTCCACCAAAGGAAGGTGGAGAGGGCTGGAGCAGGGGAATTCCAAGCTAGCCCGGAATGCGCCCTGAAATCAGACCTCTAGACTTTTCTTTAAAAAGCCCCTTTGTCCTGTCCACCCTGCACCCCTCCCCCACCGCGCCCTCCACATCCAGGCCGGCCCCAGACTTTGCTCCTTTTGTTTGGCTGCTTTCTAGCTTCCCGGAACCTGGCCAGGAGATCCACAGGCATAAGAAGGTCGATGGAGAAAAGTTGCAGGGTTGGAAAAATGCATTTTTGGTAGGAACTCAGAATCCCCACCCCCTTGGTAAGATTACCCCAGTCCCTGTAAGGCCCCCTCCGCTACGGCTGAAGACCGTGGGTTCAAGCGTTTGATCCCCCTCAGTTCACCCGCGCTGGGTCCCCCTAAGTTTTCCCCCTTACCTGTCCCATGGAGCTCTGGCGCCGCCCGCCTGCCCTCTCGCCCCGGGTTCCTGCCTCGCAGCTTCAGGACCTGTTTGTCCAGGCCATCTTCCCCCTCCCAGAGCCTCCCCCCGGCCCGCCCTCCCCCGAGGTATTTCATTTAACTTCGGCATTTGCAGCATCCCAAATGTTAAAGATCCCAAGACATCTGTCCCCTGGGGCATACCAAGGCCCAGAGGAAAGAGGGGAAGGTGCTGGAAGAGACTCGAGATTCTGATCCAAGAATTGGGGCGGGGTCGCATGCTGGGGTGGTAAGGTGCCAGCAGGGGTGTGTGTCCTGTGCAGGCAGCAGGTCGAGGGGAGATGCTGTCCCCCTTCTCCCGCTTTCGGAAGCCCGCGCGGCGGGACACCCCCGGCTCTGCTAGTTTCCGCAGCCCAGGCGGGACGAGGCTCCTCTCTCGGTCCGAGGGCCGCCTTTCATTCGCGCGCTCTGTCCAGGCTGGGGTCAATTTTCATTCCTGGAGACCCCAGAGAGCAAGGATGAAAGGAGATGGCAGGAGGGCGCCCCCCGCAATGCACTCCCCCCACCCCACGTCCCCGCCGGCCCCCTCCCCCCTAGCTGCGTGCGGCTGCGGGCTGCGGAGCCCTGGCGCACTGGCCGGGCCCGGATCGCCTCCCCTCCCCCGGCCTGGGCCCCGGCCCACTCCTCCGGCTGGGGACCCGCTGGCTGAACTCGGGCTGGTTAAGGGAAAGGAGCACACTCCTGGCGAGCGCCTCCTAATGCTCAGTGAGACCCGGTGTATTCCCGCCCATCCATCCATTCATTCACTCACTCACACTTCCGGTTTCATTTGGTCAATAAACATTTATTGAGCCCCTACTAGGTAGGTGCCCAGTACAAGGATCAAAGCTGAAGCCCCTTCACTGGAGCGTTCTCCAATTTAGATGAATGATCAAGCTGGGACAATCTAAGTGAAGTGGGCGCCAGAATAAGGGAGGCTGACCCAGTCTGAGCAGGGCCAGGTCCTCAAAGCTTAATTTGGGAGATATTAGGAAGAACTTAAAACAGCAGTGACAGGTGTACAACAGCAACCTCAAAGTAGTACAGTAGTTACCTACAAAGTAGTAACGTCCCTAGGAGGTGCAGTGATGTTAGGGTATGGGATGAGGAAACCGTAAGAGAATAGAAGATGGGATAGAGATGAGGCTGAAGTGGCAGGCAGGGGCCCAACAAAAAGCAGAGCAGATATAAACAAAATTCTTTTCAAAAGAAAATAAATAAATGGCCATCAGGTGTATAAAAAAATGTCCAGTATCACTAATCGGGGAAATGCAAATAAAAACCACAGTGAGAGACCACGTTACCCCAACCAGAATGGCCTTTATTAAAAAGTCAAACAAAAGATGCTGGTGTGGATTCTGAGAAAATGGTACATACACACTTATGCACTGTTGGGGGACGGGGCTGCACATTATTACAATCTCTATGGAAAACAGTATGCAGATTCCTCAAAGAATATAAAGAATAAATATAGACCTACCACTTGATCCAGCAATCCCAATCCTGGATATCTACCCAAAGGAACAGAAGTCATTTATCTTAGCACTCCGGAAGGCTGAGGTGGGTGGATTACCTGAGCTCACTAGTTCAAGACAAGCCTGAGCCCAGGGTGAGACTCCATCTCTAAAAATAGCTGAGCATTGTGGCAGGCACCTGTAGTCCCAGCTTGGGAGGCCGAGGCAAGAGAATTGCTTGAGCCCAAGAGTTTCAAGTTGCTATGAGTTTAGATTCCATGGCATGGCACTCCACTGAGTGTGACAAAGTGAGATTCTCTCTCTCTCTCTCCTTCTCAAAAAAAAAAAAAAAAAGCTACTTGCATTAGAATGTTTATAGCAGCACAATTCCTTTTTGCAAAGGTATGGAACCAGCCTAATTGCCCATCAATACATGCGTGGATAAAGAAAATGTGGAGTATTACTCAGCTGTAAAAAGGAATTCAATTTATTTATTTATTTGTTCATTCTCAGCAACTTGGATGGAACTGGAAACCAATCTCCTAAGTAAAGTATCTCAGGAATGGAAAAAAAAAATACCACATGTTTTCACTAATAAGGGGGAGTTAAATGATGGGTGCACGTGAGCACAAAAAGGTGTAAAGATAGACCTATTGTCCCAGCTAATTGGGAAGCTGAAGCAGGAGGATTGCTCAAGCACAGGAGTTTGAAGTTGCAGTGAGCTGTGATGATGCCACTGCACTCTAGCCCAGGCAACAGACTCCCTGTCAAAAAAAAAGGGGGGGGGAGGAAAAGAAAAAGAAAAAAAAGATGTAAAGGACATTGAAACTAAGCAGTGGGGAGGGTAGGACAGTAATGCAGCAGTGAGATGGGTCAGGAGCCAGTTACATGGGTAAAAACTTACTTCCTGAGGGTAACAACTTTTATACCCCCTTAGTATTTTGAAATGAATAAATAAATTTGTATGATAATGTCAAAAAATAAATAGATAAAAGTTAAAAAAAAAAAAAAAAAGCAGGACGGCCCCATGTGGTTGCCCAGGTTATGCACTATACTGAGGAAGGTTCCCCCTGCTCCAGCCACGTGGCCTTGTGCCTTGGCCTGAGCTGTGACTGCCTTTTTCTAATTTCTTCAAAGGTCCTAGATGAGCTAAGTTGATTGAAGAAATGTGTGGGCTAGCTAAGGATTTCAGATTTTTATCTTGAAATTCAAGAGAAGCTACTTGTATCAATCAGAGTTCTCCAGAGAAATCAAACTAATAGGATGTCTGGAGAGAGCGAGAGTGAGAGCAAAAGAAGGAAAGAGAGAGAGAAAGATGGAGACATTGATTTATTTTAAGAAACTGGCTCATGTAATTGTGGAAACTGGCAACTCCAGAACATGCAGGGTAGACCAGCATGCTGGAGACCAAGGAAAGAGTTGCAATTCAAGTACAAAGACAGGCTGGGCATGGTGGCTGCCACCTGTAATCCTAGTACTCTAGGAGGGCAAGGTGGGTGGATTGCTTGAGCCCACCAGTTTGAGACCAGCCTGAGCAAGAATGACACCCCCATCCCTACTAAAAATACAAACACTAGCTGGGTGTGGTGGTGCATGCCTGTAGTCCTAGCTACTCGGAAGGCTGAGGCAAGAGGATGCTTGAGCCCAAGAGTTTGAGGTTGCTGTGAGCTATGAAGCTAAGGCATTCTACCAAGGGCAACCAAGCACCAAGTGGAGACTCTGTCTTTAAAAAAAAGAAGAAGAAGAAAGCAATCTGCAGTTCATGTCCAAAGGTAATCTGGTGGCAGAATTCATTCTTGCTCGAGGGAGATCAGTTTGTGTTCCATCAAGGCCTTCAACAAATTGGAGGGACTCTATTATAAAATCTGTTGATCTGCTGTCTGGGTTTCAGGATCCCGCAGAAGGACGTGGAACTGTTTATCGTCCCAGCAGGATGGGACCCAGGACAAAATCAAATTGATTGCGAAGAAATAAAGAGACAACTATGTCTTGCAAATCTGAGTAGGTTGAAATTTGCAGCAATATTATTGTCTTCATTTATAGGTCAGGAAACTAAGGCCGGGAGAAGCCAAATAACTAGGTTCAAGCCACACAACTAGCAAGTGACTGATGTTGGATTTAAAGTTAGACTTTCCTGAGAAAATGACATGAAGGCTGTGTTGAGCAGTTTGATGGAAGTATTTCAGATTGCATGTGAAAACCCCACACTGTACCCCAGAAGTGCATTAATGTACATAGTTACCATTCAATAAAATAAATAAATAAATAAATAAAGTTAGACTTTCTGCTTTCATAGCCCTGCATTTATGATTGACAAACTTCAAATAGGAGAGGACAAGACAGATAAAGGAGTGAAATGTGTCAGGTATGAGAATTCTGGCATCCAAACCTCATCCTACTTAGTTTGCAACTCATACTTGGTGACCTTGGTGTGAGTGGCTGGGGGGAGGCCTGGGAGCAGGAAATGGCATGATAGAGACAGTGGCAAATTAGAAAAGGCAGGCTCTGTCTTCTTTGTCTCAAGGGGGCAGTCACTGCAAACGTCACAAGAAAATGCTTCTGCTTTATGAACAAAAACTGTAGATCCACATTTTTATGTAACATCAGACTTGTATGTGTTTATTTTATTAAAATTTCAAAGGAGTCCAACAAATTGCATCTGCACCTCTGAGACTCTAGTTTTATGTTGTGTCTCTACGTCTGGCAGCAGGGTCTCTCCTACAGCCTGAAGCTGAGCAGGGAATGGTCAGGCATCTGAAGGAGTTGGGGCCTGAGAAGCAGGTGTGTGAGAGAAGCAGGAACCAGAGCCCTCATTGGAAGCTGACTGACTCAGCCTATGGAGAGAAGGGAAGCGGGAGCGATTTGGAAGAGGCCACTAAGCCCCCCCCCCATCAGTTTTCTCTCCTTCCCACTTGGCTTAAGAGTAAGGTAACCAGGACAGTCCCAATTTTTAACAATTTGTCCTGTATCCTGCAGCATTTTTAAAAAGTCCCGATTTTTGGAAAGAACGCACGACAAGCTAGGGAACACGGGAGAACAGGAAAGGAATATACAGTTTTCAGCTGCCATATTTTGATATGGCAGCTGGCTATTTTGATATGAATTTTATATGATTTTTGTTAATTTTATAATGTTAAACTTTAATAATTACAAATTATTGAGAACTGATTATGGAGAACTGCTTATCAAAGTTTGCATTGTTGTCAGCACCCCCCCCCCCATGGTGTCCCGCTTTACCAATGTTAAAATCTGGTCACCTTACTTAAGGGCAAGTACTGTCCATCAAAGGGGTTTTTCTGGGAAGTGGAGAGGTAGTGGGGAAAAACTTTGAGTTCTTGGTGGTGAAAGGAAAGGGAAACAGGGTAGGATGTCCCTAGCTGAGCTTCTGAACACTGCATGGTGCTAGGCAGCTGCCTGTGTGTTCCCCGAAGCACCCCCTACACACACACACACACACACACACACACACACACACAGTGGAGGAGGCTCACCCCAGGCCTTTCTCAGCTGAGGGAGCTACCCCCATCTGCTGGTTCTCAGCCCTCACGCCCTCCCCTTCCCTTCCCCCATGCTACAGGAGCTGGTGAGGAGAGGGTGACGATGCTTAGCGACCCAGACAGTGCCCTGTCTATGCCCTCAGTGAGCAGCTTTCTGGAAATCCCAGAATGACTGGGCAGAACCCTGCTTCCTCTCGCGATCGCATCCTGCCCCTCACAGCCGGGGCAGGTGCAGGAGGCGAACCGTCTTCCCGCAACCTCTGTGGCCCAGAACCCTCTCAGCTGGGCAGGGGCTGGGCTGCAGACAGGTGAGTAGCTATGCAAAATCCATACAGCTGACTCTGGGTCAACACAGGGGCCTCACTCAGCTGCCTAAAGGGAAGAAACTCCCTGAAATTGGGGTCCAGGACACTAAATCTAGAAGGCAGCTTGGAGGGCAGGGCAGGCCCATCTCTCAGGCTCAGACCTCTGAGTCGCATGAGATGGAAAAGGAGCCCACTCCCCCAAACACACCCCAGCATCCTACAAGCCAGCAACAGTGGGCTGGTTTCTAAATACTTCCAGGTGCTCTCCAGGGAATCCTCTCCTTCCCTTTCTCCCTTTCTCTCTCCTCTTTCATTATTCCTTTCCCCCTCTCTCTTTCCTCCGTCTTCCTCTCCAGCCCTTCTATCCTGGCCGCCGTGGCTCCCATAGTATTTAAGGGGCCACAAGACCGCGCGCGTCCTTAGCGCTCTTGAAGGCTAGCTGTTTTTCTTCGGAAGAGCCTTCCCTCCGCCTCTACTTGAAAAAGCACTAGTTGTAACTCGCTCTCCCCAGCAGTACCACAAGGGGGCGACAGTTATCAGTAGTCCTTCCTCGGATCCGGGATTCGCGGTCTGTGTGCCCTGGAGGGGAAAAAACCTGAGCGTGAAAGTGATTGGGGAGGGAGTCGGGAAGGGAATGGAGTGACCTGGAGGCTCTAATTTAACCTGGGACCCTTCCTTGCTTTATGTAGCCCTGCTGGCAGAGACGTGGACCCCTCCTCCCGCGAGGGCAAAGCCTGACCCTTCTCACGCCCTCCTGCCTACCTTCCCTCCCTTCCAGAATAACAGGTCCCCAAGCCCTAAGTCCCTGGCCTCTCTGGACGTTTCTTCTTTTGTTTCTGGAGACCCAAGGAGAATTTGGAACGTTAAGGAAAGATAGTGAATTATGTTAAAAGCAATACAAGTACAAAGTTAAAAGTTAAATACAGGAGTGATGAGGTGAGTGGTTTTTTGGGGGGAGGGTGGGCCTTCAAAGGAGGGAGAGACCAGCATCCAGACCCACAGGAGTTTTGGGTCCTGAGGGGCGCCCTGCTCCCAGCTCTCCACCACCTTGAAGGCCCAGATCTTCTTGGAGTCAGATGCCACATGCACGTGGTAAAGCTGCTTTGTCAGCCTGGTTACTACCGGTTTTCCTCCTTGGAGGTGGGGTGTGTGGTAGAGAATTCTCAGGCTCCTGGGAGCAGAACCCAGGCTCACGCCCTGTCAGCCCTGTACCTCAAGAAGACTGAAAAGGGGCAACTGGCAGGAGGGGGCAGTCTGCTGCTCTGACCCAGGCCAGGGTTATTCCTCGGTGGCTGTCAAAAGATAAAATTACAACAAATTTAGTTAAGTGATTTAAGCAGCTCTTATTTGTGATTCATGAATCTGGGAAGCATCTTTTCTAAAACTTTAGAAAAGGCACTCCAGTGAACCCAGCAGAGAAGCCTGGCTTTACAGGTAGAAAAGGGCTGAAGAAAGCAGAATCAGGGAACAAAAAGCAATTGATTAGCTTCAGGCAATGTCAGGTCACTTTCCTTGTAAGGATGGAAGGAGAGGGACTTCTTTATACTGGCTAAAACTGGCCTGTTTGGGAATTTGACTATTATCTTGCCCTCTAGTTTTCTTAGAAGGTCAGATAATTCAGTTTCAGTTTGGTGACATGGAACTTTAGCATGAGTGACGACTCTTTTTGGTTTGTTCTGTGGGAGCCTAGTGGGTTCAAATCAGTGGTCTCCTCTAAATTTTATTTAATACCACTATTAAGAGTTGCACTTTGCCCTTTTCAACGGTCTTAGGCTGGAGGTGCCCTTTAGAATAGGGCCTGAACCTACCAGGGGTACTTATCTGTGGCGTCAGATATCATGAAAAGTATGCTCAAACCTTTTTTTTGCCAATCAGCTTACATTAGTGTGTGTATATTTACTGTGTGGCCCAAGACAACTCTTATTTTTCCAATGTACAGCAGAAAAGAAGAAAGGTTGGACACAGGCTTTTTATTACTTTATCTCATGGATGTTAATGAAGTGGCTCAGATACATAATTTAGGAGATGTGTTAAAAATATGTTTTGGAGGTGGTGCCTGTGGCTCAAAAGGGTAGAATGCCGGCCCCATATGCCGGAGATGGTGGGTTCAAACCCAGCCCCAGCCAAAAAAATAAAAAAATACATTTTGGAGTCAGATGGGCTTGGTTTCTTCATCTGTAAAATGGGTATGTTAGGCCCCCCTCATGTGGATCCTATCAAGCAGATAAAATGTTTTCAAGCATTGTCTTTTTCAGAGAAGTGCTAGCATTTTTTAAAAGATGTTTTTTCCAAATAACCTTTAAAAAAAGTTTTTCTTCTTCCTTACAACCACCCTCTAAGAAAAATAAAATTTATGTGTGATAATTACATCTTGATGGTCCAAACTTGTTTACCAGTGACCAAGTTTCACTTCCTGTGGTTTAACAACTGGAGGCTTCAAAAGCCAACCTCCTCCTGCGATCGCGTCTAAGCCCATGGCCTTGGCATGGGTTCGTTAGAAACAAACGAGTACTGCAACACCTTGTGCTTCTCTTAAAATACTCAAAATGATGAGAAAGGAGTGTGTTGTAAAGGAAGGCTGGTTTTAATTGAGGTCAGATGCCGTCTCAATCAATTGAAGTGGTCCATGAACCCAGTTTTATGCTTACCTCCTCCTCCTTCCTCCTCAGGACTCTGCCCCGACCCCCACCCATCCCCACGCCTCTGCAATTGGTTCATTTAGGTCAAAGTCGTTTCATCCATTTGTTCCTAATTGCATGCACTTAAGTGTTCTGGGTGCTCTGATAGCTCTGTGGGGTGTAGAGGGTGGGGAGAAAGGGCTTGTTGGGAGGGGTTGGCTGGACGCCGTTTACCTATTACCTAGACTTCGTAATTATTAAAATTTCTTCCCTATAAGCTCAGTTCCTGTAGCTCAAGTGGCTAAGGCGCCAGCCAGATACACTGGAGCTGACGGGTTCGAATCCAGCCTGGCCTGCCAAACAACAATGACAACTACAACCAAAAAATAGCCAGGCGTTGTGGCGGGCGCCTGTAGTCCCAGCTCCTTGGGAGACTGAGGCAAGAGAATCGCTTAAGCCCAAGACTATGTCTCAAAAAAAATTTTTCTTCCCTATAGTACATGTATTTATTTATTTATTTATTTTGAGACAGAGTCTCACTATGTCGCCCTGGGTAGAGTGCTGTTGCATCACAGCTCACAGCAACCTCCAAGTCTTGGGCTTAAGTGATTCTCTTGCTTCAACCTCCCAAGTAGCTGGGACTACAGGTGCCTACCACAATGCCTGGCTATTTTTTGGTTGCAGTTGTCATTGTTGTTTAGGTGGCCCTGGCCAGGTTCAAACCCACCAGCCTCGGTGCCCGTGGCCAGCACCGTAACCCCTGTGCTACTGGTGCTTTCTTTTTTCTTTAGTGAAATAATTTTCTAAAAAATGTCTTTAAAAGCCTTTTTTTTTTTTTCATTTTGAAAAGGAAATTTACTTCAGGAAACATACACAAACACAACAGAATACTTTGTAGGTACTTTGCACAATAAAATTGACACAAATAACACATTTTTGCAAGAATAAACACTCAGGCATACTATGACGGGTATACAGGTGTAACAGTTATGAGCAAATGAACCAAATTCATTAAGAAATAGGCAAAAACAGGAAGTCTATAGACACATATCACTATGTTGGTAATTGTGCACACCCAATTGTGGATGTCTCAAAATACCGTTACAGAGGATCTAAGTCTTTTCATCAAAACCCACAATGGGTCACGACAACATATGCAGTCACCCAAAGAGCCAAGAGCTCAAGAAATTTTATCTTTCACAAATGTAGATAAAATGGACAAACAGGACATCTCTTCATTTGTTAAGGAAGTTTAAACATTTTTCTAAAATTTCAGATTGCTAGGCCAGGCACAGTGGTGCACACCTGCAACCCTAGCACTCTGGGAGACTGAGGCAGGTTTTTAACAGGTTTTTGAGCTCAGGAGTTCAAGACCAGCCTAAGCAAGAATGAAGACACCCCCCCTCACCCCGTCTCTACTAAGAATAGAAAAAACTGAGGCAAGATCATTTGAGCCCAGGAGTTAGAGGTTGCCATGAGCTATGATGCCACAGCATTCTACCCAGGGTGGCAGAGTGAGACTCTGTCTCAAAAAAATAAAATAAAATTTCAAATTGATATAAGGGTACAAATGATTAGGTTACATTGCATTTGTTAGTAAAGTCTAAATTGTAGTTAAGCCCTTTGCCCAGGAAGTGTGCAATATACCCCTACATTGGGCCATTAGGTGATAGTATAGCAAACCCCTCCCTTTCTGCTCCCCCCTACTTGAATGTGGCTGTTTTTCTCTCCTATAGGTGTGTAGATGTTTAGTGAAATTTTTTTTTCCTCCATCAGCCTGGGTAGAGTGCCATGGCATCATCATAGCTCCCAATAACCTTGAACTCATGTGCTCAAATGATCCTCTTGCCTCAACTTCCCAAGTAGCTGGGACTATTGGCGCCTGCCACAATGCCCATCTAGTTTTTCTGTTTTTAGTAGAAACAGGGTCTCACTCTTGCTCATGCTGCTCTTGAACTCCCGAGTTCAGATGATCCACCTGCCTTTACCTCCCAAAGTGCTAGGAACATAGGCGTGAGCCACCACACTTGGCCTTAGTGAAATATCTAAAAGAAAATCCTAGGCATGATGACATATTACCTCTAAATGTTTCAGCATATATCCCTGAAAATAATTGGCATTTTTTTTTGAGACTTAGTTTCGCTTTGTCACCCTCAATAGAGTGCCATGGCACCATAGCTCACAGCAACCTCCATCTCTTAATAATTGGACATTTTTCGTATATGATCATGTGACCATTATCACAATCACCTTTTTTTTTTTGAGACTAGGTGAGTGCATTAGTGAGAAGTGGGGAAAGATCAAAATGAGGAGCTGAATTTGCAACTGGGAACAATCCAGGTAACTCACTGCCTTCTGACCAGCCCACAGTCACTTCTCACGACCACCTAAAACCAACTCACATTCAAATCTCCCCATTGCCCCGTGCTGTCTTTTAAAATTGGTTTGTCTGTATCTAAATCCAAGTAAGGTCTACCCATGGCATTTGGCTGTTTTAATCGTGTGCAGTCCCACACCCTACACTGTTCCAATCATGTCAGAGGCTTGTTGAAGAAATCAGGTCAGTTGCCTCATGGAATGTCCTACATTCTGTGTTTTCCCTGGTTGTGTCCTCGCACTGTCATTTAACTTGTTTCTGAGCCCTATATTTCCTGCAACCTGGAAGTTATCCTCAAAGGCTTACACAGATTCAGGTTTATCATTGTGTGCAAGAACACCTCCCAGGTGGTGCTGAGCGCTTCGTCCTGCTCCTCTGAAGCACAGACTGTATGGTCGTCCCTCTTATGGCAATGCCAAGCTGATGGGTAAGTTCAGATAGTGAGAGCCTGACCCCTCCACCCTCACGTCGTAGTTCCCTCTTATCACTAGGAGGTGACCTGTGGTCACATATTGGCATCTTGTAATAGTGCAATTGCCCAGCCGCTTTCTCACTGGCTGGGAGGTTTTAGTAGCCACTGAGGATTGTTGCCTGAATCAATTACTTTATCAAAGGTTGCAAAGGGTGATTTTCAATTTCTATTAAAATAACGTTTGCTGTTAAAAAGCAATAAATTTGGCTGGGTGCAGTGACTCTTGCCTGTAATGCTAGCACTCTGGGAGGCTGAGGCAGGGAGCCTGATTTGAGGTCAGGAGTTCTAGACCAGCCTGAGCAAGAGTGAGACCCCATCTAGTTGGGTGTTGTGGTGGGCGCCTGTAGTCTCAGCTCCTTGGGAAGCTAAAGCAAGAGGAACACTTGAG
This sequence comes from Otolemur garnettii, assembly GCF_000181295.1. Taxonomy (NCBI): domain Eukaryota; kingdom Metazoa; phylum Chordata; class Mammalia; order Primates; family Galagidae; genus Otolemur; species Otolemur garnettii. The sequence continues at coordinate 8,349,560 of NW_003852450.1, forward strand.
CCTGGGAGTTTGAGGTTGCAGTGAGTGAGGCTGACACCCTGGCCCTCTATCCTGGGTGACTAAGACTCTGTCTCAAAAAAAGGCCATAAACTTCCTATGGTGTGATCCATCACCTTCTTATTAATCTATCTTCAGCTTGTGATATAAGAAAAACCCATAAAGACATCCATGGTGGGCGGTGCCTGTGGCTCAGAGGAGTAGGGTGCCAGCCCTATATGCTGGAGGTGGTAGGTTCAAACCTAGCCCCAGCCAAAAACTGCAAAAAAAAAAAAGTGGTTATATTTTAAAAATAGCTTTCCTGTTCATTAGTAACAGCATGCTGGAGAGCCCTCAGCAAGCTCTGCTCAGTTGTCTTTCTTAGTGTATAATCTCTGAGAATTCATAGATACAGAGTAGGAATACGCAAATTATTCCTCATAAAGGAACACATAGAATCAGGCTCTTTAATGTCAAAAAACATTTTTTTTTTTTTGAGACAGAGTCTCACTCTGTCACTCTCAATAAGAGTGCTGTGGTATCACAGCTCACAGCAACCTTTGGCCTCAGGCTCCAGAGTAACTGGGACTACAAGCACCTACTACAACAGCTGGTTATTTTTAGAGACAAGGTTTTGCTCTTGCTCAGGCTGGTCTCAAACTCATGAGTTCAGGGCAGAGCCTGTGGCTCAGTGACTAGGGCGCCGGCCCCATATACCGAGGGTGGTGGGTTCAAACCCAGCCCCAGCCAAACTGCAAGCAAAAAATAGCCGGGCGTTGTGGCAGGTGCCTGTGGTGCCTGTGGCGGGAGGCTGAGGCAAGAGAATCGCCTAAGCCCAGGAGTTGGAGGTTGCTGTGAGCTGTGTGACTCCAGGCACTCAACCGAGGACGATAAAATGAGACACTGTCTCTACAAAAAAAAAAAAACCTCATGAATTCAAGCGATCCACCAGCCTCAGCCTCCCAATCAAAAAGCACTTATTAAATGGGCTGAGAAACGTATTTTACTTGCACAAGTGATCCGAGTTATTTCTCTTTCTCTGGTCTCCTCTTGATGAGCTTATTCACAGTACTGGATGGGTTCTTTTTTATTTTGTCTTGTTTAACTTTTAATTGATGGATGTGTGCTTCTAGACTTTTGAGGGGGGCATTTTATAAAATATTTTAAAAGTTTTACCAGCCTGAGCAAAAGAAAGACCGTGTCTCTATTAAAAAAGAAATAGAAAAACTAGCTGGGCATTGTGGTGGGCGCCTGTAGTCCCAGTTACTCTGGAGACTGAGGCAAGGGAAGTGCTTGACCCAGGTGAGTTTGAGGTTTCTGTGAGCTATGACACCAGGGTACGCTACCCAGGGCACAGCATGAGACTCTGTTTCAAAAACAAAAAGAAAGTTTTATAAAAGGAATAAACTGAATTAAGTCTCTGGAGAAGAGGATAGGGCTACAATCACAAGATTTTGAAAACTTCTGGCTGACAGGAATCAGAGGCGAAATCCTTATCCGACTCCCACCCAGTACTAGGACCTTGCCTGCAGCACTTCCGGCATGGACACAGCACCACATCAGGACGGTCACTGTGGATAATACACTCAGTTCATTCACCTTAAGAAACACTCAGGGTCCGGCAGGGAATTCCCAGCCCAGAGAGACAAAGTGTCCTGGGTCTACTTACACTTATCACCTTGGGGACACACCCACCAGTTCATTCTCTAGAAATCAACAATATGCCAAAGGGACCAATTCACAGCACAGAATTCTTTGTAGATTTTTAGTTTTAAGAAAAAGAGAACAGGAAAAGGAAAATAACATTTTACTCAAAACTAAAGATCCATGTGGCTGTTATTTTTTTCTTTTGTACCAGTGAGCCCACATTTTCCATCTCTTTTTTGTGTGTGTGTGGTGTGAGGACTCAAATTATCCATCATTGTTGTGTAGGAGATCTGGGAGTCTTCTATTTCCATAGCCCCAGTGCTTTTCATACCATCTGTCACAGGAGTAATGCAAAATAGAAGTTTGTTGAATCAATGGATTTAAGAGAATCCAAAACCAGGGTAGAATTCAATTCCATTTAACAAATATTTTTTGGGGTGGCGCCTGTGGCTCAAGGAGTAGGGCATCGGCCCCGGCCAAAACTGCAAAAAAAAAAGAAAAAGAAAAACAAATACTTTTGTTGTTTTATTTTACTCTTAATAATATCGGAAACATATAACGCTTAATACGTGCCAGATAGTCAGAGTCAACACATTTAACCCTCACACATACTCTATGAGATAAGAAGCCCTGTCCCCATTTTACAGACGAGGATTCTGAGATGGAAAGCGGTTGAATAACTTACCTAAGGTCACAGAAACAATGGGAGGCAGAGCTGGAACTTGGACCCAGGCAGTAGCAACCGAGTCTGTGCACGTAACTTCGATCTATATTTTTCACATACCTGTACACCAATTTCCTTTTTTATTGACTTCACTTAAACTTAAATGCCTGGTTTGCTAAACAAAACCTGTAAACAAATATTTCCCGTGTCTATTACATGTAACACACAGGAATAGCTTTTAACAGAAACTCATCACCCCCTCCAACATTTTTTATTATAAATACAGGTATCAAAATAATCCTGAACATATTTTTGATACTGCTAGCAGTCAGCACCCACACTGCTTCAAAAATTAACACAATTTGAGACAATATTCATTGTTCCTGCTACTTCAAGGAATTTCAACGGCAGCTTTTTTGCTAAAAGGGATAAAGCAAACCAATTCCATTTTTCCTTCTTGAAAATTTTTACTTCTCAGAAACACACATGCTGACACTGCCATCTGACACTTCTCTTCACACTTTCATCTTACAAATGGGAATTCTATTTTGAGTTTTATTTCTGTTCTATTTCAATTCTATTTCCAGGTTTACGGGTAAATGGCAGTGCCTTAGCAAGAGAGAAAAAAAAATTGGGCTGCATTTTTCCTCCTGTTAACCTGAAAACATAATAGATGTGCCTCTGTTAAGTAAGGTCCCACAAATGTCCAGGTCCTGTTTACCAGATGGAATTCTTTGTGATAGTTAATCAAGACATTAATATGAGCAGAAGGTTGTTGATTCAAGGCAAGTTTGAGATCCACGAAAATTAATTGTTATATGTTTGTCCTTCCGGTGGCTGTAGAAGCTTCCTATTTTCTTGGGACATCATTAGCTACATTAGCTCTCAAAGTCCAGCTTTGATGCTATATGACTTTTGCATGTTGCTAACTGTGGTATGCTCTGTGCATCCACCATCCCACAGGAATTATTTGTTCCATTCATATTAATTTTTGTTACAAATCTAACTGATGAAGGAGCTTCTGGGCATTTGGGAACACGTTCTACTTTCAGGATATATATCCTGTTTTCATAATTTGTCCTTGGTTGCCCAAGAATCGTGCCTGTCCACCTGGTAATTGTCATATCTTCATCATTTTCAAGGGCCCAGCTAACCATACCCTCGTCTACTCCTTTTTGTTCTTCCTCAAGTTCCTCTAACAAAAGAAAATGATGAGAAACTTTTCACTTGAGAAGGGAGTGAACAGCTTATCTAAGAAACCACTCATTCTTCTACTTACCTTTCATTTCGCTCAGTGCTTTTATCTTGTTTGCCCCGCAGTTTCGCTGTGGAGACCGCCGTCTTCTGTAGCTCCGTGCAGCCCGGTGTGCTAGGCTACTTTTCAAAGTGCTTTCAAAACGCATTTTTTCCAACTCACGGCTACAGCAGTTGAGGAGATTTCAATCTTTTGAAGGCAATAGAACGTAAGAAGTTATATAATCACACAGAGCAGAGAAGGGGAACTTAAAGGGGGGGAGAGGTAGATGGGGTTGTGTCGAGTTTGAAAGCGACACTCAAAATCAGCCCTGAACTAGATGGGAAAGAGGTTTGCTGTAGTGTATTTATAAAAGCAAAATCTCCTGAGCAACGTAAATATCTAAAAACAGAGAAATGGTTAGTTTCACTATGGTCTATCCACTGGATAAAGCTTCCAAAAATGACAAATTATGAAATCCGTAGAGTGGCCTAGAAATATGTTATAATTCATTCTGCAAAATAAAAAAGCACAACGCGACATGACTGCAGCCATGGAAATGTGACCATGATAGAGAAGGGTCAGGAAGAGGGTGGGCAAAAATAAATACTGCTGCCATTAGGGGCCAAGGGAAGATCTTGAGTTATCTCGCTCCTACTATTCCATTTTCTCTCTTTATGGTAAGAATAATTTCAGAACTTGAGACCTGAGATGTGGAGCGATAGCTTATGTAAAGAATAAGACTTTATTAAAAATGAAAAATAATCTGCAAGTCTGGTGACCTACACTAGCCTATGACTTTGGGTTTGGAGGATCCAGACTGGGGGCAGCGCGAGGCACAACCTGCTTGCTTTAGGCTGTAGAGGGGCAGAGGTGATGAAGAGAGGGAGACGGGGAGTGTGCACAGCATGAAGACAGTCATTTTCAGAGCAGGGTGAGCAATTCAATTAATCACCCCTTGTCTAGCACATCTCCCCGGGGCAAACCACAACCACCCAGACATTGGCAGCCGTTGTCTGAGGTCTGCGCTTTGGGTTTTGCTGCCCATTGAAGCCAAGCTCCTCCTTGCCCAGCTCTCTCACTCAAAGCTGGGACTATCCAGGGCACCCGCGTGTTGGTGGGTTTCTCCCAAGTCCTGTCCCCAGCACCCTGGAAGGCATCCCATCTCAATATGTCAACCAATTTACTATCCCTCTCCATAGGGAGGGGACCCTGAGCTTTTGAGGACAGAAGCAAGGTCATTTCCATACAGGGTCAGTAATAGCTGTCTTAACCCCAGTGGACCCTTTGGTTTAAATCTAACTAGTGAGCAACGCCAGCATAAGCCAGGAGCTAGTAAACTAGTGGCAGATAGAAGGTGGGTTGGGCTGGGGACCAGGAGGCATGGGTTTAAAGTCCTGCCCCATGTGTGTGACCCTCGGCAAGTCAACCAAGCTGTTGGAGTTTTAGTCCTCTCATCTGTAAAATCGAGATAATAATACAAGTTCTTTAGGCGAGATACTTTGGTCAAGTGATATAAGCTCACCAAAATTCACCTTTTTAATTTGTAGGATGGGCATAATAATATCATGTAGGCCATAAAATTACCGTGAGGATTAGGAAGTTAATATATAGAAGACCTTCAGCTCTTCAGCACACCCTCTCATCTGTGCTCAGTGAATACCAGCTATAATTTTAACACCTCCTTCAGAGACACTTTTTTTTGAGACAGAGCCTCAAGCTATCCCCCTGGGTAGAGTGCCATGGCATCACAGCTCACAGCAACCTCCAACTCCTGGGCTCAAGCGAGTCTCCTGCCTCAGCCTCCCAAGTGACTGGGACCACAAGCACCCGCCACAGTGCCCGGCTATTTTTTGGTTGCAGCCATCAACCCGTTTTGGCAGGCCCAGGCTGGATTCTAACCCACCACCTTAGGTGTATGTGGCTGGCACCTTAGCCACTTGAGCCATAGGCGCTGAGCCCAGAGAGACTTTTTAATGAGATGTTATAGATAAAAAGGTCTTTAAAATGGTATAACAAGAAAGTACTGTATTTTTCTTTTCAAAATCGAGAGATACCAAATCAGTAAGTATTATCGGAAAATGATAGCACCTAAAGTCGTTTGTTAAGGGTGTGGTGAAGGGGCACTCACTTAGAACTCTAGAGGAAATGCAAAGTTTTGGACAGTTTGGCACAATTTTCAAAAGTCTTAAATTGTTCACCATCTTTGATTATGAATTTCACTCCTAGGAATTTGTCCCAAAGAATTAGAGATGGACATAAAGATTTTTTTACATAAGGAAGTTCATCACAGAATTATTTGTAAGAGTGAAAAATTGAAAAAAGATCAGAGGCTTGCTTAAATGGATGAGGCTATATTTAATGATATAATGTAACCCAAAAGTCGTGTTTTAGAATAATATTTAATGACACAATAAAACACCGTACTTTGTTAAGTAAAGGAAGCAGGCTACAAAACAATACATATAACATATAGTCACAAATATTTAATAGTTACTGAGTGACCATTTTGAGCCAAACACTGGGTGTATACTTGGAAACACAATAGACTTTGTGTTTTATTGAATTTGGATTGTATAAATTGATCCCAGTTTAGCTGGAAAAATGGGCACACATTATTTTTAGATACGTAGAAAGATACTCTATGTCACAGTATTCATATGGTGAAATAATGGGTATTTTTTATATTCTGTATAGTTTTCTTTGGGAAACAAAAAAGAACGTGTAATAACTAGGGGTGGGGTGGAGAACTCTTTAAAATTTTAAGAGAGAGCCTGGGTCAAGGGGTCTTCCCGTGTGCGCCAGGTTCAAAATCGAAAGTGCCTCTGAGTGTCCTGCAGGGGAGGACGGCAGGGGCAAAGAAGGCAGGAGGGAGAGACAAGGGTTTGAGTTGCACCATTGCTCCGTGACCTTGTCCACTTTACTTCTGAACCCAGTTTTATCAAAATGAAGTGAAGCGAATTATTCCTGCTTGCCACAGGATCACGAGAATCTATGAGATCATATATTGTCATATGCTACACAGGTGTAAGTAGTTTTAAAAAAATTTTCCTATTATTTATCATCACTGATCTCAATGTCCAGGCTGGAGTACGGTGCTGCTATTACCCTAAGCAAGTGACTTCTCATCTCCGGCCCTCAGACGCCTCATTCATAGAATGGACAAAATGAGCTTTCTAGATGGAAAGCCTGGTACTTTATGTAAATATGAATCACAGGCAATGCCCACTTTCCTGGAAGATGCCATTACACATTCAATAAATCCTTTCTGGGTTTGATGATAATGAAGAGGAAGGGTGATTTCACAGCTTTGCTTCCTCCTCGCCTTTCATTCATCAGGCATTTCCTGGGCTTTTCATCATTTGCCTCCTTTGGCTAAGGCTGTCGGGGGCAGGTGTAAGTACCTCCTGCTGGCCACTCAGCCACAATGGGACAGAGACTTAAAGCGGTAACAGACATGTCCTCACAGGTGCCCAGTGTCCTCACTCTGCCCCCCAATGCTATGGGGGACTGAGTCATTTCACCAAGTGGCACCCCTGGACCGCTGCCATTCTTCTGAACTCTCCAGATCACTCATCAACCCACGGGCCCC
>NW_003852450.1:8356879-8357563 GCF_000181295.1 Otolemur garnettii
TAAAATGCCACAGCTTACAACATGCTTTCAAGAAGATGATTTCCTGTATACATGATCTATGTGTATAGGACTTAATAAAAAAAAGAAGAAGAAAATGATTTCCTTTGATCTGTGGGGCACCCTGAGTAGGTACCGTCATCCTCATTGCTTAGATGAGGCTTGGGAGGCTGAGAGGTGACCAGAGGAGGACTGGCAGCTTGTAACTGAGAAGGACCACCCCCCACATCTGACTTTAGTGCCAGTGGTTTGGCAGCTTCGCTGCTATTTCTTAACTTACCCTTTAAAAAAAAACTTAGAAAATTTTGAAAATGAACACAGAGAGGGACAAAAAGAATCTATAATCCTCTTATTCAAACACAATCGTTGTCAACTTTTATTGTATTTCCTATCTAGCCTTTCTTCTCTTTCTTTTTTTAGAAATGGGAACTCACCCTGTTGCCCAGGCTAGAGTATGTGGCACAATCATACCTCATAGCAGCCTAAAATACCTAGGCTGAAGTGATCCTTCTGCCTCAGCCTCCTGAGCAGCTGAGACTACAGGCATGTGCCACCATGACAGCTAATTTTTAAAAAATTTTTGTAGAGGGGGTCTTGTTATGTTGTCCAGACTGCCTTCTAGCCTATCTTTTGTGCCCTTTTATAAAACACAGCCCCTTATACATAAAATGCAATATCCTTCCCTTT
>NW_003852450.1:8358522-8365655 GCF_000181295.1 Otolemur garnettii
GGAAGCCAAGATGGGAAGATCCCTTGAGCTCAGGAGTTTGAGACTGGCCTGAGCAAGAGTGAGACCCTGTCTCTACTAAAAATAAAGAAAAAACAAAGGTAGCTGGTGGGTGTTGTGGTGGGCACCAGTAGACCCAGCTGCTCGGGAGGCTAAAAGAGGAAGATTGCTTGAACCCAAGGTTGAAGCGTTCCTCCTGTTGAGGTTGTTGTGAGTTAGGCTGATGCCACAGCATTCTACCTATGGTGACAGAATAAGACTCTGTCTCAACCCCCCTCCCCCCAATCTTTAAAAACGTCTATAACTCAGTGCCTTAAACTTTTTAAATTTAGTATTATTTCATTGGAAGAGAGTGGCAGAAATGCAATTACAAGGTCAAAGGGTATGTGTGAACAATTCAGAGGGATGGACATGAAAAGTTCTAAAGCCCTTGATGTAGATTGACAACTTGCTTTTTAAAAGAATCTGCTGTTTATACTCCCTCCAGCACCATATTAGGGAATGCTCATTTAATCTCCTTGCTGAATCTATGCCTTTTCTTCCCCAGGGGGAAGAGGGGAAGCTCTTTCATTCTTGTCTGAATGTTACAGAAACTTTCCAAAGGACACATGACATACCAATTCAGTGATGTACTTAAACAAAGGGAGGGAACTTTCTTTCCACATTGAGCATAGTTCCACAGCAGGAGGGAAATGCCCAGTTCCCATGATGACTGCAAGAAGGGAGATGAAAACCTACCAGGGCATGAAGAAGCCAAGAAGCCTACCTCCTGTTTTCTGGGAGTTCAACTGGTCAGTAAGTCAGAAGCAACCTGCAGGGCTAGAGGGAGGAACTCAATCCCATCTGCCTAGAGAAGAGCTTCCTCCTCTGTAAGCTGAGATGTTGCCACACAAACCCAGATGAGAGTCAGCCTCCCTATCCTGGAAACTCTGGGGAGTTTAAAAACAGAATAATTTCTTGCTTCAGACAGTCATGTGAGATAGGAAAGGACAAGATATAACTGAGATCTCCAACACTAAAGTGTCTGAAAACTGGCTGGGCACAGTGGCTCACGCCTGTAATCCACCTCTGTGAGGCTGAGGTGGGAGGATTGCTTGAACTCACAAGTTTGAGACCAGCCCAAGCAAAAGCCAAACCCCATCTCTACTAAAATAGAAAAACTGAAGCAAGATGATCGCTTGAGCCCAAGAGTTGGAGTTTGCTGTGAGCTATGATGCCACAGCACTCTACCCAGGGTGACAGCTTGAGACTCTGTCTCAAAAAATAAATAAATAAAATAAAGTACAGGAAATGTATCCTGTTGGCACAGGTGACTGCACTGTTCGCAAGCCTTGCCTTTCTTGGGAGGAACATGCATAGATGCACTTTTTGACAGACTGACCTAGGAGCAGCTACAGGCAGGGGTCAAGGTAAGATGTGATATTCAACTTGCTCTAATCAAACAGCTCCAGGTGCTGGAAAAAATACAGTGGTATTAGATGGGGGATGAGGGACCAGGCAACCTGAGAAAGCATGCCAGTTTTCAGACCCACCCCAGCTCTGAGGCCCTGATTGGAGTGGCACTTCTCCAGAGCCTGCAGCATCCTCTGGCAGAGTCCCTGAGTCCCTTTCCCTGTCCTAAAGGAACTGTCTTTCAGCCAAATCCTCCTAAATCAAAAGTATAAACAGTGCATTTCCAAACCTTCCAGAAACCTTCAAGGATAAATCAGAGCCAGAAAATGGCTAATCTCAAACATTTCTACTGGAAGTTCTCAAAAAGGGTAGGAAAAAAGGCCCAGTACATTATTTAAAAATCAACAAGATATATCTTCCTCTTTGAAGTGACCCCTGGCTGACAGATACCCTGGCAACTTTCTTCTCCTTTCTTTAACCTTCAAAATGTGAAATGTCCTTAAAAGATAAGAATAAATGATTTGCTGCCCTCCTGTGGGATTCCTGCACCTGCACAGGCAGCTAGCTGTCATGGTTCCCTGCATCACACAAATGCTCACCATCCTGAGGTCAACCTCAACTACCATGTTGAGTTCTGTCTGATCCCGTGGGCCGCCCACCTCCTGACACTCATTTCACTCCCATTGCTTAAGTCAACACAGTCAAGCTAGCGCTAGCAAAAGCGTTTATTGAGAAGGATGAATTCACATAGAAGATTCTGGGGTTCCTGGCTGAATGATGGAGAATCTGAATTCTCCTGATTTTAGGACCTTCCCTGTCCAGATGGAAGAGCCACAGCAACTTTCAGGGTAAGTCCTGCAGCTTCATGGGAGCGGGGAGAAAAGTCACCAGATGCAACCAGAGCAGGTCCATTCCTTCTGGAGAAATAGGCAGAGCAAACTGGGTAGTTCACTCACTTCAGGGCCGGTTTCCACTGCTTTGGCGAGCTTTGAAGGTGAAAATTGGAATTGGTGACTAATACATCGTCAATGCAGCTACAAAGATGATTGAGGACAAACGGGCTGTCGATTCCCATGAATTTTCTGAAGAGTGAGAAGGCTGGAGGGTCTGGCTTGAGGAAGGTATTTTTCAGAAGGCAAAGGCCTCGTAACTGTGGGGAAAGAGAAGGTACCGGCATTTTGCAGTCTGGGTTAGAAGTTCTCTCTGCATGGTGAGCCTGTGTGTCTCCTCCAGGTTGCTGTCTACTCCATCTCCTGGGCTCTTTCATGGACTGAAGAAAATTAGTCTGGGTGCCCAACAGGCTGAGCGAACAGGTCTCAGCAGCCTGGTTCGGCCGAGTTCAAATAGCTCTCAGACTCCGGGAATGCGGTAGGGCGCGCAGCCAGCTGCAGGCAGGACAGGCACGTCTGGGGAGCTCAGCCCCCTTCCCTGGACCTCCCTCCCTCCACCTGCCCGACGCAGTTACCTGGCGTCCGCGGCTCGGCCCCAGAATACGGAGCTGTCGTCCCTGGAGAGCGAGGAGGCCCAGGAAAGCGAGGAGCTCACCCGAGGTGCTGGGCGGCCGGCGCGCCCACAGGCCCCGCGCCAGGCCCGGGCTCGGAATGAGCGGTCCAGCAGGAGGTAGATGACCGGGTTGGCGCAGCTGTTGACGAAGGCCAGGCAGGTGGCGATGGTGAGGCCCCAGCGCAGCGCCAGCAGCAGCGGACAGGGCAGCGGCAGCAACCCCAGACGCGCCAGGTAGAAGACGGCCCGCAGGGCGCTGAAGGGCAGCCAGGAGCCCACGAACGTGCTCACAATGGCGAAGATGATGCGCAGCGAGTTCCTCCGGGCCCGGCCCACGTGCGGCGGCCGGCGCAGGCGGTGAGAGATGCGGCAGTAGCAGAAGAGGGTGACGCCCAGAGGCAGCGCGAAGGTGACCAGCAGCAGCAGCAAGCTGAGGCCCTGGAAGGCGTCGGAGGGCTCCTCTCCGCACTGGCTGCCCTCGCCCCCGGGGAGCGGCCGCAGCCCCCGGTAGAACAGGGAGGGCAGGCCGGCCAGGACCGCCACGGCCCACACGCCGCAGCACGTGGCCAGCGCGCAGCGCGGGGTGCGCAGCAGGCGCGCCTCGAGCAGCTTCACCACGGCCAGGTAGCGGTCCACGCTCATGCCCGCCAGCAGCAGCGCGCCTGCGCAGCGCGTGCCGGCCAGCGCGAAGCTGCTCAGCTTGCACAGGCCCTCGCCGAACGGCCAGCGGTCGCCCAGCGCCGCCGCCGCGGCCCACAGCGGCAGCGTGAGCACGAAGCCCAGGTCGGCGGCGGCCAGGTGCAGCACGAAGGTGTCCACGAGCCGCCTCGGGCCGCGCCGCCCGGCCAGCAGCCACACCACGAAAGCGTTGCCCAGCAGGCCCACCGCGAAGGCCGCCAGGTAGAGCGCGGGGATGTAGGCATAGCCATAGGGCAGGTCCCAGGACGGACACAGCTCCAGGTCTTCCAGGGTATCCAACCCTGACCCTGAGTAGTCCCAGAATGCCACCCCGGGGCTGGGGCTCCAGGGCTCGGTGGGGTCCATGGCCTGGCACGAGGCCTGTGTGGACGCAGCCCTGGGCGCAGGCGGAACAGCTCTAAGCAGGAGGGGGGTTCGCTCTTCACGGCCGGTGCCCAGCACCTCCCTTCCTGCCACCCGGACCCAGGCGAATGGGTGGGCAGGAAGGTGGTGGGGAGGAGGGGTGGGGCGGGAGGGGCAGGCTCCTGTGGTAGAGATGGTGGCCTCCGATTTGGGGCTGTCCCCAGAGGGGAGGGCAGGCACAGGCAGAAGGGGCTCCACAAAGATGAGTCCTAGGAATGGGAGACTTGTCTGCCTTCTGGTAGGAGCGTGGCCCATGGCTTCCTCTCTGAGTTGCTCAGTTTCTTTAGGAAATCAGAGTACGTGCCCTAATTGCTCAGGATCTGATGTCAGGTTGCAAGAGGCAGTAGTCATGCCCCTAATCGTTCTCCTCTTCCACCTCGCTCCTTCTCACCCCCAGCCCCCTGTTGCTGTTTTCTCTGGTTTTAGAGGTAAGGAGACAGAACCTGAGAGGAGGATTTTATGAGGCGAATGAAGCCTGAGGCTCTCTCCGTTTGCATGTCCTCTAGGATGTAGTTCTGCTTTCTGGTACACACTGGGATCTGGGTGAGTGGCAGAGCCTGCCCTTGGGCTCCTGAGCAGAAATTGGCCACTGCAGCACACAGGTCCTTGTTAGCCTCCAGAGATTCCAGGCTGAAGGGCCCCAGAGTTGTTTCTCCTGTCCTGAAGCCATGTGGAAGGCTTTTAAACCAGAGAGGAAGGGGTGTGGTCAGATGATCCTGGTGGAAAAGGGGCAAAGCTTGGGATTCAAATGTGGTTGTTCCTCATCTTTCCCCATCCTGAAGAAGCTACCTATTAAGCCAAACATAGTGTAAGCCCAGTACAAAAGGTGACATCTCATTAAACACTAGATTCGTTGTTCTAAATTATGAGTCTGGGGCTTGCAGAGAGTGAGATCCTTTCTGCACTGAGAATGAGGAAAGGGCTCATAGAGAATGGTGAAGAGAGTGGTGGGGCTCGGGGAGAGAGTCTGGGAGAGGGAAAGCTTGCCCTCCCCCTGGAGGAGGGGTGCATTCCGTTCATGTGACTCTTTTTGGTAGAATGCGTCCCATGAGACGCTGTGTGGAACTAGTGCTATGGGATGTGAACTGTCCCAAAGTCTGCCCTGGTGTCACCAGGAATGAGTGGGAACATGTTGGGCAACTTGGTGTTAAAAATTTGAGGTGGATTGTCAATTTCATTCGAGCCAGTCCCGTGAATAGTGAACTCCTCCATAAAGCAGGCCCTGGTTTCAAGCATTGCAAGAGATGCTATTCTTGACCTCAGAGGTTCATCACATAAACAAAGGGAGAGAGACACACATGTGGTATGTGCAGTGGCCAACATGCCAGGAGACAAACACAGTAAATGTTAAAAACAAAGTCTTCTTCGAGCCCAGAGGAGGAAGTGATTACTTCTGATGGGAGGGGTGAATCAGAAAAGGCTTTCTAGGAGATGACTCCTGAGGTCAGTTCCAGGAAGGAATTGAAGGTCAAATAAGAATGGCAGAAAAGAGAGGAATGGGTCAGACTAGAAGGAGGCATTGCAGGAGGGTAAACTTTTCATGGGACAAGAAGCAGTCTGCCTAGTGTGACCAGAGCCGAGGGCAGAGAGAGGGTGGCAAGAGATAAAGCAAGAAAAATGTCTGGGCCCAGATCGTGAAGGGATCCGGATTTCAGTCTGTACATGGTGGAAGCCTCCACTTATCAATCTGTGTTACGAAGATCACTGGCAGAACTGTGGATTGGAGAGAGGCTTAAGCCATAGTAGGTTGTTGTATTTGTGTCTGAAATAGGTTATTGGCACTGAGGACAGAAAAGAAAGGATCTATTCAAGAGATAATCATAATATCAGGAGTCTCACAGCGAGGAGTCATAGAGACTGCTTAGAGACTATGGATGCTGTCCCCTTGATTGTCAAGAACACAGAGGGGCATGTGTGTGTTTGTGTTTAGTCTGACGTCAATGTGAGGTAGTGTGACGAAATAATTTATGATCCAAACCAGAACGTGTCTGAGAGTGAAAGAGGCACTGCCATAATTAACCTGGGCCATAAGCCAGGATTATTCTGGCCAATCTGGGACATAAAGTCACCCTCCCTTGAGGTCCATCTCGCAGTCAGCAATCCCCAGCAGGGGTTGGACTATGGTTGTAGAGCTCACGGAGAGGTGTACATGCATGTGTCTAGGCTGTTTCCATTGAGGATTTTTCTCCCAGGCCGGTCCCAATATGGGAAAAAGCAGGTGAGAGAAGTGGCCAGGGAATGAATGGTTCTGAACCTGTCTGTCCCTTCATGGGCATGTATATCCTGAACACCCACCTCAGAGGGTAGAAACCCAGGGGGCTGCTGGAGAGTCAGAGCAGTTTTTCTAATGTCTAGGCACATCATTGCTGCTGAGTGGTGCTCACATCCTGGTGGCATGGGGGGCTGCAGCTTGCTCCCCTGGAAGGCTTAAGGGGCCTGTGCTTGTTTGCCAGAGCCTGGAGACGATCAGGGACAGGCCCAGTGCTGTGGATTTCACTCCCCTTGGGCGCACCTCAGTCTGGGGCTTGGAGAGTATGAGTAATCCTGAAAGCTAGAGATGGCAAAAGAAACCATCAGGTGAAAAGAGAAGAATGGAGTGAACAGACTGAGAGGGAAATATGGGCAGGGTGAGGGGAAGTAGAAGTGGGTTGTTTATTAAAAAACGCACAGAGAGTTCTTGCTTCCTGGGCTGTGGTTTCATACTCAAGGGAAGATTGTGGCCCAGAGCATATGGTCAGTTTTCTCTGCTGGGGCTAGCTGGGGTGGGCCTTAGTGAACTTGTCTGGAAGGGAGAAAGCAGAAGGGTCAGAACCAGAGACAGTGCCCAGGGCCTGGCCTCCCAGAGTGCCCAGTCTGGTTTCAATGACCAAGGCCAACACCCCACATACTGCTCTCTCTTCTGCCCCTTGGGAGGACCTCCCACAAGATTACAAACAAGCCAACTAATAGAAACACTCATTCTTACAGGCTGTGAATCCTGGCCACTCTCTGAGAGGCATAAGCAAAGCAAAAGAAAAGTAGGCTTCCTCCCTCTTTCTCCATCCTGCCTCTCTGACCCCCATCCCTAGCTGACCTTACTCAGCCTGACTGTTATGTGGCTCAGTCTTGCCTTGCCCATGGGACTATAATAAGGTGACCAG
>NW_003852450.1:8366396-8367239 GCF_000181295.1 Otolemur garnettii
CACAAGCCTGAGAACAGAATACTTTAAATAAACGCTTTCAACTAAATTGCTTTCTGGAGTACATTTATTTCTGCCCCTTTGTGGGCTACATTTCAGCTCTTTACAACTTACTTTTTACGATTTTAAATTTTCTGTATAAACAATCTTAACCCTTTAGGAAACATTTTGAAAACTGTATTTGCCTTTTTCATCATATAAACCATAGAATCAGTCACATTGTAAAATATAGAGAAAAGAGGATGTCATCCAGACCTGCTACCTCAACACAACCACGCTTAGCGTTTTGGTAAATTTCTTTCCACCTAGTCAGGGTTGTTTTTAAAAGTAAAGAATTCACTTGCAATTCTCTTGTTCTTGGATTTTCTCCTTTATTTTTCACATTCCGTTTCAGATATTCTCCATATATATATTCTTCAACACAGCTGTTTTGGCCATGTTTGTAATTAGCGTGCACAGTTTAATAGTCTGCTTTTCTCAATTCAGACCACATGGATCCACTCTTTTCTATGTTGTCTAATTTCCTAAACCTTAAATGTGGACATTTGTTTCTATTATTTTTAAGTGACAGAAATTTGTAATAAGTAACTGCAGGTCGGACTTCTTTCTTCTTTCACACTTTCACAGTATAATGCCTTCCTGTAGTTCCAAAGCTGTAATAACTTGTATTGCTTGATACTAATGTTACAGTGATGAGTAACAGAATGGCACTGGCATTAGTGAAGATACTAGGTTCAGCATAATCTTGTTAGATGTTCATCAGTTATGTACATATTTTTTTCCATTGTCTTAGGTAATGAAGTAAATGGTAATTCCTTTTAATTTGTATTTTTTGATCACAAATGA
>NW_003852450.1:8368763-8429615 GCF_000181295.1 Otolemur garnettii
GAATGGCAGGTCTATTTTTAGATCTCTGAGTGTTCTCCAAAAATTTAGATATTTCATTAAAAAAACCCTTTGTATTGCAATGCAGAGTTTGTCACATAAATTTCTTATGTTATTGCCTCTGTTTCTGACCAGTGAACCAACAGATCAGACTGTTGGTGGTGAGCATCTAGTTTAAATGTCAGCTTTATAACTTGATAGCTGTGTGATGTTGGGCCCCAGTTTCCACATCTTAAACTAGGCATGATACTGGGTGTTGAAGCTCATGCCTGTGATCTTAGCACTTTGGGATGTGAAAGGATTGCTTGAGGCTAGGAGTTCAAGACCTGGGCAACATAGTGAGACACCATCTCTATAAAAAATATAAAAACTTATCTGGGTGTAGTGGTGTACTTATAGTCCCAGCTACTCGGGAGGCTGAGACAGGAGAGTCACTTAAGCCCACTGGAGGCTACAGGGAGCTATAATAGTGTCACTGCATTTCAACCAAGGCAGCAGAGTGATACCCTGTCTCTAAAATAAATAAAATATATTTTTCAAATAAAATAAGGGCCGGGCATGGTGGGTCACACCTGTAATGCTAGCACTCTGAGAGGCTTGGGTGGTGATGGGGTGGATTACCTGAGCTCAGGAGTTTGAGACTAACCTGAGCAAGAATGAGACCTCATCTCTATAAAAACCAAAAATGGCTGGATGTTGCAGTGGGCACCTCTAGTCCCTGCTACTAGAGAGACTGAGGCAAGAAGAACACTTGAGCCCAAGAGTTTGAAGTTGCTGTGAACTATAACGCCACAAGGGCCGGGCATGGTGGGTCACACCTGTAATGCTAGCACTCTGAGAGGCTTGGGTGGTGATGGGGTGGATTACCTGAGCTCAGGAGTTTGAGACTAACCTGAGCAAGAATGAGACCTCATCTCTATAAAAACCAAAAATGGCTGGATGTTGCAGTGGGCACCTCTAGTCCCTGCTACTAGAGAGACTGAGGCAAGAACAACACTTGAGCCCAAGAGTTTGAGGTTGCTGTGAACTATGTCACAACACTCTACCAAGGGCAACAAAGTTAAGACTCTGTCTGAAAAAAATGAATAAATAAACAAATATAACAATCCACTTGATAGGGGTGTTGTGGAGGTCAAGTGAGATGCCCTGTGGAAGCTGGTGCCCCATGCTGGGTCTGAGCTTGTGGGCTCCACTCCATTCCTCAGCTGCTGGCCTCACGAAGGGCCACTCTTCTTTCTGGCTGTCCTGCTGCTGTCACTGCTTCTCCTCCCATCCAGGACACAGTGCTTTCTTTGCACATAGCAAGTGGTCTATAAATGTTTAGAGGATTGCAGTAGGAATCTATAAAGAGAAAGTCCCTGTCTAGGGTTCTTTAAGACTTGACCCCCACAGTTCATGGCGCCTGATGGTGAAACCACAGGGCTACAGACAAGATGCAGAGAAACTGCTGACGGGACTGAAGTACAGACGGAGGCATTATGCCAAGTCAGCGTGGTTGATGGGAGGTTAACAGTAACGAGTCGTGAGCATGAGGAAAATCTCCCAAAGCCGGTCTCCTTGTTTCCATCCACCCCTCTTGGTAAGTATTGAACTGGGAATGAGAAGGGCTCTGTTACACTCACTACTACTGATTGGCCACCAAGATGAGCTTTCCCAACCACACAGGGTTCTGGGTGGGAAGGGAAGGGTATTAGTGGACAGGAAGTGGCAGCTGTAGCTCTTAGCCCTGCCCTGCAGCCTCACCACCTGAGAGATGGCTGGCACACACCAGGGAGGGACAAAGGGCCTCAACTTAGATGCCAGAGGCCCTACCGAACATTTTAGACATTCATTTATTTTAGAAACTTTCAGTTACTAAATATGGGCTAGCTGGCAAAGGACACGAATAGAGTTAGACATGAGCACTCAGCTTCAGCCCATACTGCTGAGGGATGACTCAATGTGTGAAATCCTTGTGGCTTGCAGCTGTGTGATTGTCCCAGGGCCCCCTCTACCCCAGACGTCACTGTTGGCCCTAAGCGGACATGGGAGAGCAGATCAGGGATTGGAGTGGAGGCTGGAGAGGAAGAGTATGTGAGCTTTTGAGGGAATTTAAAACTTTCTTCCATTGCAGGTTTTTTTCAGCCCAACGGTTATTTTATTTTATTTTTTAACATAGGGTTTTGCTCTGTCACCTGGGCTAAGAGTGCAGTGGTGTCATAATAGCTTACTGCAACCTCAACTCTGAGGCTCAAGCGATCCTACTGCCTCAGCCTCCTGAGTAGCATGGCTGGACTACAGGCTAGTTTTTCTATTTTTTATAGAGACGGGATTTTGCTCTTGCTCAGGCTGGTCTTGAACTTCTGGCTTCCTCCCGCCTTGGCCTCCCGAAGTGTAAGGATTACAGATGTGAGCCACTGAGCCTGACTCAAAGGTTTTTTTAAAGGTTTTAGAAAAAATCAGAAACTTAAAAACAAGTAATAGGGAAGTCCCTCAATATAAAAATGGCCCCAAAATTTGTTTGGAAAGGAAGTAACATTTTCTCTTTGTAGAAATTATTCTGTTCACACAGAAACTTCAAAACTATGACTTGCCCTTACTTTTCAGTGATTTCATAGAAAGTCAGCACAAATTTCTAGTGATTTGCAGCAGGAATTTGGCAGCATTCCCTTGGCATTGGTGGGGGTTCCCCCCACAGTGCTGCCATCCAGACAATGATCAGTGAAACCAATTCCTAAGGTCATCTTTGATTCTAATTGACTTTGTAAAGTTTCTTCCTACTGTGGGGCAAGCACTGTTATCAGGTAACGTAATGGATACAAAGAATACGAGACTAGACGGTGTGTCCTCTCAGGCAACTTACACATTACTACGGTGTGTCCTCTCAGGCAACTTACACATTACTGGAGATGAGCTATAATGTACAAATAACTTTGAGACAAGGCAGATGGCCTTATGTCAAGGTTGAAGCAGGTCAGCCTTTCTGAAGAAGTCTGTGAATAAGAACAGACTGAAAACCAGGATTAATACCTTTAGAGGTTCCAAGGACTGAAAAGATCATAACTACCTCAAACCCCATCCCCATCCTCCCTGCAATTCAAAATAAAAATACTGAACTGCAAAATAAGATTGTTTTCATGACGATTTTGATGAGTTATCTTGAAATGTCAAACTTTTCTCAGTTTTAGCATCTCTATCAAGTGTTTCCTTATCAAGTGTTCTGGTACTGGTGAAAAGGTTAAGTTGGGGTAAGCCTGCCAGGGCTTTGAATGCTGATCGCAAGATTTTGATTTCACACTGTGATAAGGCATGACTGTAAGTTTTTGACTAGTAGGGATGGCATGAAAAATTTGCTTTAAAAAAAGATTTAGTAACAATTTGCAGGACAGTTTGGAGGATGAATTAGAATTAAGGAAAGACTACTTGAAAGCTCTTATAGAACTAAGCATGGGTTACCGGTCCCTGGACATGAGGCTGGTGGCAATGAGGAGGAGGAACAGATTGAAGTATAAATATTTGACAGGATTTGATGGCTGTCTGGGCATGAAGTCATTCCATGGTGGACAGAGAGCAAGGAAAGAGAAGACCTTGAAAGGTTTCAGTCTTGGTGACTGGCTATATGTCAAGAAGGAAGTTGACTTCTCGTTTTTAAACAGGTTGACATGAGGATGATGTTGGAACATCCAGGCAAAAGTGCTGATATGGCAGTTAGATGCACGGGCAGGCCAGGGTGAGCTTTCAGGGCTAGTGACATAGATTCTCATTGTAGGTGTCAGTTGAAACTGATACTGACAGCCTTCTTGGAAGCAGAGTAGAGACAGAGCATAACATGCAGAACTGAGCCGTAAGACCGGCCGGTAATTTGCAGGAGGAGCTAGAGAGAAGGTAAAAGGGAAGTGGAACATCATTTTGTCACAGTGACCAACAGTTCAGATTTTCAAGCTGCACTTGGGTTGGTCCTATGGAATGGTGTGAACCAAAGGGAGTCAGATCAGGAAAGCCAACTTGGGGTTTATATGTTGGGGGCAAAAATATCTATAGTATTTTTGGCCTATACATTCAGCCACCAATGAAAGGTGGCCTAGCAGAAATCGGAACAAGTTTTGGATTTCATTTTAAATTTTGGACCAGGACTGGGTTGTCTTCCTTCCATGTATTCATTTGACAAATATTTATTGAATACCTATTGTACTGAGGCACTGTCAAGATAAAGAATCCAAGCACAAACTCACTTCCTAATGTATACAAATATAGCTGTGGTACTCTTAAGTGTTCAAAGTCAGCCATCTGGGCCAGGTGAGGTGGCTCGTGCCTTTAATCCTAGCACTCTGGGAGGGTGAGACAGGAGAATCCCTTGAGCTCAGGAGTTCAAGACCAGTCTAAGCAAAAGCAAGACGTGTCTCTACTAAAAATAGAAAAAATTAGCTGGGTGTGTGGTGTGCACCTGTAATCGCAGCTACTCTGGAGGCTAACGCAGGAGTCTGAGGTTACTGTGAACGAGGCTGACACCACAACACTCTAGCATGGGGAAATAAAGTGAGACTCTGTCTCAAATAAACAAACAAAAAAATACATAAAAAGGAAAGAAAAAAGAAAATGTCAGCCTTCTGATGAGACTGCACATTTTGGTTTTTTTTTTTTTTTACATCTGGTAGGCAGAAACAGAACAGTAAAAGCAGTATAATACTTAACAGTAGCCAGAGGCTAAGGCTAAGGAGGTAAAGAGGATGTAGTTTACAGTTCCATTTGATGATCACAAAGAAGGGCCTTTAGGCCCTATCACCAGAACTGCTGTCTCTGGGACTGAAAATTCACTAGCATGAAAAAGACTAGGATGTAACTGGCATCCTATTGGCTGGCAATGTAATATAATCTTTTTAAAGTCAGTTTTAGTAAGACAATTTTATTAACTTGCTTGATGAACAAGGAAAAGGCCTGTCTTTACTTTTGGCCCATACCTGTTATAGCATATAATGTATCAGGTGTTTGTAAAAGTCTACTGGCATCAGCCTCAAGACTGTTGAGTTTCTTGGTAGAGGAGTATCTTTGTGATCTAGCTAGCCCTTGTATCTAATGACTCTTTCCTGGATAAATCTGATCAACCTGTTATCAGAATTAGGTTTTAACCACTTTTGCAATTTCTCCATTCTTCTATCCTTAAGAATCTAGATGTTCAAGAGTAGGTGAGCCTAACAGTTTGATTTTAGCTGTTGTTATAGTGATGCTGGTTAAGAGTGTTAGGCAAAAGAACAAAATCCACTTTAAGTTTTCCACTAATGGTTTATACATTATTTATCTAGTACAATT
The DNA here is from genome assembly GCF_000181295.1 of Otolemur garnettii. Classification (NCBI taxonomy): domain Eukaryota; kingdom Metazoa; phylum Chordata; class Mammalia; order Primates; family Galagidae; genus Otolemur; species Otolemur garnettii. The sequence continues at coordinate 8,374,047 of NW_003852450.1, forward strand.
GTGACCCTTAAAGTATTTTTATTGCACAACATCTATAATGCAGTGGGAAATTCTGGTACCAGGTGGTACAGTGAAGGGGATTTGAAATTGGAAGGCTTAGACTTCAGTTTTGATGCCCCACTTACTAGCTTTTAGTTCCTGGGACAGCTAATAACATTTTAAAGCCTTGTTATCCTCATCTGTGAAATGGGGATTTACTTACCTCTTTCCAAGTGGCAGTTAAGTTAAAAGAGGAAGCAAATCAAAGAAGCAAATGTTGCTTCTTTATAGCAACATTAAAGTGAATAGTTTCTATTTGTTTTGGAGTTGAGTACCACTCTCATTTTTATAGAAACATTCCAACCCTCAAGTATGAGTAACTGATTTGGGCCAGGAGTCATAGCAGCTGAATGTATTTGCAAACTGCAGGCACTGTGAACTATACACGCCATCCTTTATCCTTGAGCCCCTTAATGCCCACTAAGTGAAGGAAGTCACAGATGCAAAGACCAAAAATAGCAGACTGGGGTTAAGAATAAAATACATCTGTAGCCTAGGTATCGTAGTGGCTCTGCTTAACATGTAAAAAATTTTAGTAGGTAGTGGACTAAAAACTTTATTTATTCATTCATTTGGTTTTTTCCTCTTCAAAGAATATAATAATTTCTGCTCAATTGTTCTACATAAATATAAGCTACTGTGGATGGAGGCAACTATAGTAATGAATATCACAGGAATAGTGCATCATATTAAATACATGCATAAAACTATGTTGTCTAAACATCTACCCTTGGAATATTGAGGTATTAGAAATCCTTAAGGCCAGAGGGGTAAAAAGCAGGTGACTGAAACTAGACTCTAGATCAGGCGTCCTCAAACTATGGCCCGCGGGCCACATGTAGCCCACCTAGGACATTTATCTGCCCGCTGGGTGTTTTTGCCACCACTGCCTGTCCTGCTTAGCAGCTGATTCATCCTGGGGCCCACAGTCCGGCCCTCCAACGGTCTGAGGGACAGTGAACTGGTCCGTTGTTTAAAGTTTGACGACCTCTGCTCTAGATGTTCTTATTTGAAGAGCAACTCTGACATACCAACTCTGTGCACCTCCACCCCTCCATTCCCCCATCAAATTAGCCAGCATCAGTTGGGTGAGGTAGCTCATGCCTGTAATCCTAGCATTCTGAGAGGCCAACTTGGGAGAATCACTGGAGGCCAGTTAGGATCACCTGGGGCCAAAAGTTCTAGATCAGCCTCAGCAACATAGCATAATCCCTTCTCTACAAATATAGAAAAATTACCCAGGCTTGGTGGCACATGCCTGTAGTCCCAGTTGCTTGGGAGGGTGAGGCTGGAGGATCACTTCAGTCCAGGTGTTTGAGGATGGCAGTGAGCAATGATCGCACCACTACACTGGCAATAGAGACCGTTGTCTCAGGAAACAAAAACAAAAGAGGCAAAATGATGATTAACTCATTTGTTTCTTTTTAAAAGCAAAACTTCCATTTAAGATGGTATAGATCTATTTCTTCAGCATCTGTACATTTATGAGGGATAACGGAATTTCAAACTCATTTATTAGACATGTTTTTCCAGTTCCTAATTCCTAGGTCACAGCATAAATTACATTTTTTGTGCTGTACTTTCTTTTCTTTCTGTATAGACAAGTTATGAAATAAAGGTGTCTGTTCCTACTCATTACATTTCCTTTGCCTTTGTTAGGAACGATCAATTAATTAGTCAGATAAGGTTACATTGTGTGTGGGCTCCAAGGTTTGTGTATGCTTCTCTCATACTGTCCAAATCTTAGGGGTAAATATTTTTATTTTTGAAAATTAAAGTACTAGAAAATATTATGGAAATGTAGCTCTGGCTTGGCGCCTGTGGCTCAAGCGGCTAAGGCGCCAGCCACATACACCTAAGGTGGCAGGTTCGAATCCCCAGCCCGGACCCGCCAAAACAACAATGATGGCTGCAATCAAAAAATGGCCAGGCGTTCTGGTGGGCGCCTGTAGTCCCAGCTACTTGGGAGGCTGAGGCAGGAGACTCGCTTGAGCCCAGGAGTTGGAGGTTGCTGTGAGCGTGCTGCCATGGCACTCTACCCAGGGGGACAGCTTGAGGCTCCGTCTCAAAAAAAAAAGAAATGTAGCTCTGTTCTAAAGCTACAAAATGTTTCAAAAGGTCCTAATGTAGAGAGCCACATTTATACCTACTAACTGCAGATATTCTTCAGGTAGGTAATTATAAATCAAGTTCTTTTTATTATTTTGTTATTGGATCTCTTTTTTCTTCATTGCTGTGGTGTGGATAAGAAGACTCAGCAAAATCAAAGCAAAATTGGCCAGACATGGTGGCTCATGCCTATAATCCTCATACTCTGGGAAGCTGCGACAGGACTGCCTGAGCTCAATTCAAGACCAGTCTGAGCAAGAGCAAGAGCATGTCTCTACTAAAAAAAAAAAACAAAAACACACACTGGGCACTGTGTTGTAGTTAATAGCTACTTGGGAGACTGAGGCAAGAGGATTACTTGAGCCCAGTTTTGAGGTTGCTGTGAGCTATGATGCGTGGCACTCTATCCTGGAGCAACAGAGTAAGACTCTGTCCAAAAAAAAAGGAGCAGTTTGTTTTGCACTATGTCGGAAATGGCTGAGCTGTGTGAACTGTACGAAGAGTGCAATGACCTGCAGATGGATGTGATGCTCGGTGAGGGTGACCTTCCGCAGATGGAGGTAGGCAGCGGGGGCCGACACCCATCCCTGAGTCCCTCCCGCAGCAGGGCCCAGCCACAGCTGGAGGAGGAAGGCCCGATGGAGAAGGCGGCGGCGCCAGCAGGGAAGCGGGGCCTGCCTAACGGGCCCAGCCCTGAGAAGCAACCAGGCCAGCTCGCAGGCCCAGACTTCGAGAGTGAGGACGAGAGCGAGGAATTTGATGACTGGGAGGATGACTACAACTGTCTGGAAGAGGAGCAGCTGAGTGGTGCCAGCTACAGAGTCTCAGCGGCCCTTGAAGAGGCCAACAAGATGTACCTGCGATCATCCAGAGCCAGAGAAGCAGCTCTGGATGGCGGGTTTCAGATGCATTATGAGAAGACCCCGTTCGACCAGTTGGCTTTTATTGAAGAGCTTTTTTCACTTAGGGGTGTCAATCGTCTGCCCGAAGAACTCGGCTGTGATGAAATTATTGATAGAGACTAGTTAAATGCTGTTAATGAGGAGGAAACTACCCGAGGAGAGACCCAGCTTGCCACTATCTTTTGGGTTCATTCCATATAGTCCTGTGCCAATGAAAAACTAGATCTTCAAAAAAACCGAGTTTTTGTTTTTCAGAATAGAAGATAATTGGACAGTGACTGTACAGTTTTGAAAAAGGAAGAGAATCATGAAAGAAAAAGAATCTTAGGACTGTTGATGTCTGTTCTCAAGAATGTCTCGAAACACCTGTGACTTTGACTTTGTTACTGATTCAGATTATTTTCCTTGCATTGGGGAAAACAAAACATCTTTCGTATTTGTTTTGCAGTAAAGGTAGTTTTGCAAGAGTAAGTCATGACCAGACTACCAATACAAGAGCCCACTGATGTTAATTAATGAGAAAAACATATCCCAATAGGACACAAGATATCTGAGTTTTTTTGGACTGAAAGCCTGTTAAGAAAACTTTGAAAATTCAGAAGCAAAATTTTCAGCGTAAGATTGAGTATGCTTCCTTATCCCACAAGGATGAGTAAACTAAGAAACATGTATTATGTATGTTAAATATCTTAAAATGTGTTTCCAAGAGCATCTGAAATTTTGTATTTGATCGTTTGTAAGATACTGTGATCTATAATTTAACAAAATCCATTGTCATGCCTTTTTGAAAGTCAAAAATTAAGATAACCTTAAAGTTTCCACTCTACACATTGAAATATATGTGAAAGTACAAAGAAAAACTATTTCTAACACCCTTGTGTACTAGAGAAATTTTGTTTTGCTTGCTCTTTTTCATTCAGTTGACCAGTGAAGACTTCAGTTGAACTTCATATTGTAAGAATTGTTAGTAAAAATTGTCAAGTAAAAGGAACTTCATGTAAAAAAACTTTATGAACAATTATGCTGTCAACCTTTAAAAGTTTTAAGCCTGCCCAGAAATTCCTCACTATTCCTCTGTCTCCTCCTCTAATTTATCTTGTTATTTGTTATGCACCAGCATTGGAGATAATAAAGTTTCATGTTCTGTGTAAAAAAAAAAAAAAAAAAAATTCAAAGTGAAACTTAAGAGGGTAACAACAGTCAAGAATAGTTTCCTACGGCTGATGAACAGTGAGCTCACTAGCCATTCAATCTTTCAAAGACATAGAGTAGTAATTCTGGCACGATTTAATTAATTTATCAAAGGACAGTGAATTAATATGGAGAAGATTAAGATAAGATGAGCACAGACATTTATACATCATACTATGTACACTGTCTGAGCTAAGCATTAAAAGGAATAGACTTTTGAAAATTGCATTTAGTATTGAACCAATGCCTGATATTATTAAAAACTGCCTCTTATGAATATCTGAACTGTTAAATTTAAATATAGCTTAAGGGATAGAAAAACTGTATGATGAGTTCTCCCCAAGTTCAAATAATTTTACCAAAAAATACATTTTATTCAAAAAACAGAAATGGAGTCATTTGGTGCCATGCTTTTATTCAAATGAAAGGGGAAAAACTACACTGTACCAGGAAATAGTAAATATGACAGTATTTTACAGCACAGCATCTTTAAAAAAATCTGTAAGCAATGCTCTAGAGTGGACAGGTAAGCACACCATACCCTGTACATTGCTCAGCAGTGTCCATGAAACCATAATTATATAGCTGAATTTGACTTTAAACAGCCAAATAAAAACTGTAACCATCATTCTAATACAAAATTGAAAAACTGAGAAGAATTAAAAGCTTTCCAAAGCTGTGTCAAATTGTAGAACCTGACAGGCTGCACTGGTAACCATGACAAGTATTTGGCAAATTTAATTGGATAATTACCATAATACTTTGATCTCTGATGATGAAAGCACCAGTGTGTTTCAGTAAAGTTAATGAAAATCCCCAGACTTTATGAAATGGCATATTCTTCATTTGTGTAATTCTAAATACATAATTTTAAAAAAAAGCTGCACCATAATAAAAAATTTGCAGACTTAAAGAAATATATCCACATTCCTTCTGCATTAATAAAGTAAAATCTTATACTGAGAGCAATGAACTTTGTGGCAATATGCACATTCTACCTTTCAACATTACAGACATTCAGTTCAGTTGCTGGACACACACAAGTTTAAGAATTAAGGATGGTCCTGTTTAGTTATAAATAGTCCCTCTATTGTTTTGCAACTAATTTTTCTTATTTAATAGCCAAGTAATCACAAAGAGTGCTTCGAAAAGGGAGATTTAACTGAAATGAATAAATTTAGCAATGTAAAATGCTTATTAAATTCTCTTTTCAACACATTTTGATTAGATTGACTTATATTCTTAAAACTAGTTTTAATCTAAACACGTATTTGACAATCATTTCTTTCTAATTGTGATGGAAATTGTCTGAAAGGTAAAATGTGCATTTCCCCATTTTTAATATTTCATATATTATATACATAATATGTATCCACTTAAAATATAAGAGTTACATATCCTGGTCTCTTACATGCAAACAGTAGATCACAAATAGTTTTGAGCTACACATGTATCTTGCACAGGTATTGGGAAAAAAAATCTGTGAAATTTTTTTTACAGTTTTAACAAATATACATAAATATAAGAACATAAATTACAGTAAAATATCGACAGCATTTCAGAAAATGTTGATAACCCAGATGCACTGATGCCTAAAGGCCTTATAATAATAGAAAAGTACAGCTCAGGGACATCTCGTTCCTATTCTTCTTTGTAAAATAAGTAAATACATCATACGAGACATTAGTTCTCTCTCTAAACAACTCAATTAGAGAAATGTAGATATTTTCATCTCTACTTCCCATGAAAGAAAACAAACTACGCATCTCATTTATGATACAATACTGTCTTTCCCCCCTGGTTTACACAGTTGTCACAACACTGAAACATAACAAACAGGGTCACATAATCATTCAAGTCTTTTCCTGAGAATGAAGTTTTTCCCCAACTAACCCTCTGGTATACACTGTTAAAGAACAAAGATTATGTGGAGGAGATTTCAAGTGAGTACTTAATCTAAGCTGTTCCACTTGAAAGGGATTAAAAAGAAGAAGAAAAGCCCAATATAAGTAAAATAATGTGAAGCTATTTTAAAATTAAAATGTAGCCCTTTGTACATGTTTTAAAATTCTAAATATAATTTTTATATCAGTTATAAATATAATGTAAAGACCTCTTGAGAACTCATTTTAGGAAGTCTTACATCTTCAGACTGAAAGACTACTCTCAAAGTGTCATTCACTTCTGCCAGCTTATAAAGTGACTTACTTTAAAAGAGATAGAAAGCCTTTTTTTTGTGAAAAGAACAATCTAAATTATTCTGCCTTGGCCAGAAGTGGTGTAAAACAGTACTGATTCAATCAGCAACTTCTTATAACATATTCTCGGTTAAGCTCATGTGGCTTAAAGCGACCCGACTAGCAGCTCTTTACAACACCTCCTCTTATTTAATAAAGAAATGTTAATACTTGAGTGAATAATAAATATAGAATTGTAAATACTTGGCAGAATAATTTTTGCAAATGCTCTAACACCATTAAAAATGAGGGTTACTATAAAACTAAACACTAGTGTTTCTCTTAACATCATAAGAAAGGTGCAAGTTACTTCTGAAGGTGTATATCCTATTTTTATGATCTTTACATGAACCAAAATACAAAGTTATTTTAGAATAAACCCCCAGGAGAGAAAAATAGCAAAATAAAATACCTAGAGACAAGCATGTAAAAGGCTTAAAAAAAAAAGCAACAAATAAAACACATAATTTGTAATCTTAGCCATATTTCCACCGTAAATCCAACCAGCATCCACGAAAATTCAGTGCTTCAATGTATCTACTATCGAGCAGGTGAACCTGATAAAACATACACATCTCCATTTGTGGATCAAAACATTTACTTCATCACTTGGACTTTTCACCTAAGCAAGAATCTTCTGCATTCCAAAATACTGTGGTTTACATTCCAGTTGTTCTTGACAACAGAGCTTAATGTCCAGTTTTAATTAATAAAGTCTTGTTGGCAATTAGAAAGATTTTCTACAGGCAGGAAAGATGAAGTGCAAATTTACCATGAATGTTCTGAAGCAAATATTCCCCAACTCCTATGCCTTAGTGGGTAAGAGTTTTTTGGGTGTTACTGGTCTTTTGGTCTGCCATAAATGGCTATGAATGGTAATTGCATCAACACTGGCAGATAAAGTTTTAGCAGGTATGTGGCTAAACTGTTTCCTGTCAGAATTATATTTGTAAAGTCCTTCAATCATTTTTTTAGTGATAGATTTAGGGCCTATCCCAGTCAACTTATTGATTTCTTCAGTTTCTGGGCAATACGTATACAAAGACCTGAACTGGCAGCCTGAATCCCGGAACAAGATTAAGAAGTTGTTGGCATCTGACTTCTCCATTTCCTTTAGAATAAAAACAAAACAAAATAAAAAATCTTTAAACATTTTGCTGAATAAAGTTTATATAATTGTGTTACAGTTCTTGTTCACATTTTAAGACATTATTTTAATGACAAATTTTAAAGTCTATTCCTAGTGAACCTGCAGACTTACTAGAACTGGCAGACTTCTAGAACCTGATTTGAAAATGAACTATAACTCAATCTAATTACAGATCTTTTTATATATTACTGAAAGTTTAGGAGGCCTATGAGAGTAGATTTTCTTGAATTGATAGAGAAGACCCATCATATGGTTTTAGAATATTATTCAATTTTTATGCAAACATGCTTACCTCCAGTATTTTTTTCTTCTGACCTTCATTTACCTTTCCAGCCAAACAGCAATGAGCTAAAGCATTTTGTATTATATGCTTATTGGATTTTGCACTAGGTTCTTTGTAGAGCTTTGGTCCTGTGATAAGGATTTAACAACAATAAAAAGATCATTCCTAGGTCAGAAATACTATTTTTAAATGATGTAATTGTTCCTACATTGATGAAACACTGTAATAGAAGACCAAATTCTGTACTTGAAGGCCTCTTACTGGCTACACTACAGTCAAAACATTATTTTATTCACAAAGGGATATACCCAGAGGATGTTCTTTCTGATGGCCATCTGAGGGCTGCCCTATGACAGCAGTGCTGGAAATAAAATATTGCTATAATTGTCACATTGTTCAACCTATCTTGAGGCTGGTAAGGTTACTAATGAGCTTGAAGTGGAATAGATCCATAAGTAATTTAAATGTTTTTTAAAAAGAAAGAAAAAGCTTTATATTTTTCAGATTGTTCAACTGATCTAACCTAGATATGAAAAGAGAATAACATGGAAATACTATCCAATCTCAGACTTTAAAGACTTACTGGGTCTAAGAGGCTGTTTTGAAAACCATGGGCTAGAGTCTCTAGCTAGCAAGTTCTAATCTCTTGAGGCCCTTATAGGGATTCCATTTCCGCAGTATCACCAGTGGATGGAAGCAATCTCTTTTCCCTCCACTCTTCCTCATATGTGTTCCCCTCCTGTGCCTTTCCATTTTAATTCTCAGTGTGCTACTCACATTGCCTTTCATTTTCTCTCCTGCTTCATTTCTTTAGAGTGTCCTTAACCTACATTCTATTCTTTAATTTGCTTAAATTTCAATCATACCTACCAGAAGCTAGACGAGGACCTGCTGGGGGTATGTGAAGCTGGATACTCTCCTAGAGCTTATCTTTTAGAGCCTCTTGATACTTATTAAAGGTGCACAATTCTAGACAGCCTGAAATCCCAATGTTAGGAAGAGGACTTTGTGGACTTCAGCCTTTATTCGGTATTGAGGACAATATATCGCTGAAAGAACTTCTCTAACATGTCTTCAGACCCAAACTATACCAAGAAATGTCAAAAGAACTACCTGAAAGTGACTATCTCTATTCAACATTTTTTTGTTATAATTTTATTACTCTTCTTTTATTTTTTTTTTTATTTTGAGATAGAATCTCATTTTATTGCCCTGGATAAAGTGCCATGATGTCATAGCTTACAGCAACTTCAAACTCTTATGCTCAGGCAATCCTCTTGCCTCAGCCTCCTAAATAGCCAGGACTACAGGTGTCTGCCACAACACTCAGCTATTTTTAGAGATAGGGTCTTGCTCTTGATGGGGCTGGTCTCGAACTCCTGAGGTCAGGCAATCCACCCCACTGGCCTCCTAGAGTGCTAGGATTACAAGTATGAGCCACTGTGCCTGGCCTTATTACTCGTTTTTTAACAACCTATTTGTATACTTGAACATATTCACTGTTTTTTATCAGTCTCCTTGTGTTTAGACCAAAAGGTAAGCCAATAAAACTTTTTTTAGTGGCGCTAGCCCCATATACTGAGGGTGGTGGGCTCGAACCCAGCCCTGGCCAAACTGCAATAAAAAATAGCTGGGCGTTGTAGTCCCAGCTACTCGGGAGGCTGAGGCAAGAGAATCTCCTAAACCTAGGAGTTGGAGGTTGCTGTGAGCTGTGTGATGCCACAGCACTCTACCGAGGGACTCTGTCTCTACAAAAAAAAAAAGAGAGAGATAATTAAAATACTTTATTTGTGTGAGTGATAGGAGTAAACAAACAAATTGAAAATCCAGCCACATATACCAGAGCTAGTGGGTTCGAATCCAGCCTGGGCTTGCCAAACAACAATGACAGCTACAACCAAAAAATAGCCGGGCATTGTGGCAGGCACGTGTAGCCCCAGCTACTTGGGAGGCTGAGGCAAGAGAATCGCTTAAGCCCAGGAGTTGGAGGTTGCTGTGAGCTATGATGACAAAGCACTCTACCAAGGGTGACAAAACAGACAAACAAAACTTTTCTTAGTGTAGCCTACTAAAGTCTGTAAGTGTGCTAAACTTAAATGCACAGACACTAACCTGTGTATTCTGTTCCAGAAGCCACTGAAGAAGTTGTTGAAGCATTTTCCCAGTCCTTTTCTCCATTTCGACTGCCACAACGACTTGGAGATAAGAAGCCTTCTACAGACTCTGATCTAAACAGTAAATAAAATGTTTTTTATGTCTCAAACAGAGAAAGAATGAGGGTCAGAAATTATATAGAGTACCACTCAAAATCAACCTAGAGGCTTAAAAATAGTAAGATGATAACTTAAATAAAATGATGACAACATTGTTTGTCTTATTCATAGCTATACATCCAAGTTACTAGAACATAGTTTTTCCATATGAAATATTAAAACTCTAAGATGACTGTCATAGAAATATTCTTTTCTGGCTGGCAGCACAGTGGTTCTGGTGCCAGCCACATACACTAAGGGTGGCCAGCTAAATAAAAAAATAGTGGGGTGTTGTGGCAGGTACCTGTAGTCCCAGCTACTTGGAAGGCTGAGGCAAGAGAATCGCTTAAGCCCAAGAGTTTGAGGTTGCTGTGAGCTGTGATGCCACAGCACTCCATGGAGGGCAACATGTGAGATTCTGTCTCAAAAAAAAGGGCTTGGCACCCGTACTTCAGTGAGTAGGGTGCCAGCCACATACACTGAGACTGGGCAAGTTCCAACTCAGCCTGGGGCCTGCTAAACAACAATAACAACTCCAACCAAAAAACAGCCAGGCATTATGGCGGGCGCCTGTAGTCCCAGCTACTCAGGAGGTTGAGGCAAGTGAATGGCTTAAGCCCAGGAGTTTGAAGTTGCTGTGAGCTGTGATGCCACAGCACTCTACCCAAGGTGACATTGTGAGACTCTGTCTCAAAAAAAAAAATTATTTCCTGATATGGGCATTTTATTACCTTATAATTCATTATATTCAGTACCTTATATTTCATTGTAAGTTAATGAGATATTGACTTTTAGCTTCTAATCTGTATCTCACAGAAAGAGAATATATAATTTTATAATTTGTAAAATTATCATTACAAATTTATAAAATGTGTAATTATGATTCAGTCATAAAAACATAAAAAAAATAAAGAATTTTACTTAGATTTTTGTATAATTCCAGGTACCATATTCTTTGCTATAAAATAAAGTCACATATTACAGATTTACCTTGGTGTCCTCTTGCCTGAATGCACACTCTCATTATCACCTGTGTTCAGCGATGCCAAAGAAAGGCTAGAGACTGAAAAAACACGATAAATTCGTGATCCTGAATAAAAACAAAATTAGAAATTTAAAAGGAGCAACAAGCAAAGAGTCTGTTCATTAGATAACACCAGCATATGAAAATTAAGAATCTGTAGTTTCTTTTCCTTTTTTCTTTCTTTTAATCTAAACATGTAATATGTTTGCATGCATATATACACAATTTATTTATAATTACCAAGGGACCTACTTTTAGGAAATAATGATAAAACTACTTTGGTGTTGTAAAAGCGAAATTCTAATATGAAACATGATACTATGATCCTGAAGAAAAAAAATTAACCAAAAGAATAAAATATTTTTAGGAATATCTCATTCCTAGGTGGAGAATTAGCTTGCTAATTCCATCCAGTACTATACATCAAATAGTTTCACTGACTAGAAAAGACAGAGTTCACTGGGTGGCGCCTGCGGCTCAGTGAGTAGGGTGCTGGCCCCATATACCAAGTGTGGCAGGTTCAAACCCAGCCCTGGCCAAACTGCAACAAAAAAAATAGCCAGGCATTGTGGCAGGTGCCTGCAGTCCCAGCTACTTGGGTGGCTGAGGCAAGAGAATGGCCTAACCCCAAGAGCTGGAGGTTGCTGTGAGCTGTGACGCTACAGTATTCTACCAAGGGCGACAAGTGAGACTGTTGTCTCTAAAAAAAAAAAAAAAAGACAGTTCTCTTTAAATAGTCAATGGTATGTTAATTTTCCTCAGGTTTAAAATAACTATGGAAATTCTCTAAAATTTTCCATAGCATTTGGTTTTAATAAAATATTTTTTTAAAAATAGTAGTATGCTTACATAGAAATTGTTTTTTTAATCAAATTAATTTTGATTTAATTTTTGACAATGAAATCTATAATAATTAAGAAGTGCCAATGTTTTGAGTTTTAAGGATCAGAAACTAGATTATCTGAAAGAAGTTATATTAAAAAGTAATAATTATAATGGGGTAAAATTCACCCTTTTAATCAAAAGCAGGTCGTGTCCCAGGAAATGAGGCTATAACAATGAACAAAAGAGTTGCAAGTCCATGCCCTCTTCAAGGGGAAGAGAGAATATGCACAAACATATACTATTAGGTGGTTGAGTGTTAGGAAAAAAGAAATGGAGTGAAGGGGTAAAGGATGATTAGGGGAGAGTGTCCCATTAATAGGTATGGCGGTCACAAGGACTTCTCTGAGGAAGTGATATTTCTATCAGTGAAAAATGTGATCACTCAGCATAAGTAATTTGGGGGGTTATAGCTGGTTACTTTTATAACCCTAGAATAACCTAGGAATATTTTTAAAAGTGAAAGCTCATCTTTATTACACATCCTTTCTTTTTCAAGATAAGGAAGCCAGTTAGGACTAAGATTGCTCAGATCACACAGCTTTTTGACATTTTATATTTAATGACCTAAATATTATAACTATTTAGATATAACTATTTAGATCATTAAATATAAAATGTCAAAAAGCTGTGTGATCTGAGCAACCTAAATATTATAACTATTTAGGTCATTAAATATAAAATGTCAGGTTTTGAATTAAAAGTTTATTAAATCTCACACAAGAAGTGGTAAACTATAGACACACACTTTGCCCTCTTAACAGTAGCTTCTTTATGACAGCAGTGAAGAAGCCTGGAGGGCATGCAATAAGGTGTTTTTCACAGTTTTTTAAGAGTATTATTATTATTATTATTTTTCAGAGACAGTTTCACTTTGTCACCTTTGGTAGAGTACCATGGCGTCACAGCTCACAGCAACTTCTAGCTCTTGGGCTTAGGCAATTCTCTTGCCTCAGCCTCCCGAGTAGCTGGAACTACAGGCGCCCGCTATAATACCTGGCTATTTTTTTGTTGCAGTTTGGCCGGGGTTGGGTTCAAACCTGCCACCCTACTCGCTGAGCCACAGGCACTGCCCTTTTGAGAGTATTTTTCCTTGCAAAAAGTGTTCCAGAGCCTGAAAGAAGTGGTATCAGTTGGTATAAGGTCTGGTGAATATGGCGGAAGACAGAGTTTCCAACTTCAGCTTCATAGTTTGATCAGTATTGTTTGTGGGACATGTGCTTGAGTGTTCTCTTGTAAGAGAACTGGATTATCTCTAATGACCAATCTCAGCTGCTTAATTGCAAGAAACCTCATCACTTCCTCTAGTTGGTTGCAGTAGACATCTGCTATAATCGACTGACCAGAATTCATGAACTTGTAGTGGATAATACCAGTACTAGACTACCAAACAGATACCATTAGCTTTTTGATGAATATTTAATTTTTGACATTTTTCGGCACTTCATCTTTATCCAACCATTGTACTGAATGCTTATGATTGTCAAAAAGAATCATGAAACAATATACTGTAGAAGGTTCACCTTTATGTCATGACAGCAAAAAAGGTAAGCTTTGAGACAGTTTCCCTTCTGATGCTCTTTTATTTCATGTGGAACCCATCTATCCAGCTTCTTTACCTTGCTGCTTTGTTTCAAATGATTCAGTATTGTCGGAATAATAACAACCTTGCTGTTAATTCACATGTAGAGAGACAGCTTAGCTTCCACTATGGCTTTAAGCTCATCATTACCCACCTTGGTCTCAGGTTGCCCACATGGCTCATTTCAAGATTAAAATCATCAGAATGGAACTTCTCAAATCATTAACATACTATGTGTTCATTAGCCACATCCTCCCCAAACATTTTGAGTTGTCTGCACTGCACTGGTTCCATGATGGAACTCATATATGAAAATAACACTAATTTTTTACTTATTTATGGTTTCACAAAAATTCCTCTAAAAAATATGACAGATAATCACAAGCAAAACATATGTTTGAAAGAATAAGGATGGGCCACGTGTGGTGGCTCATATCTGTAATCCTAGCACTCCAGGAAGCCAAGGTGGGTGGACTGTTTGAACTTGGGAATTCGAGACCAGCCTGAGCAAAAGGGAGACCTCATCTCTACTAAAAACAGAAAAAATTAACCAAGCATGGTGGCACATGCCTGTAGTCCTCACTACTCAGGAGGCTGAGGCAAGAGGCTTGAGCCCAGAAGTTTGAGGTTGCTATAAGGGATAGCAGGACCCTCTAGCTTGGGGCAACAGAGTGAAACTCTGTCTCATAGAAAATGAAGATGTACCTTCACAATAAAAATTTTACAAAACTGTCAAAGTGAAATGTCAGAGATATCAACTGTCAAACTTTAAGGAAATTATACCTTTCATACATAATAACCTAGTATAGCTTGGTTTCCCAGTCCTCATCCCAATGCTTTCTTCACAATACCAAGCTCTTCTCCATCAGTTTTTGCATTGGAAACCTTTTGAAGGGAGAAAAGCTATACAGGTTGGCCTGTAGAGGATATATGAAATAGGAAAGAGACAATTTCATTCCTTTACAAAGACCATTCAGAGTAATTATATCAGGGACCAATTTGTGTATTTGAACCTCAGGTATGTTTTCTTAGCACAAGTCAGTAAAGCAAGTTCTTTTTTTTTTAATGTCTCCCCTTGGGTTGATGCTCACTAGCACCATGGAGCTACTAAATATTGAGGCCTTGAAAAATTTCCTTGATTCACTATATCCTTACAGAATAGACATCTCCACAACTCAAGCCATTCCTCTTTGCTTTTAGGAGTGATCTGGTTGTTGAATATAAAAAAAAGTGGGGGTCAGGCTCGGCACTTGTACTTCAATGGCTTGGTGGTTTCGGCTTCAGCCATGTACAGGGAAGTTGGTGGGTTCGAAACGGGCCTGGGGCCAGGTAAACAACAATGATAACTGCAACAACAAAAAAAATAGCCAAGCGTTGTGGCGTGCACCTATAATCCCAGCTGCTTTTAAGCCCAAGAGTTTGAGGTTGCTGTGAGCTGTGAGGCCACAGCACTCTACCAAGGGCAACAAAGTGAGACTCTATCTCAAAAAAAAAAAAAAAAAAAAAGTGGGGATGATCATGGAACCCAGCAAGGGCAGTTCATCAACCAGAGGCTCAGCTGGTTCATGTTTTATCAACTGTACTTGCTTTAACCTTCAGATTTCAATGTATGTGGGGCATATGAATCTATGACTGGGGATAAATCAGACATTTTCTTTCTCACAGTATCACCAGTTTACTTATATTCTTTGAATGTCATCAATACCAATAAATCATTAAAAGAAAAAAATTAATGAAAAAAAGTTAAGAATATGTATGTTGAATTTTAAAAAAGATGTATTTGCTCAACTGCAGAAGTTATAAATTTAAATTTTTGACCATTTCTGTCTTAAAGGAAGGACTTCAGAACTCTTTGATCTTATATTTCTTATTATACCAATACTTTTCTTGCAGATAACATTTATCCTTAAATTTACAAGTATATAAAGGATAATTCAGGGAGATTATATCCAAGGGCAGAGTTCCCTAATAGGTTAGTATTTAAACTGGATTTTCAGCATTCACATCTGTTCTATTGAATATATGCATGCACACATAATACACTTAACTCATTAAAAACTTCATTTCCTCATTTTGGTTTTCTAAATAAGGAACATGCATAAGAAACTCCAATTTTGGATATCAAAGCACAATCAAGTTAGTATGGCAAACCAAGCTGGTGTTTTTTTATGAACAGACTCCTCATAATAAGCCGTGTTACCTGGAGGACCTTTTATTGGTGTTTTGGGGGATTCAATATGATCTCTGTGAATAGATTTTGGTCTCTGTTTTTTTTGTTTTGCTGCTTGAGGACGAGGTTTAATTACTGTATCCATTTCTTCCATTAGTTTTAGTTGCTTTCGCCTCATATATTCTTGCCTAATAAATTCTCTGCGGGCTCTCTCATCCTCTTTCTTCTGACGTTCTTCCTCCGTTTTACGCCTAAGAAATCAAATGGTTAAATCTCTTATTCTGTATGACTGGAGAGAGTTATGTATTTGACTCGAGAAGGGAGAGGGACCATATTTTGGGACCTTGGGAAAAAATGGCTCATTTAAAATGTACATAAGATAATTTAGGTTATGTATTTCCCAGTAAAGTTATTTTAAATTAATGTTTTTTTAAAACATTTAAATTAATTATTTTAATGCTTCAGAAGAACTTCACAGTAAAATGCTTCAAATTTAGGTTAAAAATTTTACATCAGGTAATACTTTGGGAAAATAAACTGAATTCTACAAGCACCAGAGAAGTCAGCAATGACCCAGTTGTCTTTATATATTACCAACATCTCTGAAAAAAAAAAAATCTGTTAATAAAAGCAAATGAGAAACTGCCTCTTTGAATACCTTCTTACCAATTTTTCCTAAATATGCCCATGCATCATCAATGTTCAGATTTAGAATTGGCACAGCAATTTCCTTTACCTGGTTTCCTCTTTCTTATGCTCCATTTCGGCTTCCAGCTGTTGCTTCCGCAGCTGAGTTTCCTTTTCCCTTCTTAATCGTTTCTCCAACAAAGCTGCCCGTTTCATTGCCATATCATTTTCTGCTTTTTGATCATCCTAAGAAAGAATTTCATTGAAAAGGATAAAATATAGGATGGCACCTGTGGCTCAGTGGATAGGGCACTGGCCCCATATACCAAGGGTGGTGAGTTTGAACCCAGCCCCAGCCAAAATGCACCAAAAAAAAAAAAAAAAAAAAAATAGCCAGGCATAGTGGCGGGCACCTATAGTCCCAGCTACTCAAGAGGCTGAGGCAAGAAAATCGCCTAAGCCCAGGAGTTGGAGGTGAGCTGTGATGCCACGGTGATAAAGTGAGACTTTGTCTCTTAAAAAACAAACAAATAAATAAATATTTAAAGTACCAATATTCGTGCTTGCTTTAGCAGCACATATACTAAAGTACCAATATTCTCATTTTCAATTGTTGTAGTCACATTTTGTAGTTACATTTATAACTGAAAATTTAAATTCTCTATTACAACCCTATGAAATATGAACATGTTCCAGAAATTATGAAGGAAGAGCTGAAGTGGTAAACAGTCCTATTAAGTAATTAAGATAACTTAAACTTACTTACATAAGTCTTATGCTTTCAAAACATAAGAATTTTGCAAACAACAATCATAAAAAGACAAAATAATAATAAACATTTTTTGACCCTAATAAACAACTTGGCATAATGAATTTCTAATTTTTAAAATCGCATTTAAATTACAGCATATGGTGCCTTAGTTCAAGGAGTTTAAAAATCACAACAGAGGTCAGGTGCGGTGGCTCACACCTCTAATCCCAACACTCTGGGAGTTGAGGTGAGTGGATCACTTGAGCTCAGATGTTCGAGACCAGCCTGAGCAAGACTGAGACTCTGACTCTACTAAAAAATAGAAAAACTAGCCAGATGCTAGTTTTTCTAGCAGGTGCCTTTAGTCCTAGCTACTCAGGAGGCTAAAGCAAGAAGCTCACTTGAGCCCAAGAGTTTAAGGTGGTTGTGAGCTCTGATGACTCTACCCAGGGCACAGACTGTGTCTCAAAAAAAAAAAAAAAGAAAAAATCACAATGGGAAGAGGCACAAACAAGGTGCTTCATATAGGAAGAGAGACATTTAACTCTGAGTGGAGACGTACCATTCATACAATCAGTTCAAACAATCTTATCTGCATCTAACAAACTACATACATTTTGCAATTTGCCAGGCACTTTACTGTACTGTGGGAATACAGAAATGTAGTACCTCTAGGAGGTCACAGTCTAAAAGACAAAGCAAAGAGTAACACAATAGTTGAAAAACTGGGTCACAGGTATTACAGTATAACTATGTTTTGGATACAACAGGCACACAAAGGAGGAAATACTTAACCTCCACACAAGGAATTATAAAAGACTTGAAAGCTTGAAGTAAATCCTAAAGAACCATCCAAAATAAAAGTTATAGGGAAGAAGCCAGACAAGGTTGAGGTTAGTCTGTGAAAGTCCTTGAGTTATGTTAAGAGGTTTGAACTTATAAGGACAGAGGTAGTGACTAAAACTAGACAGCAAACTATTCATTAGTGCCTAGAGTAGCATTTCTGTTAAAATATGGTATTGTTACAAGGTTAAGAGACAAAACACAACTCACGTCCAAATTTTCAAATATTGAAAAGGGCCTAAAGGGCAATCACCCTGAGATTGACTTTAAAATAAATTATAAAATAAAAATAAAAAATAAGTTATAAATTTCCAAAATTATCTGGTGTCAGAGGGTTTAATAACATTTTTTTCCCAACATTAAATGATCAAAAATAAAACTAACAATTGTAACCACTTCTGTATTCCTGGGTTATTCTACTACTGCAGTTTGCTTTAATTTAAAATCTTAAATTATAAATTGTTGCTGTTGGTATTATCTTTCCTATATAAATTCCAGACTGTAGAGATACACAGGGTCAGAGATTATCTGCTTTAGTCTGTTACTTAAAAATAAAAGTATGAATAATACACGTTTCTAATTATACAAAAAATTTTTTCCTATGTTAATTTGGAAAATACAGAAAAACATAAAAGATGAACAAAATGGATGATAATCTAGTAGAGAACTTTAAAAATATTATTAGGCTTTTCTAGTTTTTCTAAAATCTATGATAAATTCTAAGATCTTTACCAACAAGAGGTGGTACTATTCAATATGTATATTATTCAGCTACAGAATTTAAATATGTTGTATCCAATACCGAGATTAAGGGTCATGTGCTAGACTTTCATCCAGTGCTTTTAATGGAGTTCTTTCAATGACAACTTTTCAAAATATATATGCCTATATTACCTTGCAAGAGCCTATCTTTTTATTTTTCTTTTTTTTTTGAGACAGCATCTCAAGCTGCCACAGTACGTGGAGTGCCATAGCATCATAGCTCACAGCAACCTTCAACTCTTGGGCTTAAACGCTCCTCTTGCCTCAGTTTTTCTATTTTTAGTAGAGATGGGGGTCTCGCTTTTGCTGAGGCTAGTCTGGAACTCCTGAGTCTAGCTATTCACTTGCCTCAGCCTCCTAGAA
Organism: Otolemur garnettii; assembly: GCF_000181295.1. Lineage (NCBI taxonomy): Eukaryota > Metazoa > Chordata > Mammalia > Primates > Galagidae > Otolemur > Otolemur garnettii. The sequence continues at coordinate 8,393,214 of NW_003852450.1, forward strand.
TGTTAGAATTATAGGTCTGACCCATTGTGCCTGACCACAAGAGCCTACTGATCAGTTTAAAAAATATTTTTAAAGAAGAAAACATGTAAGGAGAGATGTTCCTGATTTTTAAAAACCTAAAGTATACTTATGATGCCATGTTATGAGTTTTTTACAAATAGGCAATGGACTCGCTTTCAGAAGAGATTTGAGTAGCTTAATTTTTTAAAGGCTTTTGTGAAGAGGCGGGGTGCTATGGCTCACACCTGTAATCCCAGCACTTGGGAGGCCAAGACAGGTGGATTGCCTGAGCTCACAAATTTAAGATCAGACTGAGCAGGAGCGAGATCCCCGTCTCTAAAAAATAGCCAGTGTATAACATGCCCCCTCGGTGAGGGGCTCTTCTACAAATGGAACTTTACCCTGGAAGTGAGAACAATGTAACCTAAAAATTGTACTCTTATGTTAATTTGAAAAAAATAAAACAAATACTCAAAAAATAAAGTAAAATAAATAAAGTATTTTAATAAAATAAAATATAGCCAGGTACTGTGGTGGGCACCTGTAGTACCAGCTTCTTAGGAGGCTGAGGCAAAAGGATCACTTTAACGCAAGAGTTTGAGGTTGCTGTGAGCTGTGACGCCACGGCATTCTACTCAGGATGACCAAGAGAGACTCTACCCACCCCCCTCCCCCAAAAAAAGACTTTTGTGAAAGTGAGAAAGAGGAGTAGAAAACAAAAATGATGGGGTATATCTAAATACATACCATAACTATAGTAGGGGGGGCAAATATAGGATTAATGGCACACTTACAACCAGAGGGACTGCTACTAAAATAAGCAAGCATGTTAACCAAAAATAAAAAAAAAAAAAATCCCTCCAAACCCCCCAGTCATCTAAGGAAGATGCCCAGAACTATGCAGATTAATATTACCTTAAAAAAGAATCCACAGCATACTTTCTGGTCATCATCAAATTGTTCTTTATCACTTTCTCCATCATACTTTTCAACAGATACATCAGCCTTTTCAGGAGGTTTCAAATCCGAAAGGGAAACTTCAATCAGGTTAACACTTTTAGGAGTGGTAGGTGGGAAAATGAGTTTAGGAGGTGGTTCTGTGGGTTGATTCAATTGGTCCTCATTTGCTGTCAGGCACACGGTCTCTGTGACAGGCTGTGACAGGACTTCAGAAACTGTTGACTCAAAAGGTTTGATCTCCTTTTCTTCTGGATTATGTCCACGCTGTTCCGAAGGCCCTTTGGATTCCAATTCCTCCTTTTTAACTTCCTCTTTAGGTTTGGATTCTTTTAACTGAGGTTCTCCATCATCCCCAAAACATACAAATGACCTAGTCTGAATAGGAACTTGACTCGGTGAAAACCTTCTTAATCGAGGAAGACTATCCACAGATCGAGGGGGTGTTAAGGTTCGATTCAAGGGTGTTATTTTTAACTCATTTGGCCTAGGAGTCCTTTGATTTTTAACAGAAAAAGATGTGCTTTTCCTGTTAGAAGACTGAGGAGACGGATGAGTAGGACGAGGAGAGTCTGACAAGAATGGTGTGATGGCTGATGGGCCTGGCTGCCGAGATGGCTTCAATTCTCTAATCTGTTTCTGTGGAGAGGGTTGTGGAGGAGAAATCACCCAAGACTGCTGCTCTCTCATCTGCATTAACATCTCCTGCTGAAGTGACAAGCGTTGCATTTCTTGTTGTAGAAAATGGAGGGATGAATTTAACTTTTCAATGGATTTTGTATATTCTAAAATCTCTCCTTCATTTAAAGTTTCTTCTGAGGGGCTTGCCAGGTTCCACTGCTTCTCAGGTTCCACAGGTGTGGTTGGAGACTTTAGCCACTTCGACTGAGAATTCTCCATGCTTTCTTTTATATCTGCCAGAGACTTACTCCTTTGTCCATCAGGTTTTTGTGACTCCTTTTCTTTTGCTCGATCAGTAAATACTTTCTCATCTTCTGCACCAGCTGCCTCCTCTCGTAGAGGGGAAATCCCATCCCCTTTCTTTTTCACTACAGTAAGGAATGCAGTCCTTCCCATTTTCTGCCTCTGTTTAGTAAAAGCGGCTTCCATTTTCTTTTTCTGGGCTTCTATCGCACGCCTCTTTTCTTCTAGTTTCATCCTAAGATGCACCATTTCAGAAGCCAGCAGCTGGGTAGTGTCCCGCCCTTGTGGAATGCCTGTTTCTTCTGGAATTTGTGCCCAAGCAACCACATGAGGAATATTAAGTTCAGAGCCCTCTGGTGTGGTTTTTTGAGAACTGCTTCCACTACTCTTCCCATCGGTATGATTCAGTTTCCTGAATTTCTGTTCAGCAAAGCTGGTCATTTTAACTCCAGAACTAGAAGAGGCACTGCTACCTGGTTGAGATTTGGTACTTATAGTACTTGGACAAGGGCTCAAAGCTTCTCTGGGGTTGCTGGTCCGTATATCATAATCCTGAAGAAATTTAGATGCATCATCCATGTCAGAGTCTAAGCTTACAGTGTAATCTCTCAAAGAAGAATCTTCATCCATAGTTTCAGGAATATCTTCCGAAGGAACATGAATTCCAGTGTCTACTTCAGTGTTATCAGTTATGGGACTCAAGGCACCTTTTGTATCAGTTATATTGTCAGGACTAGATTGATTTAGCTTGGTATTTGAATTAAGGATACTCATTTCCTGGCTGTGAAGAAAGAAGCCATTAGCAATTTGGTCTGGCTGAGGTGTATGAGGAGATTTGTCAGTATCGTGAATTATTTGTAATGCCTCTTCAATGCTTGGTGTCTCAATCTGATTGCCAAACTCATCTAGAAGTACTCTATTTTGTAAAGCTCCATTTGGAAGCTTATAATGAATATTTTCATTAGCATTTAGTTCATTTGTATTAAGGGGCACATAAGATTTGAGGTCACTGTGAGAATCTATATTAAGTTCTTCTTCAATGCTTTCTGCTTCCTCTTCTCCATTTATTGGCTTGAAGGATAAATTTTTCCTAATGTGTTTAGATACACGGTTGTTGTTCAGAGTAAGTCCTTCATTACTAATAGAACGAGTGATTCCTCGGTTTAGAGTGGATCTCTGTACACTATCTTCTTTATCAAAAGAAATATCAAATGAAACACCATGCACTGATGATCTAAGAAAAAGTTAAAGAGAAAACCCTTGAAAAATTCTGGAAAACAAATGATTTATTTTAGTAAATAAAATGGACAACAATTATTTAAAATTATATTTCCTTTCTTTCCTATTTCTCATAATCATATTGTTCTCAAAAGCTACCTTTTAAAATTAGCCCCTTTAAACTTCTCTATCATCTGCTTATGTTGCCCTTTTCAAATGTAGGTACTAATTAAAAGTCTAACTGGTTATCAACAAAAGAGAGACAGAGAGATAAAAAGTAGCCTTTCCTGATAATGTGAATACACACAAAATAATTCTTGTGCTTACCTTTTCTCTTTGGGCCATGTCCCTATGAAGCCATCAACATAAGACATAGATGAAGACCTTCTAATTCCTCCTTTAAATGAAATAATGTAAAAAATTTTAACTTACAGCACCTTAACAGATTTCACATATTTGAGAATTCATTATAAGCAATAAAAATTAAGTAGGTACATACTGAATTAAGAGATCATTTTACTAAGAAAAACAAGCTTTGAGAAACAGACCAGCCTTTTAGTGTGATAATAGCTACTTTGTGGAAAAAAAGACTAGATACTTATCTATATGGAAAAAAAGACTGGATACTTATTTATATGTAGTTTCTATTATTTCCTAGGTAACTTACTTAAAATAGTATTTTCCTAGGCTTTTTCACATATATTACCTGAGGTTGAAGAATGAGCTTGAGGACGTGAATATCTAGAAGGCAAAGGATGATGAGACTGTGCAAATGTAGCTCCTTCTCCACTGCAATGTAAAATAAATTTAAAATAATGTATTTTAGCTGCTTATACAGAATGATTGAAGTTAGAAACAATATTATCATCTCTGATTCCATATCCTAACTTTAAAATATCTGGAAATGTATAATATGACAGTTTTTATTAGTGATTTAGTAACTTAACCCATTCAGGCCATTTCTTAATCCTAGGCAAAGATCATGTTTTGTAGAAATAACTCTGGAAAGGTTCAATATCATGTCCTTTTTTTATTTTAGATGGTGTGTAATCAATACCTGAACTATGGGCATCGATATTCTTTGCAGCAAATTATTAGCCACTTTATTAAGTGTAAGACGCCATGTAACTTTATTGTGTTAGTGATTTTTCCAAAACAAACTGAAGCTAGCATTATCATCTGAGAAATCATTTTCACACACCACTCCTCAAGTTACTCATCAATAATTTTAATCGCCATGTCTTCATCAATTAAGTAATAGGGTCACAGGACGATACTACCTATTAGAAGCACTTGTTTTTATAACTCTGTATACCACTGTAAGTATATTAGTTAACAAAAATACACATGTGCAAGTTGTAAAGAGAGACAATTTCAGGAGGGACTCTAAAAGGATGTCAGAATTCAGTATAAAGACCAAGAGTTCATTATGTATCACATATCAATACCATGCAATAGTCTTATCACCAGATATACAATTTATACAACAATAACAGTAAGTGACCTAGAGTTGCCAAAATATGTATTGTTGCTTTATTAGCAAAAAACTGAATTTAGGTAAACTTCTAAGAATAGAAACTGAAAATAAACAATTTCTCACATATCAAAAAAATATATATCTAGAAATGTAATAGATATATTGTTTAAGCCAAGGAATGGCTATGATTGTACGATATGTAATATTTTATGTCTTTCACCCAAATAACTCTGATATACATCTCAATGTCCTTGTGAGATAAGATATAGTATATTATTTTCATTTTATAAAAAGAAAAATTAAGAAGTAAAAAAGAAGTTAAATGAAACTCACCAACTTGAAATCTAAATCTAAATCTCTAATAACTGTAACTATAATAAAACCTTGTGAAATACCCTGACAGCCTCCTTACTCAAAGACCCACATCTGTATCATCTCTATGCCCTTTTGTGGCCATTGCCAAAGTGGCAGTGGCAAATGAAGTTTAATCCCTTTGTGACTTCTGACTGAAACAAGACACACAAAAGGCCATTCAATGTACCTTCTCACACTCACAGGAAGACTGAGACTTCCCCTCTTTCCAAAGAGCTGAGTAGTACAACATTCGATCCATGCCCACCCAAAAGGATAATGAAGTTCATGTTGTGCAGGAACAGAAAGTTCAGCAAACTGTCAAAGTAGTGTGGGCTTACAGGAAGAAATATGATGTCTACACTGAACAAGTGCCACAGGAAAAGGCTACTGGGCTTAAACTAGACACTGACTTAACTAGACACTTAATCACTGGTCTCAAACTAGACAAAGACTGCAAAAAGATCCTTGAACAGAAAGCTCAATCTCACCAAGTAGGAAAGGAAAAGGGAAAATGAAAGGAAGAAACAACTGAGAAGATGCAGGAATAAATAATCTCATATACAACTTTCATTAAAAACTGCTAAAATGAAAAAAAATATCAGTTACATTAAGATTAATATGTATAGTGTTTAGTGAAGTAACTTGGAAACAAAGTCAAATACTGCATGTTCTCATGAGCAGAAGCTAACTAACAAGTACACACAGAACAGAAAGTAGAATAATAGACATGGTAGAATCAGAAGGGTGGGAGTGCAGGAGAAGGGTGTGGGATGTGAAATTACCTAAAGGGTACTACATATATAATTTGGGGGTGAGTGTTACACCAAAAGCTAAGACTTCACCATTATGCAGCACTCCACTTAACAAATCACATACCCCTAAATATATTTAAAAAGGGGACCAGGCATGGTGGCTCACACCTGTAATCTTAGCACTATAGGAGGCTGAGGTGGGTGGATCTCCTGAGCTCACGAGTTCGAGACCAGCCTGAGCTAGAGCGAGACCCTATCTCTAAAAATAGCCAGGCATTGTGGTGGGCACCTGTAGTCCCAGCTACATGGGAGGCTGAGGCAAGAAAATCTCTTGAGCCCAAGAGTTAGAGGATGCTGGGAGCTATGAGATGCCAGGGCACTCTACCAGGGGCAACAAAGTAAGACTCTGTCTCAAAAAAAAAAAAAAAAAGTTTGAAAATGTTAATAATTTTGTTAGCTGTATAGCCTTGAAAGTCTCAATGCCTATAGAGACTTGAGTTTCTATAAGATAAGAAACTTAGAAGCTACTAAAAAAGTTTCTAAAGATAAGAAACTTTTTTTTGGTTTGTTTTGAGACAGAGCCTCAAGCTATCCCCCTGGGTAGAGTGCAGTGGCACCACAGCTCACAGCAACCTCCAACTTCTGGGCTCAAGCGAGTCTCCTGCGTCCACCTCCAAGTAGCTGGGACCACAGGTGCCCGCCACAATGCCTGGCTATTTTTTTTTTTTTTTTTTGGTTGCCGCCCTCATTGTTGTTTTGGCGGGCCCAGGCTGGATTCAAACCTGCCACCTCAGGTGTATGTGGCTGGCACCTTAGCCACTTGAGCCACAGACACTGAGCCAAGATAAGAAACTTTCCTCTTATTTCTTCTTATTTAATTCTACCCTATTCCAATTAATCCCATGCAGGATTAGACTGTCAATTTTTGAAATTATAACAACATTTGACCAGAATCAAGCTTTCTTCTCCTAATTTTTCTCTTTACAACTTTTAAGTCTGTTGTCTCTCCTTGTAGTCACGTGAAGAAGTTAAGCATCACTATCCCAACTGACTGATGATAAACTGAGAAACAAGATAGTGACTCCTGTAGCTCTCTTAAACCTTATTTGGCTAATGTAAACTGAGATGATGAGTAACTCAACCAAAAAATTCAAAGGTAAATACTGATGCAGTATTCTTATTATCTAATGAAAGCTTAATTAATGAGGTTTTACAAAAGCAACAATATCTGAAGAACTTGCTCTGTCCAAAGCAAATGCTTGTCTGCTCCTGTGGGCCCTTCCCCTCTAAAGCACACATCACACCTTCTCTCAATTTTATTTGTAACCATTTGTTAGGACTATCAGAGCATACTCTCTCTGCCCCACCCCCCATGTTTTTCCTCTATTATTCTCCCCTCTAAAATCACTTCCACAGTTTCTACCCTCCCTTAAATCTATGACAAGAGGACAATCTTGACTGCAAGCCCGGAACTTATTATAGTAAGTAATCTTCCCCCAATAATGGCTAAGGTGTTATAAATTCCTATTGTTTCACTTTCACATCTGCATAAAGGATTTTGCAACTCTTAAATAGCTGGCTGTCCAATGTGTGGAGTAGCTGCTGAAAATGTCTTTTGCTTTGCCTAGCTTCTTCCTTTGTCTTTTTCTTCTTTCTCGTAAGAGCATCATTTTGGTAGATGTGACCACATTATTCCCAGGAAGACTAAAAATTCTTGAATCCTTTAAAAGTTCTACAATGTTGGACAATTACAATGGACCTTATGGAGACTTACAGAAATAAGAAAATGACTAGGAGCCTAGAGTAACAGCTCTACAATAACTCTTCAAAGGAAAGAACTTAGACCTCTATCTGGGTTATAAAAATAGTTTCTACTAGAAAAAATAGGAAAAAGGAGCCACTCAGATGTCTGAGAGAAAAGAGATGAGTCTTCTAGGGAATCTGAATTAAAACATTTTCTGATGTTAGAAATGTGGAAAAGTGTCCCTTGGGGCTCCTAGAAATAATAATTATGAAAGTTTTACTTTTCATTTTTAAAGTAGAATCTAAAGACTAAATAGTGTAAAAGTGACAACCTAGAATATTGAGTGTTTTTGAAATTTTCAAGGAAAGGAATGTCACCATGTCACCAACCCAGGAAATAATATGTAGGAAAAATATCCCCATGGAGGAAAAATGTACAAAACCTCTTATATTAGCAATATTTAGCTTCTTTGTGGTAAATTTCATAGATAGTAACAGAATGAAAAACTTAATAAAAGTAATATAAAAATTCATAGTAGTAAAATAAATTAGAAGGTACACGCTTTCTTAATTTATAAAAATTTATAAAAAATGCTTTATGAACACTAGAAAGTCACACAGTAAGAAGTCCTATAAAGATAGTAAGAGTAGTGTCAAGGCTTAGATTTCACATTCATTAGCATGTACTTGAAGAGAGACACTTCTTAAATATGAGGAATAGATGAAAGCTTCAGTACAAGTTCATATTTTTATGTTAGGCAAAGAGTTGATAAAGTATTTTGAATTTTTCACTCAAGGCATTTTTAATGGATCTGCTTGAATTTATAAAAACCCCAATGTACATCAATTTTAAACTTAAAATTTTTTACTTTGCTTTCAATTCAGTTCCTGGCATTAAGAACTGAAGCATTTGATAAAAATTCAATATTGTAATAAATAAACTATCGTGATCTCTCAATAGGTATAGTAATTAGAAAACAAGTCAGAAAAACTTTTTAGTATCACAAGAATGGAAAAACAAACACCACATGTACTCAATACTAAGTTGGAACAAACTGATCAACACTTAGGTGTACATATGAAAACAAAACTCTTTGGAATTTAAGTAGGTAGAAGGTGGGGGAGAAGAAGATAGGTTACTCCTTATGGGTACATCACACATTTTCTGGGCCAAGGTCACATTTACAACTTTGACTTAACATATCCAAAGCAAACTATGTAACCAAAATGTGTGTACCCTCAGAAAATTCTGAAATTCCAAAAGAAAGAAAAACTTATTCAAAGATTTGCTTTTAATTATAACATGTTTAAGTCCTAATAGAATTAAAAAATCCCTCCCTCCCATGCCTAAGAGCTACCTATTAAACACTTCTCAATTATACTTACATATATTAGACAGTTCTCATTTATAAACAAGTTATACGGCAAAAATCTGGTCTTAAGTGGTTACTTGGAACTTATAGTCTCCCACTTTTCAGTGTGGTTCACAAAAGCTTATTTATGAAATATTCACCTCAGTGTAAATTTCAATAATATTTAAATTAAAACATGCTTTTAAGAAGATAAGTTCATTATCATTTAATTCAAAATCCAACTGAAATTTTAAAAACCTTATTTAATATAATACAATATTATTTAATTTCATCAGTAGAAAAGAGTGGAAATAGTGAAAATAAAGTCACTGTGGAATCTACCTTGAAATGAAGTCAGAACTACACGAACTATCCCGCACATTTCTTTTGGCAGTATTCAAGACAGGAATTGAAGGCATATCTTTCACAGGTTCAGCTAGAATAAAAGATAAAAAGCTAAAATTTTACAATAATATACTTAACATGTTCCTAATATTATTTCAAGAGTTACAGACCAGCCCAGCGTGGTAGCTCAAGTCTGTAATCCCAGCACTTGGGAGGCTGAGGTGGATGGATTGCCTGAGCTCACAGTTCAAGACCAGCCTAAGCCAGAGCGCAACCCCATCTCTAAAAATACCTGGGCATTGTGGTAGGCACCTGTAGTCCCAGCCACTTGGGAGGCTGAGGCAAGAGATCACTTGAACCCAAGAGTTTGAGGTTGCTGTGAGCTAAGATGCTCTACCAAGGGTGACCAAGTGAGACTCTGTCTCAAAAACAATAACAATAAATAAAGCGTTATAATTTACCTACTACTTACAGAAAAATCCCATCATAAAGTTTTTTTTTTTTTTTGAGTCAGAGTCTCACTTTTGTCATCCTCAGTAGAGTGCCTGAGGTCACAGACCTCAATCTCTTGGGCTTTAAGCAATTCTCTTGCCTCAGCCTCCCAAGTAGCTGGGACTACAGGCACTCACCACAACACCCAGCTATTTTTTTGTTGCAATTGTCATTGTTGTTCAGCTGGCCTGTGCCAGGTTCAAACCAGCCAGCCTTGGTGTATGTGCTAGCGCCATAACCACTGTGCTATGGGAGCCAAGCCATAAAGTTTTCTTAAATAATATTTTTTGTTTTTTTTTAGATAGAGCCTTAATTTGTCACCCTCAGTAGAGTGCCATGGCATCATAGCTTATAGCAACCTCAGACTCTTGGGCTCATGTGATTCTCTTGCCTCAGCCTGCCAAGTAGCTGGGATTATAGGCACCTGCTACAACACCCAGCTATTTTTAGAGATTGGTTCTCACTCTAGCTCAGGCTAGTCTCGATCTCATGAACTCAACTCACCTGCCTTGGTCTCCCAGAGTGCTAGGATTACAAGCGTGAGCCACTGTGCCTGGCCTCTTAAATAATTTTCAAGGGGTTAAATTTCCTTTAAACTTTTCTTAAAGTATTCTTACTTTAAATAGTATTGTTAGTATTTGTTTAAGGATGATTAAGGGGAAAAGGCCTAACATAAAATACAGATATTTAAAATAAAAATAAATTTGAGTGTTTTAATTTTGTGAACGAATCACAGAACTTCAGATACATACAGTCACCTTTTCTTCTTTATGAAATAGCCGGTATTTTGTTAATCAATTAAGGAAAGATAAAATTTCATTAGAAAATTAGAGAATACATTTTTGTAAGTTTACTCTGGAGGAAGAGTCAATTTACTTTTTGACTCTTTGCGATCTAATGCAATAGCTGTTGTATTCTGAATAGAAGGCTTCAAATAAAATCATAAAAAGGAATGTATGTTAAAATCTTATGTTAATTGTAAATAATTTTACAAATGTTGATTATGATAATTACTAAGATATGTGACTTTATTTAATGGTCTAGGGTGGGATCTCAACTTTTGTATAATGGCTCAATATTCAGAATCTGCCTGAAGCAGCTTAAAGGAACGAGAACACTAAATCCTCATGTTTGACAGATTTTTGCCTGAGTTGCAGGCTGCCTGAAGTAAGCTCATTGCACTCATTAGAATACACCTCCCCCTTGGCTATATGTTTTTTTCTCCTTCCTTATCTCTTTCTTTTCTTTTTCTTTTCCAGGGAGGCTTAAGGCAGGGGTAATGGTAGAGGTTAACAAAATAAACTTTGGAGCTGAGAAAACCCCCCTAAGTAGTTGGGAAGCCCAATAATCGTGTTCTGGGACAGTCATTGGTAGCACCAAGAACTGGTTCCATATGTTATACTGGAAAAAAGTTTTTTAATGGGACTAAACTTATAATCTAGATTTTATAATAGAACAGAAATTCTGTTTTGCTATGTGACATTTTGCTTTAGAGAAAATTTAGAAAATTTTTTATTGTTTATGTCTAGAGATCTTTACAATAACCTCCTTTTTAGTTTTGTTCTTATTAATTACAATCAATAAATCATGATATTATAGTCACAAAACCTATTAGATTTAAAATATATACACAAAGTTTTAACAGTTTAATGGCCAATTCAAGTTGTAGATTAAGGACAAATGATAATTGGAGTGGATTCCGGCTAACAATATTAAAAATACAAGATCTAAATAGATGTAAAGAGAAGAAAATGGGAAATTATGACTAAAAGTTCCATACTTTAAGACTTCAAATTCAGAGCCATACTTTCTATCTTCTTTTTCTTTTCTCCTTGAAAATTTAGTGTCTTTAAATATCACAATATTGTACTCTGAATCTATTAAGGCTAATAGATGAAATCTAAAAAAAAAAAAAAAAGGCTACTCTCTAAAAGCATAACCAGGTGACATTATATAAACTTTCCCTTTTTTCTATTTATAGGAACATTTAAAATTAAAAAGATTGATTACCTCCTTGTGGACAAACAACACGAGGTTGTACAAATGATGGCTTTACAACTTCAAACCACCAGAAGAGTTCTGCCATGAACACCAAATAATTACTCTATATAAGAAAGTTAAGAAAATTAAAAGAAAACATAAATTAGGTAAAACTTAATACACAGACTTTTATTCTGTTTTAAAATACAGGTCTAAATCTCATTCATTCATCACTGGAGTCTGTCTACTACTATAGGCTGTTAAACCTGCAATAGAATATTCACTCCTGTGAGTAAAAAATACAACAACTATTCAAAACCTCTTTGCTGATGATTTGCTCTATAGTTCCAGAATGGTGATTCAATTTATCTAGCAGTAACTGTATATAAGGCACTTTAATTGCCAAGTAAATACAGACAACTTAAACAGCTATTCAATCCTTAGACGCTTTAAAGAGTGATTGTCATTAAAAAAAAAAAAAAAGAAGCTCTAGAAATTTCTGCAAAAAACTAAGAGTATAGTTAAAAAATATCATACATGTCCTATAATGCTGAATTCAACAGTAATCTAGGTGCTGAGTAACACCAAAACTCTAGGTTGTTATAGCTAATTTTTAATAATTTTGAAATGTACAAAACATTATTTATATAATTTAATGGCTCTACCTAATTTTGAAAAGTTATTAATAAGGTTAAGTCAACAAGGGCTGGGTGTGGTGGCTTATGCCTGTAGTCCTAACACTATGGGACAATGAGGCAGGAGGATCACTTGAGGTCAGAAGTCCAATACCAGTCTGAGCAAGAGTGAGACCCCTATTTCCATAAAAAATAGAAAAATTAGCCAGGCATGGTAGCATACACCTGGTAGGTCCAGCTACTCAGGAGGCTGAGGCAAGAGGATCATTAAAGCCGATGAGGTTTCAGTGAGCTGTAATTACTGCACTCTAGGGGAGAAGAGCAAGACTATATTCTTTAAAAAAGCAAAAAAGGGTAAGTCAACAATGTTATCTTTTATTCTATTTTAAAGTGCTGACATAATTTTTAAATGGCTTGAAATTAAAAGGAAGGACTAAGGGTTCTCAAAAATGTATTTATAGCATAAGACTGTATTTTAAAATGCATATATCATAAAAGCTATAAATAAAAAATTGTATTTGGGCTTGGCGCTCATAGCACAGTGGTTACAGAACCAGCCACATACACTAGGGGTGGTGGGTTCAAACCTGGCCCGGGCCAGCTAAACAACTGCAACAAAAAAATAGCCAGGCGTGTGGCAGGCGCCTTTCCTAGTTGGGAAGCTGAGGCAAGAGAATCGCTTAAGCCCAAGAGTTTTTTTTTTTTTTTGCAGTTTTTGGTGGCTGAGGCTGGGTTTGAACCCGCCACCTCTAGCATATGGGGACAGCACCCTACTCCTTTGAGCCACAGGCGCAGGCGCAGCCCTAAGCCCAAGAGTTTGTGGTTGCTGTTAGCTGTGACACCATGGCACTCTACCGAAGGTGACATAGTGAGACTCTGTCTCAAAAAAAAAAAAAAAGAAAATTGTATTTGGTTAAGTTTTTTAAAACAACAATATACAAAATCTGTTTTCATAATTATTTAAAATAACAGTATGCATTCTAAATTTTCAGTATTTGGCATTTAATAAAACAGCAAATTTATTAATATTAGATGAATGAGATTTTATTTGATATTAAATCTCAGGTTTTAAAATTATCACTAGAAATATGAGCATTTTCCAGTGTCTTTGCCTTCATCCTCCTACCTGCTAATTATGAATAATCCTCAAGGCTCTGTATACTCTCCCTTAAAGTTCATGCACTCTTCTTGGTTTTGTTTCTCATATTTAAGCTGGTGACTTTCAAATATTCATCTCTTAGCTAATAGCTCCAGAAGACAATTGTATATGTAAGAAGTGAAAGATAGAAAAAAAATCAAAGGTGACTCTTAGGTTTTTGTCTTAAGCAACTAATAGTGAGATGAAAAGGACTGAGAGAAATAGTGAATGGTATGACTTACTACCTGTGAGATGTTCATTAGACATTTACATGGACCTGTCAAGTAGGTGGTTGAACACACCTGAATGGTGAATAGAATTTGGGATGTTTCCTACTTTACTTGCAGTATTTGATTTTACTATAAATTCCTAGATATTCAAATAGTGACATATAAACACATATATTTCAAGCAGTCATTAAAATTTGTGTTTTTCTTTATTTTTAAGTAATGAGAATGCTTATAATCTCTCAAGGGCTATGCATGGGATCTTATCCCTGCTTGCTTGTTCTCAGAAGCTTTATATCTCTTTTTTTCTTTCTTTTTTTTTTTTAGAGACAGAGTCTAATTCAGTTGCCCTGGGGTTGAGTGCCATGGTGTTATAGACCACAGCAAACTCAAATTCTTGGGCTCAAGTGACCCTTTTGCCTCTACCTAGGCAAGGACTACAGGTACCCGCTATAATACCCGGCTATTTTTAGAGATGGGGTCTTGCTCAGGCTAGTTTTGAACTCCTGAGCTCAGGCAATCTGCTTACCTCAGCCTCTCAGAGCTAAGATCACAGGCATGAGCCACTGTGCCCAGCTTAGGTTTACATTTCTTGATTATATTTCTTTCTCCTAGTATTTATCCTTCCCTTCTCACGGAATCCTTCCTATATGGCTTTTAACACACTCGAACCTCTGCATTAAAAAATGAAGAAAACCTTCACTCAACTCACAATTCTCCAGTTTCTCCTCACCCCTAGCTTCTTAACTCTTCACAAACTTCTTTTAAGAGCTAGCCTCTACCAAATATCTCTATTTCATCCCTTTTACTCACCAAACCACTCCAGTGTGGCATGAGCCACATCAATTCTCCAAAATGGCACTTGCTTAAGTCACCAATGACTTATGTATGCTGCTACTTCAATCACACTTTTAATCTTATTTGACCTCTCAGCAGCATTTGGTAGTCCTGATCCCTCTTTGAAATAATGCCATAGCTATACCCATCAGCCACTGACCAACTCTCAAATGTACTGACTGTACGTATATATCCAATAGCTCATAAAGCATTTTTTAAAGCATTTTTTTGATATCTCAAAGGCATTGTGTCCAAAACTGAAATAGTGATCTTCCCAACAAATGTGATCTTATTCCAGAATCCTACTTCTAGATGAATGATACCACTATGCCAGTATACAAACCAGAAACTTTTTTTTCTCAGACAGAGCCTCAAGCTGTCACCCTGGGTAGAGTATTGTGGCATCACAGATCACAGCAGCCTCCAACTCCTGGGCTTAAGCAATTCTTGTGCCTCAGCCTCCCAAGTAGCTGGGACTACAGGCGCCCACCACAACGTCTAGCTATTTTTTGGTTGTAGTTGTCATTGTTTGGCAGGCCAAGACTGGATTCGAACCCGCCCGCTTTGGTGTATGTGGCTGGCACCTTAGCCAGTTGAGCTAGAGGCACCAAGCCACAAACCAGAAACTTAAGAGTCATCCTTCATACCTCCTCTTTCCCTTCTTGTAGCCAATTTATTCCTAAACCCTGCAGATTTTTCATCCTGAATACTTTTGGATCTACCTACTTCTCTTTATCTTCATCATAACTACTTTGATTCAAAGGGTTTCATTTCTCATTTGGAGCATAATAACTTTTGTTTTGGCTTATTAAAGAGCAAACTTTTCAAAATGCAACCACTACCATCCTCCTTTCTATTGCTCTTGAGATAAAAGGGAAACTTATTATGCCTACAACAGGCTACTTGATCCCTTTTTATCTCTCCAGCTTTTATCACTTTCTCCAAGGTTCCTCATCTTACCCAGAACATAAGATCTACAAGAAAACGAAGCTTGTGCTCATCACTGTATCTTCAGTGTTTAAGACCATTCCTGGCACATAATGGATGCTCAATAAATACTAACTTGAATGAATGTACAAATGAATGAATCTGTATGTAACATAAAAGACCAGTCAGGAAAACATCAAAATGCTGATAGGGAATACATGCATTTCTGGGTAATAAATAAAATTATTATGATTATATTTTTATTTATACATATCTTTATAGTATACTTTCTAAAGCCAAAATATAGAAATATTTCTTAAGTTCTGGGGCTAGGTTCCACATTAGAAAAACACTGCTTAAGTGCCCAATAAATTGTTGATAATGAGTTAAAAAGGACTCTGGTGACAAAACTGTCCTAGTAACATAACAGTACTGTGTTTGGCCACAAGAGGTCAGTACAGTAAGAAATACTTTTCCTCATAACTAAAGTTCATTATTTCTTTCTAAATTCGTATGATTAAACAGTAACCGTATTTCAGGAATGATACTAAATCAGTTTCATTTAAAAAGCTTCTTTCTTTTAGTTAAGCTACATATCAACATTGTAAAATAATGTAAACAATACAGAAGAATATAAATATACAGAATATAGAATAAAAAGTAAGTTTTTTTTGTTTTTTTTTTTTGAAACAGAGTCTCACCATTTTGCCCTCAGTAGAGTGCCATGGCGTCACAGCTCATAGCAATCTCAAACTCTTGGGCTTAAGTGATTCTCTCGCCTCAGCCTCCCAAGTAGCTAGGACTATAGGCACTCACTGTAACACCTGGCTATTTTTTTGTTGCAGATGTCGTTGTTTAGCAGGCCGGGGCCGTGTTCGAACACACCACCTGGGTGTATGTGGCCGGCACCCTAACCACTGAGCTATGGGCACCGAGCCTAAAAAGCTAAGTCTTAATCCCTTTCCCCCAAATCCTAATGCCACACTCAAAAGAAACCACTATTAACAGTTTGTATATATCCATCTACTGACCTTTTTCTGGGTATCTATACACATGTACATATTTGCATACAAACAGAAAAAGAATTTTTAAAAACATATATAAATTGCATTATGCTATACATTATGTATGTTTTAGCTTCAAGCTATCCCCCTGAGTAGAGTGCTGTGGCATCACAGCTCATAGCAACCTCCAACTCCTAGGCTCAAGCAAGTCTCCTGCCTCAGCCTCCCAAGTAGCTGAGACCACAGGCGCCTGCCACAATGCCCGGCTATTTTTTGGTTGCAGCCGTCACTGTTGTTTTTGGTGGGCTGGGGCTGGATTCGAACCCGCCACCTTAGGTGTATGTGGCCGGCACCTTAGCCACTTGAGCCACAGGCGCCGAGGCCATTATGTATTATTGCTTTCTCCACTTAATGTCTTGGAGATCTTTCTCCATCAGTAAAAATACATTTATCTCCTTCCTTTAAAAAGTTTGACTATCTTACAAAACATTTTAATGATGCCCTTATTAAGATGGGTTGTTTCCATCTTTTCACCATCTCAAACAATCCTTATACGTGCCTTCTATGCATTTTAATTTTTGTTAATGTCAAGCTATACTCTAAAATGACTAGCAGTTAACTACTACTAACTTGATAGTAGTTAATACTTCTACCAAGAGAGGAAGACAGTGCTCATTCCCCACACTTTCATAAACACTTGTTTTTAAAGTTAAAGTGAAAACGAAGTACCCAGCATCATAAACCAACCAAAAAGGCTAGATTCTTAAAACATCCAACTAAAGTCAAAGCTGTGGTTCCAATAATTTAGTAAAGACTATAGAAAGTAACCAAAGCCTTTTCTGCAGTTATCTCTTTAATTGTTTTTGTATTTATTTATTTAGAGATTCTCACTCTTGTCTGGTAGAGTACTGTACTGTCAGCCTAGCTCACAGCAACCTCAAATTCTTGGCCTCAAGCAATTCTCCTGTCTCAGCCTCTGAATAGCTGGGACTACAGGTGCCCACCACAAGGCCTAGCTAATTTTTCTATTTTAAGTAGAGATGGGGTCTCGCTCTTGCTCAGGCTGGTCTTGAACTCCTGAATTCAAGCAATCCTCCGTCCTTGGCCTCCAGAGTGCTAGATTACAGGTGTGAGCTGCCATGCCTGGCCTAATTATCTCTTCTAAATATACCTAATTTAAGAAAATATCTTTATTTTCATGCCCAAAGTTGATCTAAACATCAGGATTATATATCATTTATCAGAAGTCATGGTATACCAGTTTATAGAAATGTGATTTTACATCTCAATGCATTTATTGAAATGGTTCCTTTTCTTCTGAGATTACATAAGTATTTAAATTTTTTAACAGGAAAGTTTCAGAAAAGGCATTAACAAGATTATTTCCATTCTGATTAGAATGGCAAGGTGTGGGTGGCACCTGTGGCTCAGTGAGTAGGGCACCAGCCCCATATACTGAGGGTGGTAAGTTCGAACCCGGCCCCAGCCAAACTGCAACAAAAAATAGCCGGGCGTTATGGTGGGTGCCTGTAGTCCTAGCTACTCAGGAGGCTGAGGCAAGAGAATTGCCTAAGCCCAAGAGCTAGAGGTTGCTGTGAGCTGTGATGCCATGGCACTCTACCGAGGGTGACAAAGTAAGACTCTGTCTCTGAAAAAGAAATGGCAAGGTGTAGGCAGGCACAGTGGCTAACTCCTGTAGTCCTAGCACTTTGAGAGGCTGAAGAAGAAAGATCTCCTGAGCTCAGGAGCTCAAGACTGACCAGAGCAATATAGTAAGCTCAACCTTATTAAAAAAACAAAAAAAAAGAATAGGTCTAAACCTTCAAAAATCATTTTATTTTGATGTCTCAGATATAAGGGAGTGGATACTATGTTAGATTAGTTGGATTAGTGGCTTATTTTGGAAATACCTTTACCATTGGGTTTCTCTTTAGCCCTGCTGTTTTATTCATTACTTTATCCCCAATGTGGAGAAGTGTCTGGAGATAACTCAATTAGTATCTGATAGCAAATGAATAAACAAACAAATTCCCCAGCCTTAACACAATGCCTGGTGTCTAAAAGGCTCCCACTTAATAAATATTTGTCAAACATTATCATGGATCCTCAAATGTTCTAAAAGTTATAATAATTTCCAATTTTTGACATTTTACATTTTGCTGACAAACTTGTTTAATGCTACTTTTTTTTCCATTTTAATAATTTCTGCAAACATGCATTCTGTAGTTTCTTCGGATATTGTCTTAAATAGAGCTTTCTTCTAATGATGCACATGAGATACTTGGTGGTAACCTACAGAACAGCTTCAAACAAATCCTCATTCTTTAAATGCGATAGATGTACCCTGTTTACTTTTGAATAGTTTACCAAAATGTAAATTATCCCTATGACTCAAATCATAAAACACGATTTCTGAATTAATTTTATATTAATGATGCACATAAAATATAACACTAATGTTACTAAAATAACCTCTGAAGAATAAAAATAATCCTTAAAATTATTAAAAATATAGCATTGATAATAAATCAATTTTCAAAATGAGGAAAATTTTGAAATTTCACTGATCAACCGTCAAAGGACAATAAAGGTGATAAATTTCAAATAGTGTCATAACTGAAGAACAATTAGATATGAGGTAGAGAGAATAAACAAACTAAATTTCAATTTCCTACTCAATGACTCATTATACACATAAAAATATGCCAGGGCACCAAATCATCTTATATAACTATGCATAATATATATTTATGGATACAATAGTTAAATAGTATATAAACTTACTTTTAATTAATTTTGTATCTATGGCCTAGAAACATTTAATGGCTTATCCTCTATTTTGCCAACATTAAGACAATAGATCAACTTTATTTCATTTTACTTTATTTTTTAAGATAGAGTCTCACTATGTCGCCCTTGGTAGAGTACCGTGGCATCACAGCTCACAGCAACCTCAAACTCTTGGGCTCGAGCAATTCTCTTACCTCAGCCTCCCTAGTAGCTGGGACTATAGGCACCTGCCACAATGCCTAGCTATTTTTTTTTATTGTTTACCAGTCTCAGTCAAACCCACCAGCCCTGGTGCATGTGGCTGGCACCCTAATCACTGAGCTATGGGCACGGAGCCAAAAGATCAATTTTAAACATGATTTGAAATTTGGCTTTGAACTTATAAAAGAAACCTATAGCTAATGGTGTATTAAAAGACATAAAATAAGCAGAAAAATCCAACAAAAACTATTTTTTTCAAAAGCTCTTTTTTCTTGAGACAGAGTCCTACTATATTGCCTTTGGTAGAGTAATGTGGCATCACAGCTCACAGCAACCTCAAACTCTCGGGCTTAAGCAATTTTCTTGCCTCAGCCTCCCAAGTAGCTGGGACTATAGGTGCTGGCCACAATGCCTGGCTCTTTCTTGGTTGTAGTTGTCACTGTTGTTTGGCAGGCCCAGGCTGGGTTTGAACCCGCCAGCTCTGGGGTATGTGGCTGATTCCTCAGCTGCTGAGCTACAGGCACAAAGCCTTCAAAAGCTCTTTTTAACTGATACAACTAATCTATAAGCTTAAAGTGGTTAAGCCATTTACATTTATTATCTTGTGCTGTTTTCTTTTCTTTAACAAACTTTAACAAAGCAAAGAGGAAAAAATAATTTAATTTACCTTTATAGATGAAGCAGCATAGAGCATATCTTCCAGGGTAAAATGGCAACACTGGTTTAAGTATTCTTGGCAAAATTCTTGAATCAGCTGAAGATTATATAGGCTATCAGCCAAAGACATAGTTTCTTTCAAACAAATATCTTCAAATAAGAAAAGAGTAAGGGTGATGACTTAGGGTTAATTTGATAACAAACATTTCATATCCCTTTTTAAACTAGTGACTTAGTAGTAAAAAATACACAATGATGTGGAATCTATTTAACAGACACACATTTATTAATATCGTGGTCATTACACAGAAAGACTTAGAAACCAAGAACTCTACTTTTCTCATTACCTTCCTCAAAATTACACATAAATACTATTTTTTTAAAAAAACTTTATTCTTTAATCTTAAATATTTGTAACCATCTATCCATAGTTTAGAAACAATACACTGGAACACTTACCCTCTAATCTAACAACACCAGGACAGTAAAAATGAATAAGAGCAGCTAACGCACAGCCATCGGTACCATCCTTCAACAAATTCTCTACCAATGGAATGCAAGGTAATTGCTTAAGCAATGTTTGCTCTTTCCTATATCGAGCCTACAATATAAAATAAGAGATGAAAATAAGTAAATACTACAGGAACATACAGTAAAAATTTAGTATTGCGGATTCTAAGGTATTAGTAATAAAATAAATGAAGAGAATGTGAACTACTCACCAATACTAGGCATTATTGAACTACTCACAATGCTAGGCATTATTGAAATTAAATATAGTTTATATTTAATTTAATATAAAATACAACTATAGTTTTAAAGCTAAATATTTGATGTATCGCTAATTCACATGAAATGATGTTTAACTTCAACAGGTAAATAAAAAAAATCACAAAACAGATTCTGAACACTTTGTAAATCATTAGTTCTACTAATGAGTGGAGATAGTAAAACTCATTTACTTTAATGCTAGATTTAATTTAGACTAAAAGTTCTCATAGAAATAGACTGAAAGTTATACGAGAAGGGCAAGAGTACTATTTGAGCAGAAGGAATTATAAGAATTATCAAAATCAGTGGCACATAGAAGAACACATTATTAAAGGAAATCTGGAGATTAAAAACTGGAATAATATCACTGAAGGCTTTCTAGATTATTATATGAATGCTGAAACAACACAAATAGTGTTAACAACTCTAAAACTGAAAAAAAAAAAAACCTCCTAATTCAGGTTTCATTAACCAATAATAGAGCAAGTATAAGGGGTCCTGCTCCTACTCAGAAAAACAGAAGAAACTTTTGTTTTCTAAAGACTACTGGGTGTGCCTGGATGCAAATTTTTAACACAGGTATCTAAAAATAAGATATGCTGTGAAAGTGGCTAAAAGAACAAGCTGCTGGGTCAGATTACCTGGGTTCAGATCCTGGTTCTGTCACTTACTAGCTTTCTGATCTTGGACAAGTTACTTAAACTCCCATTTCTCATTTCCCCCATCTATAAAATGGGGATACTAATAGTATCTATTTCACAGAACCACCAGAGGACTAAAGATGATGACAGACACAGAGTGCTATGTATACTGCTGGGCACATAACAAGCAACCAATAAAGGTTAGCTCTTACTATCAGCTCTCCTAAAGCCAGGAAAAATAATCCTGAAGATTTAATGACAGTACACACTAAAGTATTTTATTAGCAAAATGTATGGTAACATAGGTTACTTATATTTAATTTTTTTTAAAGGCAATCAAAACATTTTTTTCTTCTAATTCCATCTAAACGGCCATCTCTACATTTTGTAATTAATACACAATTAAAAGATAAAATACTTTTGTGATAATAAAAATAGAATAACAGAATTAAAGAGAAAATTTAACATTTGGTGGTAAAGTTAAGATTTCTTTTAAAATAAGATGCTTCAGTAAAACATATGCAGTAATGAATATAGAGATGTTTATTCCTACTTCCCTGTCACTGGCTATGCAAGGGTAAGATTACTGGAACATATCCTCTTGAAGTTTATTGGAGGAGCTTGTTCTTATTCTTTAGTTCAGGTTTAAATATGTATTTACTGGTCTGTTCCTAACTCAGAGGGTAATTATATTCAGAAAAAAATTACTTACATGTACTATATAGATTCTTTAATTGAGTACTGATTGTTACATAAGCTTTAGAAAACTTTCTCACTGCTGCTACAAGACACTTTAAAAATGAAGCATGGGAAGGGAGGGGAGGGAAGGAAGAGGAGAGAGAAAGACCAAAGACATCAGTTTTATCTTGTAGCCTTATGCTACCTTTCTCATATTTAGTAAGTAATGTTCCAGATCCTTACATTCTTTTCTCTGGTCATTTATAATGAAAATAGTCTGCTTTTTGGACATCCTCTAAATTGGGTCAGACTCAGTCCAAATTTCCCAGATCTTCTGTGGGAGTAGTTTAAGGACAGTCTACAATCTGAATTGGACTGAGCCAAGGTCATGTAACAAAGAACTGAGTTGTCTTATCGGTTGCATTCCCCTCTGCCAACTATCACTTCTGGACAAGAATGAGCACACATGCATGTCCTCACACGTGCACACACACACAGCTTTCTGCAGCACTAACAGTAAATGTCTATGGTTTAGACTAGACAATCAGAAAATTATAAATGGCATGCCAAAACATTTTCCTGAACATTATATCCTAGATTTAATCCTGAGAGATCAACCTTTCAAGTCAAATCAGAATTTGATACAGCTTAGGTCTAATACTGGTAAGGACACAAAGACTCTTTTGCTTTATAATTACATAAAAAGTGAAGTATCCTCTACAATTCAAGCTAAAAAGAAAATGATTCTGTTTTTTCAAAAGATGATTTTAAAATGCAAATAATATACATGAGCAATTCAAATTCACTTTTACTAAAATTATTAAAATTAATGAGAATCTACATCCATAAGGGTTTTTTTTTTTTAAACTATTTACTAAAGACGAAATTAGCCAAAAGATGTTTACCCCTTTAAATTACTTCAAAAACTTCTAACTCAAACTTTGGCTACATCTTTTTTCTGTCCATTCTACCTTAAAACCCAATCTCTATTCAGGAGCTAACAGAATTATATGAAATGACTATACCAGCATGACACAAACAATACCATTCTACAGTTACAGTTCTGGAAAGCAAATTGAAGTAGCTGGGCAAACTTACTGGAACCAGTTTCCAAAACCATTTGGAAGGAGACTTCAGAGGAAGCAGCAGGGAAAAAGGGGAAAGCAAAAGGTAAAGGGAAAATTCATCAGAATTATCTTCGGTTAGCAAATTATAGTAAAGCTTCTGATAGTGGAGTTCCAAGTTTACAGTTCTCACATTTTTTATGCTAATTTCTTTAGTTAAAATATATAGTATCTAATGACAAAGACCATCACCTTCTTCCTTCTCTCCTCTCCCCATATAAAAAAATTCACTTAGGATACCTAGGATGTAGTCTGGCAGCAAAGAACTTATTTCTGAGTTCCACAATCATAAATCAGATTTAAAAATAAATTTATGTCATTAAAGGGAAGGAAAAAAGTTTCTAGGCCAAATTTGTAAACTTGGTCTACTAATGTCTACGAATTATGTTTACAAATTCACATGAAAAATAAGATTACTTAGAAAAATGCTATCAAAAAAGGTATTTTTAAGAACTTTAAAAATCAGAAGAACATCACCTCAAGAATCAGAAAAATATTAGCTCCTTATATATGAATAACATTTCCAATGAATTTTTCTTATAGCATCAGGAAGATTAACTCCAATCATTTTGTTGTATGTATTTTAATCTTCTATTTAACTGGAAGTTTTTGGCAATTGCGTTACAATAGCCATAAAAAGTTCAAGAGCAGGAAATCCACTAAAAATGTGTCAGGGTTCCTAATTTATCAGAAATTTTAAAAATAGGAATTTTTTGTTTGTTTTCTAGACTAGAAGAATCCATTGCATAGAACAATGATTTTCCACTGGTGTGCCATCTTAGGTGTGGCCCAAAAAAATTTTTTTTGGGGGGGAGACAGAGTCTCACTTTGTTGCCCTTGGTAGAGTGCAGTGGAGTCACAGCTCACACAGCAACCTCAAACTCCTGGGCCTAAGCGATTCTCTTGCCTCAGCCTCCCAAGTAGCTGGGACTACAGGCCCCTGCCACAACGCCTGGCTATTTTGTTGTTGTTCTAGTTGTCATTGTTGTTTAGCAGGCCCCAGGCCAGGCTTGAACTCACCAGCCCCAGTATATGTAGCCAGCACCCTAACTGCTCAGCTCAGGCACCGAGCCAATTCAATTATTTTCAAAAGAAGTTCAAAGCACTGTAAGTATGCTCTTTTTTTAACTTTTTTTTTTTGATCAACATAATTTAAATGTGCCGTGGAAATTTAACTATAGGTTCATAAAAAAGGCTGAAAAATACTGGCCTAGAAATTAGTGATAAAATGAAATTATTGTGGGTCATTCCTAACAGCAGATATGGCTCAAGTTACTCCATATTTCTTATAAAATATTCAATAATCAGATTTTTTTACTAATTCAGACTGTTTGGCCTTCTTCCTACCCCTCCACTGATCTGAATTGGTGATGACAATCCTATTAGAAAAAGGAAAACCACATAGATTAGCTATTGGAAGGGAACATGACTTTAAAAAAATTACTAAAAGAACAAATAATATACTATGCATACTTACATACTCATGCTTCAAAAAGTTCAAATATATAGCACAAATTCCTTGCTAAAGAATAAGTGTATTTCTGAAATGATCAGCAACTGTCTCCTCCTTTTGGTTTTCAGGAAAGAACTAGGCAAACTGTAACCCCTAATGCTATTTTAGGGTATAAATAATTATAAGAACAAAGGGTTTTTAAAAGACCATGGACAAAAGGTGAAAAAACTTTTATGAAGTCTCATGACACAAGAACCAACCTGGACCACCCAGATTTTCTAGACTAGTTCTAACTTCAAATATTCTTTCCATTGTCTATATAATACATATTTAATTCTTAAATTTGGGTTAGTTGTTTTAGAACTTGCCATTAATACTCCCCAAATAGTTCCTTGTATTTATCTGGGTATGTATCATCACTCTAGCAGGCAGGCTAATTCCCAAACTAATTCTACATGTTCTCAAGTCTTTCTCAGCGGATACTGCTTTGGTCTGGCCTTTACTGGTGACCTCAACAAGTTGAGATCCTTCAGGGATTAAATCACAGCTGTGACTTGCCACCACATGACTCATTAGACTTATGTGCAAAATTGCTGATAGAAATGTAAAATAGTACAAACTCTTCTGGAGGGGATTTTGGCAACAGATAACAAAACTACATACAGTATACATTTATCCTTCAATCTAGTAATCCAACTTCTAGGAAATTACCCTGAAAATACATACCCAAGAATATAAAATCACATGTATAAAATTATTCTGTGTAGCATCATTTATAACTGCAAGATACTGGAAACTACTTAAATAGTAGTTTAACATAGGAAACTATAGTACACACCACACAATGAAGTTCTGTGCTGCTGTTAAAAAAATAAGAAAGATTTCTGAGATGACTGGGGACTGTATGGAGTAATTTCTAGAACAGACTGTTGTTGAAAAAAGCTAAGTATAAGACAATAAATAGGCTACATTTTGTGTTAGAAAGGAGGAGAAATTAAGACACATGTACATACATGCTTGGTCATCTATAAGGGTCAGCAGGGAATACAGGGTAAGAAAGGAGTAGAAGAAATAGAGGGAATAATATTTCTCTGAGTATACCTTTTATAAAATTTTGACTTTTAGAACTATACATATCTTCTACACATTAAAAAAAAATTAAATCAACAAGGATGGAGTCAAATAAAGGTCACTAAAATGGAATGAAAACAGAAACCAATTACCAGTAACCCAAATGTATTTCAAAGGAATAATATAACCACAGTAAAGGTGGGGTGTAGGGGGGATAGAAATAACTTTATGATACAGCTTTTGACTATGGATTATCAATCAAAAAAGAGGATCACAAACCCTCAACTCTACTTAGTAGTTTTTAATAGAGTATAGAAATTCATATTTTATATGTACATATTGTAGGAGCAAATAAGTAGTATATGTATACTGATGTTGTTGGAATCCTGAGTTCTCACTGTGGAAGAGAGAGTCAGGTATGATATGGTGGAAGCCAGGAAGACTTCGGTGGAATTGGATCAGAATTGGAAGCTTATGAACTCAAGTTTTTCTTGTTTTTTTTGTTTGTTTGTCTTGTTTTTTAAAAAATTTATTGCTGACCTCTGTCTATTATAAGAAGGCCTAAAAGTAATGGCACCTCAGTAGCAATAAGCCACTCAGTGCCCAGATTTTATAGTTTTTAAATACTGTTCTCCATCAGAAGAAATGATGACTTTTAGGAGAAATGGCTGCTCCCACAACTATGGTTAGTATGGTTAGGAGTCTAACATGTTGAGCCAGAAAGTAAGTAAAGGCTTTGGGGAAAAAAAAAAAAAGACACGGATGGAGTGTATCAAAAGGGCACAGGAGTCTGTTTGAAGGGGCTCCCAAATCTGTAACAATTTGAGCATCAAAATAAATACACACTTATATAGCTAATTCTAGGGCAAAGAAAAAACACGATGGGCCTGGAATATCCTGTAGTGCGAGAAAGTAAGGAAGTAGTCAAAAAATCCAAAAAGATGGGGACATATCCAAAGGACACAAAAGCCAGCCTGAAAGAGCTCTTAATCATTGAAACTGGAAAAACTGAAGCAATAAAATAGTGTAGAATTGTATTATAACCAACATACAAAATAAATATATATGAATCCATACTGATATAAATGAATGAATGGCTATGTAAACAAATGGGGGAAAAGAAACAAATCTTCCTTCTGGAAGAATTCTGAATAGTATGTGTATTCCCTTCAGGGAACAAGCTTACTTTCCCTGCTCTTGGAGTGTGAGATGGACTTAGAGACCTACCTCCAAACAATAGAGTATCAAAAAGGAAAACTAGTAACCTTATAACAGAGAACCTAACAAACACTACTTAACCAAGTGATTAAGGCCAACATAACCAGTGATAAATCATGTTTATATCGCATATCTTCAATATAATGTGTTATGCTATGATATGATATGATGATATGATAGCACTTTGGTGGTATTCTTCTCAAAAAACTTGTAACTCCAGTCTAATTATGAGAAATCTAAACCAAACTCCAAATTAAAGAACATTGTACAAAATACCTGACCAATACTCAAAAAAGACATCAATGGAAAACTGGTGGTGGCTCGGCGCTTGTGGCTCAAGCGGCTAAGGCACCAGCCACATACACCTAAGGTGGCGGGTTCAAATCCCCAGCCCAGGCCCGCAAACAACAATGATGGCTGCAACCAAAAAATGGCCAGGCGTTGTGGCGGGCGCCTGTAGTCCCAGCTACTTCGGAGCCTAAGGCAGGAGACTCGCTTGAGCCCAGGAGTTGGAGATTGCTGTGAAGCGTGATGCCATGGCACTCTACCCAGGGGGATAGCTTGAGGCTCCGTCTCAAAAAAAAAAAAAAGAAAACTGGTGGAATCTAAATAAAGCCTGTAGTGTAGTCAATAGTAATGTGCCAATACTACTTTATTAGTATTAACAAATGGGCCACAATTACATAAGATGCTAAACTTAGGTGAAAATGGATGAAGCTGTACTATCTTTAAAATTTTCTTGTAAACTTAAAATTATTCCAAGACAATTTCAGAAATACCTACACATAGAAACTGACTATAAGTCACTAAAAAAAGTAAGAATCCCTTAGCTCATAAAGATAATAAAGAGATGGTAAATAGATGGATAGAGAAGTAGTAGATGGATAGAAGAGGACAAACTTGCTCATAATAGAATGCTAACTAATAAGATACAAAATAAATGAAGGAGTTAGAAAATTATGATTTTGTAACCATCACAGAAAAACTGTAACAGGCAGGTGTAATCAATGAATGCTAAATCTAGGGTGAGGGGAAATTTTGAAAAGGGACCGAGTTAAAGTATCACCTTCCAAACTACTTATTACAAATGGAAAAATATTAATAATATAATAGTCTCACTTTATTCTTGGTTTTGCTTTATGTGGTTGCAGTTCAATTTCAGTGAAACCATGGTCCAAAAATTTTAAATAGAAAATTCCAGAAATAAATAATTCATAAGTTTTATATTAAATAGAAAATTCCAGAAATAAAAATTCATAACTTTTAAATTGCCCACTGTTCTAAGTAATGTGATAAAATCTCACTCCATCCTGCCTAGGAAGTGAATCATCCCTTTGTCCAGGGTACCCTTGCTGTATATATTACCGGCCCATTACTATATAGGAAAAAAAATATAGTGTATAAATAAGGCAAGGATCCTCAAACTTTTTAAACAGGAGGCCAGTTCACTGTCCCTCAGCCTGTTGGAGGGCTGGACTGCGGGCCCCTGGACGAGTCAGCTGCTAAGCAGGACAGGCAGTGGTGGCAAAAACACCCAGCAGGCCAGATAAATGTCCTCGGTGGGCCGTATGTGGCCCACAGGCAGTAGTATAACAAACCCTGGTATAAGGGTTCAGTACTATCCAAGGTTTCAGGCATCCACTGGAGTCTTGCAACATAGCAAGACTTTCTGAGTAGAAAGGGGGGACTATTATAACCATGTAGTCAAGAAACCTAACCAGCTGATCAAAATTAACAGCATCTAGTAGAGGCAAATGGATATTCTGCGCCTTGAATGTAATACTGTGACAAGGACACAATTTACATAAATACAACTGGAAAAAAAATACAACTTTAATTATGAAGAAATATCAAAAAATCCCCAATTGAGGGGTATTCTATTAAAACAACTTGTATTCTTCAAAAATGTCAAGGTGATAAAGAAAATCTAAGGAACTATACAGTTTAAAGAAGACTAGAGATGCAAAAACTAAATAAATGATGAAACAAATATAAATTGTAAATTAAAATATTGCATTGACATTAAATTACTTGTACTGGTATTACATAAGCGAATAACCTTGTTCTTAGGAAATATACATTAAAATATTAAGGGGCAAAAATAATATATGTAATCTTCTTACAAATGTCTTAAAAAAGTTATGTCTCTGTGTGTGTAGAGAGAGAGACAGGGAGAGAGAATGATAAAATAAATTTGCCCAACTGCTAAAAAAACTGATGAATCTGGATAAAGAGCTTATGAGAATTCTTTTTACTATCCTTACAAAATAAATGTTCTTAAAAAGTTACATGAAGTCTACCAATCCAAGCCTTTCTAAGGTCTTGTATCTAAATGCACAAGACTACTGATCTAAAAACTATTAGAGAAATCTAATTGTTATAGTACACTTAGGCAAATATTAAAACCACAGAACCCTCTCTGAACTCTTAAAATGTTTTATAAATGCCAAGTTCTTCACTTAACTACACTAAGTGAGTTAATAATAAAACAAGAACATATTCTCAATTGCGGTAGTATGTTTTCTGTAAGGGCAAGTTTTAAGAAAGAAAAAAAGTATGCCGACGATACATATAAAAAAAGAAATGAATTAACACTGATCAAAGAAGCCCATACAAAGATAGATTTGTAATTATAGAACAGAACAGGAGTCTAAACAAAATTTACTTAGGCAGCCCAAGTCTTCATAATTTTTTGACTAAAATAATGGTATGAAAGAGGAAGTCAAGGTAAATCTAAGAGTAAAAAAAAAAAGGTAAATCTAAGAGTCAAACAAAATGATGTATTTGAGAGTGATGTACTATATTTGAACATTAAATATTTGTTTTACATATTTACACATGTATTAAATAGATACCTTGCCATTCAAAGCTATAGATTACAAATCAATGTTTTCCCAAAATATGCTCCAAAGAACACTAATTCTATGGGACGTTAGTAGATATCATGTAAGATTAAAAATGTTTAGAAAATAGCTAGATAGGCTCTTTGACTGGACCTTTAATATACTGAAATGGATTGTAACACTCTTAAAGGGGCACAGGCTAGGCAGCATTTCCCAAATATATTTTAATTCTGAGCCCTTTTCTTAAATATTACTTTGAAGTACTCTTAACAGAGTTTGGGGGGGGAGAAAAAGTGGGTTATGGTTTTTAATTGTTAAGGAACTTTGGTGAAAAGAGAAATTTGTATGAGCTCAAGTAATCAAGCAATGACCTATAAGCTTTCACCTACTCTCTCACAAGGGAAAATGTAGTCTATATTGAGACTATTCCTGCAAGAGAAAGCAATTAGAACTCAGTGAATGTCTTTTCTACTAAAGTAATTCCTTCATCTAATTCCCACATTCACATAAAATCCCTCACAAATGTTTTTTTTCAAGGTGGCATTTGCTACTTTTTGGCCACTGAGTGAACATGTATATTTAATACTTGAGAAACATTAAACTTCTCTCTATATATGGTTAATATCAGAATGCAAAAACACAAATTCATAGCTCTTTCAAAAATGAGCCTGACAAATTGGTCTACTCAATAATTCCCAAGTGTACCTTTTACTTGCAACTTAAGCGTCTCTATTCATACTGTTCCCTATGACCTAGTGCCCTCCTTTCCAAATATCATAAAACATACCAAGGCCCTGTTAAAGTCCCACGTCCCCTATAAAGTCTTCCTAGATATTTCACTCACACAGTTATCATAAAGCTACTAACACAATATACATACAGAAAAATCTATAATAGCCCCCTACTTACTATTTTCACCCACCTTTTGTTTTTTGGTCCCTTATGTTTACTAATGTATTGAGAAGGAGAAAACTGACAATCCTTTTAATCACATAATTTAAGAACCAGAATCTAATTTTTTAATTTTTATAGATTAAAAAAATGAGATTAAAAAAGAGCGGTCAAGTGCCTTTGAAAAGGTCATGGAGCTATTTAGTGGCAGAACTAGTCTGACTTTAAGTGTAGTACTATTTTACCACAGCACTTTGTACAAACTTTTCAAAAGAATGAATGTCATCTTAGCCATAAACTTCAGAGATCTTTAAAGCAGGGTTTTTAGATTTAGCAAATAAAAATACAAGATGCCCACGTAAACAGAAGACACTGTTGCAACTTATACCAAAAAATTATTGTTTATTTGGAATTCCAATTTAACTGGGCATACTATTTTATAGTAAAAAAAAAAAAAAAAAGAAAAAAAACAAATTGAAAAAAAAACCAGAAAAAAATAACATTATCAAACTATTTAAATAAACTTTTAACATTTCCCTAGGATATGATACTATTTACAATGCCTTTCTCTTAGGACAGCAACCAATCCAACAATGAGAGAACCTAATAATCTAAAGAAATAACTTTGGAACCTTTAATTTTGGTCTAATCCTAATAATATACAAGTATCCTTCAACATATGCATATATTTTACCAAGAATATAGTTATAAAAAGAAGTTTCATAAAACTAATTCTACTGGACATCTGAGTTCAGAGTAGTTTGGCAAGGACAAAAGGTAACATACGTTACCATGGGAAAGCCATAGTTCTGTCTATAACTAGATAATAAATAGACAACAGGGCCAGGAATCTGAGTATGCCTCACTAGGCAAGCTAGCTGAAGTAGATGGAAAGAGAGGTAACTTCCTATCTATATAGTAGTAAGTAAGAGTAAGTCATTTTTTATCTCATTCCTAAAAGGAACAAAGGATCACAAATTTTGTTTTTGTAGAACTAAAAAGATCAAGAATGGAATGATAATATTTCCAGCCACACCAGGAACACAGTTCAAACTACCACTTAATTACGACAGTACTAAAACTACCATTGTCAGATAACAGCAAGATTCCTTCCCCTAGTTTATTCTGTGACAGTGTTCCCTCATAACACCTGTGCCTATAGTAAGACAATGTGAAATTAACTTATTTTCACCAAGATTATAACAATGGGAAAAAAGGATAAAATTCATTTGAAAAAGAAGGCATAAATGCTGTGTGCTATTATAAATGTGTACTAATCTAAATATTTAAAAATGAATCTCACAAAAACATTAAAAAAATGATCTTACAATTTTTTTTTTTTAACTCAGTCATCACTCAACAGATACTGGTTGCACAGTCAGTCTAGGCAACTGCATGGGCTAACTGCTATGAAAAAGTCAAAGAGGCATTATACAAGTAGTGTCTAGATTCATTAAAGGTCACTTAATCTCACTGCTTAAAATACAAATTGCATTTTTCCACAGAAATATTGTTTATCGGGTCCTCTGTCAGCATATAAAAATCTCCATTTCGTTCATAATATATATGAAAAAGTTCATCAGTATTATAACTTAGAATGCCACCTTTATCTTATTCCTGATAAGAGCCAGGAGCAAAATTGAGGGGCAGAATTATATATACCTTCAAGGCAAAAGTTTCAACTCTTACAGTATGAAGAAAACAGAAACAAAGAGGGATGGACTAGGAGACATGAGAGAGAAGAGAATGGGAGAGACCTTGGCTAAAAGAAAGAAAATGAAATGTGTAATCTGGGGTGATGGGAAAAGAGAATTTCATTCTGATATACCTTTAGGGGAAAAAGCCACAACAGAGTTAAGATGAAGGAGCAAGAAGAGATTATTGTATAGATCAGTGGTTCTCAGCCTTTCTAATGCCACGAGCCTTTAATACAGTTCCTCTGGGTTGTCACCCATGGGTTGAGAACCGCTAGTATAGACTTTTGGGAGCCAGTCAGTAAGCTAGATGGGTGAAATGACTGTGATCCCAAAGCATCAAATTTAGACAAAATTCTGAGTGGTCCTCCACAAAATTTTTCTGTTGGACTTGGTAACAGTCAAAATAGCTTTTCCTTTTCTTTTCTTCCCCACCCCCTTTCTCTTCTTATGGAGGTATCAACGACTAGTAGAATTACCCCAAAATGAATAGAAGTACTGTATAATAATGAAGAAAGTTTAACCCCAATTCAAAATAAGGTCTCTGAATAATTACAATTCACTTCCAATACTATA
Organism: Otolemur garnettii; assembly: GCF_000181295.1. Lineage (NCBI taxonomy): Eukaryota > Metazoa > Chordata > Mammalia > Primates > Galagidae > Otolemur > Otolemur garnettii. The sequence goes on from NW_003852450.1 coordinate 8,426,184, forward strand.
TGACATGTCTGAAGCGTTCTCATTATAATACATTTTAAATGATATAATATATACTTTTTTTTTTTTTTTTGAGACTAGAGTCTTACCTCTGTCATCCTGGATAGTGCAGCAGCATCATACATCACAGCAACCTCAAACTACTGGGCTCAAGCGATCCCTCACCTCAGCATACCAAATACTTGGGACTACAGGCTCCACTAATTTTTCTATTTTTAGTAGAGACAGGGTCTCATTCTTGCTCAGGCTGGTCTTGAACTCCTGAGCTCAAGCAATCCACCCACCTCAGCCTCCCAGAGTGCTAGGATTACAAGCATGAGCCACCACGCCCAGCTAAAAATATACTTTAGATGTTAATATATGACAAATACACAATTCAGTTTGGGTTTTTTTTCCTTTTTTTTTTTTTTGCAGTTTTTGGCTGGGGCTGGGTTTGAACCTGTCACCTCTGGCATATGGGGCTGGCGCCTTACTCCTTTGAGCCACAGGTGCCACCCCACAATTCAGTTTTCAAAAAATAAAACTCTTAAAGTCTGTTCAAGAATTTTTTCTTTTAATCAAATGATAGCTGTATACATGAATGCAATCATGGGGTACAGTGTGGTGTTTTCATATACAATTTGAAATATTTTCATCAAACTGGTTAACATAGCTTTCATGTCATTTTCTTAGTTATTGTGTTAAGATGTTTATATTCTACTTTTAGAAAGATTCACTTATACCCTTGTAAGATAAACCATAGAGACGATCCTTCCCATCACCGAACAATTTTTAAAGAATAAAATCATGTTAATGTTATTCTTTCTTCACAGAATAATTATATTGTACAATGTGAAATTCTAGCAATATTGTTTTAAAGGCTGATCTTACTGAAAGTCATAAAGACTAATACAATTTGTTTTCTTGTTGTTTCATATATTTTACCAAAGAAAGGCAAACTTTTTTTCACCAAAAGAACCCCAAATTTGAGCTCTGGGCATTACCAATTTTTTCATAAATACCATTATCCAATTAACCTTCATTTCGTACTTGTATTTACTTGGTGTTTATGCCATGACTTTTGAAAGTATACTTAGCGCCACTAAAAAACATTTTAATAAATGCCAACAATTAACATTTCTCAAAATAATGTACATATGTGAACATATACGCAGTCTCAAAAAGGAACCTTTTTGTCTTTGAAATATATACCTTTTGACCTCCTGGAGCTTCAACTGTATGATGTTCTTTCAATTTTTGTTCTTGTTCCATTATGTCTTTCAAATGTTCATTTACCTTAAAATATAAAAACATTAGTTTGAATTTAAATTCAAATATAATGATAAAATAATATGCATCAAAAATACCTATAGTCAGATCCCTTATGTCAAATATTGTCACTCTGCTAAGGAACATTTTATTTTCACAATCAGAAAAACATAGTTTACAGGTACTTTATTTGATATTCTTTATTTGATATATAGCGCTACTACATGTCAGGATCTTGTTGGAGTGCTAAAGGAAAAAATGTCCATTTTAACACTTACAAAGCAAATTAATACTATTTTAAGTAAAACTTTTACATTCTATTTTAGAACTTGTAAATAAAAATTATTTATCTTAAAATTGTTTCTATTATTAATATAAGACTGTGCATCCAGTTCTAAAGCTCTGATTTCACAGACATGTCCATGGATGATGGGTAGGATTTAGTGTAGTCATACTGCCAGAGTTAAAATGCAGGCAAAATTTATGCTTATGAAAACTTTTTGTGGAAAAGGCCTAATTTATCTCTTATCAGATTATAAAGTAGCTCACAATCCAAAAAGATCAAGACATAGTCTCCCTATTCCATAAACTATTTCTTGGTAAGACTCTAGATAAAGTTTGGGTTTTGAATTCATGATTTTAAGGTCACTCTAATAATAAAAAATAAAAATTCAAATTTATTAATAGAAGCACTCTAGAAAATATTAATGCCATTGGCCACCAAAACTTTTCAGTCCCCAGTTGGTTTCTAAAATTTGAAAATTTCCTTTTTCTTTTTTCCTTTTCTTTTTTTATATGACCTTCCCCTCAATTAAAATAGTGCAGAATGGCTAGAACTCTATCAGAAAACTATAGTCTGGTTGGCTTGAGGAATCAAAGGAGAAATCTGGCACTGTTAAGAATGGCTGGATAATGAGGGATATACCCTGGGAAGAATAGAATCAGTAATTGGGGTGACCCCAAATCTGCATACGAACTGCCATCAAATTCTTGGATGAGCCCTGGAAAGTGCATATTTTCCCTAAGGAGCACGGGGAAAGTAACTCCTGGGAGGCAGAAGAAGCTGCCACTGCAGGGGAGACAGAGTTTGCTCTTCAAATCCCACCACAGTAGAGAGAGGACTTGGTAAACTCCTTGGGTCTTCCACTGAAACTTTAGAAGGTTCACTTATGCTTTAGCAGTAAAGATGGAGTTCATACGAACAGAAAAGTATCAGTTGAATATGTCAACATGGAAATGTTTATGGATCAACACAGGAACAAGTTCAGAGTAAGAATGGGGATGAGAGAGAAAGGAGGGAAGACTAATGGAGTAAACAACTTTTTTTTTTTTTTAATAAAAACTCTTTTAAAATGTTCTGTTTATTGAGACATGGTTGTGTCTGGATGGGGAAGTTTTGTTTATTAGGATGGGAGACTGTAGAGCAGGGGTCCTCAAACTTTTTAAACAGGGGGCCAGTTCAGTGTCCCTCAGACCTTTGGAGGGCTGGACTTGCGGGCCCCAGGACAAGTTGGCTGCTAAGTAGGACAGGCAGCGGCGGCAAGAATACCTGGTGGGCCAGATAAATGTTCTAGGCGGGCTGCATGTGGCCCGTGAGCCATAGTTTGAGGATGCCTGCTGTAGACCATGTTAGTTTTCTTATGAAAATGATCCTATAGAAAGCAAGAATAGGATAATACAGGAATGTGGGAATAAAGGATAGTCCACAGACCAGCAGCAGTATTATGTGTATCACCTGGAGCTTGTTAGAAATGCAGATTCTTTAAGAAGTTCAAAATAAAAAACTACCAGATTTTAGCTCCACTACAAACCTACAGAGTCAGATCCTGCTTTTTAACAAGTTCCCAAATGCTATGGCTTGAATGTTCATCCCCCTGAAATTCAAGTTAAAACTTAATTCCTAATGTGGCAGTAATGAGGTGGAAGCTTTAAGAGGTGATTGGGTTATATGGACAGACCCAATTCATGGATTAATGGGCCACCTATGCTGGCTTTACAAGAATAAGACAAGAGAGCTGAGCTAATATGCTCAGCCCCTTTGCCATGTGATGTCCTGTACTGCCTCCAGACTTTGCACAGTCCTCACTAGCAAGAAGATCCTCACCAGATGTGGCCCCTTGACTTTGGATTTATCAGCCTCCATAACCAGAAGAAATAAATTCCTTTTCTTTTAGGCCGGGCACAGTG
>NW_003852450.1:8431569-8460553 GCF_000181295.1 Otolemur garnettii
TAGTTTGTCCGGGGTCGGGTTTGAACCCGCCACCCTCAGTATATGGGGCTGGCGTCCTACCCACTGAGTCACAGGTGCTGCCCATTTTAACAGTTTTTTAATCAAAAAAATTAAGTAAATTGTACATTCTCGGCTTAGACTTCAATTTGAAACAAAAAGTAATGAAGTGGCAATATATAATTTAGAAATCACTTTTTCCATTATGAGACTCATTTTTACCCCAGTGAGTATAATCTTACCTTATTTATCCAATACATGACAGCATCCTCGATATCATAGGGCAGATCCGTGGCTTGAAAAAAAGCTGAATACTGTTGAGCACACGCAATTACTTTCTCTATACTGACCATTTCTACAGTATAAGCCATCATTAGGGTATCCATCATGGCCAAATGTGCACTCTGAAAATATGAGACAAGGATAGTTTAAAATATAGCTTAGAAACTGTTGTTTATGTATTTTGAAATATTAAGATCTACTAATAAGCAGCAGAATTAATAACTATAGAAGACCTGCCTTAGTAAGAAAGCATGCTAAACGTGAGTTCATTAAGATGCTCATTATCTTCTAGATGCTCCTTTGCCTGTTTTTCTTTTTTATTTTTTTTATAGAGACAGAGTCTCACTTTATCGCCTTTGGTAGAGTTGCTGTAGCATCACAGCTCACAGCAACCTCCAGCTCCTGGACTTAGGTGATTCTCTTGCCTTAGCCTCCCGAGCAGCTAGGACTATAAGTGTCCACCACAATACCCACCTATTTTTTTTTGTTGTTGCAGTTTGGCCGGGGCCAGGTTTGAAGCTGCCACCCTCATTGTATGGGGCCGGCGCCCTACCCTCTGAGCCACAGGCACCGCCTCCTATTTATGATAATGTCATAATCATTTACACCTCAGTACAATTTACCAAAACTTCAGAATCATTTTCGATGATTTTTTCTCATTCTTCACATACACATAGTAAAAGTTTATAGATTCTACTTCTAAAATGTCTCTCCAATCTATGCACATCTTTGTTCTGATTGCCACAGTTCTAATTCACAACAAACATTTTTTACACCTAACAGGGCAAAAAAAATTCTTCAACTTTTTCTCCTAACTCCATCTTGTTCCTAATTTAATTCATCCAGGACAGGATAACTAAACTAAGCTCAACCATCAGAGCTATTTGCTAAGACAGGACTTCTAGTATTTCCTTTGGCTTTTTTTTCTTCTTTTTTTCAACATACAAACAGTTACATTGTGGTTCTTTAAAAACCTCAAAGATTACAAAAATATATAAAGTAGAAAGTGCTCCCCCACTTTCCCAGCAATATCTTCAGTTGGTATGTATTCTTACCAAAAAAGCTGAATGTACATCAAAGAGGTAGGCATTTGCATTACTTGGTATTACAAACAATGCTACAACAATGCATTTCTCCAGGGATAATTCTTAGTTGTGGAGCTACTAGATCTAAAAGCAACCACAAATTTTGATAGATAACCCCTAATCTGCTTTCCAAAAAGATTATACTGATTTTATCTCCCACCAAAATTTATCATCATGCTGTCCACATTTCTGCCAACATCAGGTACTTACCTTATCTGTATCAGTACGAAAAGTTAAAAGAACGCCCCCCTCACACTTGTATTTAACTTGTAATTCTCTTTATTACTGAAAATAAGCATTTTTTGTTTTTTTTGAGACAGAGTCTCAAGCTGTCACCCTGGGTAGAGTGCCATGGCATAGTTCACAGCAATCTCAGGTTCTTGGGCTCAAGTGATCCTCTTGCCTCAGTTTCTCTATCTTTAGCAGAGACGAGGGTGAGGGGGAAGATCTCGCTTTTGCTTAGGTTAGTCTCGAACTTGTGAGCTCAACCAATCCACCTGCCTCGCCCTCCCAGAGTGCTAGGATTACAGGTGTGAGCCACCACGCCCAGCCTGATAAACATCTTTAAATGTGTTTTAGTAACTACTTACATTTCTTCTTTGGAAAACTGCATGCTCACATCTTTTGCCTATTCTTCCTTTTGGGATGTTTATCTTTCTTAATTTATTTATAATAGCCCATTATATATTAGGTACATCAGCCTCTGTCATTTGGGTAGCAAATAGTTTTCCCTGGCTTATATTTGGACTTTCAACTTCAGAGTTTTGCTACACAGTTATAAATATTTACTTGGAAAAAACTGTCAATCTCAATGTTCTCTTTTATTGCTGTGAAGTTCATACCAGTTTACAAAGGTCTTCTCTATCCAAAGAATATAGAAATCCTGGCTTGGCACCTGTAGCACAGTGGTTACAGCACCAGCCACATAGAGTGAGGGTGGCAGGTTCGAACCTGGCCTGGGCTAGCTAAAACAACTGCAACAAAAAAACAGCCAGGCATTGTGGCAGGCGCCTGTATTTCCAGCTACTTGGGAGGCTGAGGCGAGAGAATCACTTAAGCCCAAGAGTTTGAGGTTGCCATGAGCTGTGACACCAAGGCACTCTACCCAGGGTGACATAGTGAAACTGTCTCAAAAAAAAAAAATATATATAGAAATCCTGTCCTCAGGTGGCACCTCTGGCTCAGTGGGTAGGATGCTGGCCCCATATACTGAGCGTGGTGGGTTCGAACCAGGCCCCAGCCAAATTGCAACAAAAAAATAGCTGGGCGTTGTGGCAGGCACCTGTAGTCCCAGCTACTCGGGAGGCTGAGGCAAGAGAATCACCTAAGCCCAGGAGTTGGAGCAGGGGTCCTCAAACTTTTTAAACAGGGGGCCAGTTCACTGTCCCTCACCCCACCATTGGAGGGCCAGATTGCACGACCCGGGATCAGTCGGCTGCTAAGCAGGACAGGCAGTGGTGGCAAAAAACACCCAGCGGGCCGGATAAATGTCCTAGGCAGGCGGCATGTGGCCCACGGGCCGTGGTTTGAGGATGCCTGAGCTGGAGGTTGCTGTGAGCTGTGATGCCACTGCACTCTACTGAGGGCGACATAGTAAAACTTTGTCTCAAATAAATAAATAAATAAATAAGAAAGAATATAGAAATCCTGTCCTCGGGCAATGCCTGTGGCTTAGTGGGTAGGGCACCGGAGCCCATATACCAACGGTGGCGGGTTTGAACCCAGCCCCAGCCAAACTGCAACAAAAAAATAGCCAGGCGTTTGTCCTAGCTACTTGGGAGGCTGAGGCAAGAGACACTTAGGCCCAAGAGTTGGAGGTTGCTGTGAGCTGTGATACCGCAGCACTCTACAAAGTGAGAAAAAAACCCAAAGATTCTGCCTTATGATGAGTTGCATAATTATTTTGTTAGATACTTCTATAATAAAGTACGCAATAAATGTAATGCACTTGAATCATCCTGAAACCATCACCCTCTACCCCAGTCCACAGAAAAACTGTATTCCATGAAACCAGTTCCTGGCACCAAAAAGGCTGGGGACCACTATTTTAGTAGACAAAATCTTAGAGATTGAGTTTTATAGTTGATACGAGAATAGAAGTTTTCCAGAAAAAAATTTTCTTTCCAACCATAATGTAGGAAATCTCAGCGTATCAAAATTTTTACCAGTTAAAAATAGACTGGTCCAAGGAACAAAACACATAGGCCTTAAAAACAAAAGTCAGGAATAGATACTGAACAACAAATATTTTATTGGTAATCTACAGGAAGTTTAGAGCATGTTCTAGACATACTACTGTTGTATCCAACCTATATAAATTCTGTATTGTCAGGATCAAAGAGTGCCACTGCTGCTCTGCTACACACCAGGTGGACTGCTCAATGTGGCAGCTTCAGCAAGGAAGGTGACTTCTATGAGATTCAAAATACCTCTCTGAAAAGCTTCAAAATCTAGCACTATGACACTTGCTTAAACAACTGATCACACAAAAAAGGTATTTCTATTTTATTTGGATCTCTCTGATTAGATATGTGTATAAAATACAGAGAGTAAGTCAAAACCCTATACTAACTAGCATGTAACTATCAGCATAATGATGCTTGTTTAGCGCCATTTTAACTCTGCCCAAATTTTTAGGGGATATCATATACAATGAAGCATTTGAGAGTTCTCTTTAGTCTATACATATAAAGGTTGATGAGTATCTGGTTTACATTTTGTCATTTATAGTTGGTGAATTTAGCAATCATACTACCCAATGAAGAACTGTTTTCAAAATAATGCTATCCCCAACTGATATTAAAGCTTTATTGCAAACTTAGTATGTACATGAAATACTACAGCCCAAATGTCCACTAAAATGCAAGGCCTAGACCAACAAAAGATGTGTCACCTGAGCAAATCCATCAATTTCATCTACACTATATTTAACCTCAAATGTCAAATTAAGGATGTTTAAACATGGCTGTATGGACACATAAAAGAACTGCATACTAGTAGTCAAATAAATACAGTAAACAAGGAAAACAGACTACAGCAATGGTTCAAATATGGATGATCATCAGAAATCAAAAATTCCCTGATCTCAAATCTTAGAGACTTTGATTTATTAAATCCCTAGAGAGAGGGCTAAGAATAGCTTTCAGATGTCCTACCCAGGCCAGGCACAGTGGTTCACACCTGTTATCATAGCACTCTGGGAGGCCAAGGCAGGTGGATTGCTTTAGCTCACAAGTTTGAGACCATTCTGAGCAAAATCAAGACCCTGTCTCTGCTAAAAATAGAAAAACTGAGGCAAGAGGATTGCTTGAGCTATCCTGAGTTGGAGGTTGCTGTGAGCTATGACGCCACAGCACTCTACCCAGGGTGACAGCTTGAGACTCTTTCTCACAAACAAACAAGTCCTACCTAGCTACAAGAGATTAACTTTTCTACAGTACATTTCCATTCACATCACTCTATAGTCAAAAGCCTTCAATAACTTCCCAAGGCCTAACAAACAAATTATTTAAGATATATATTTTTTTTCTTTTTTTCTTTTTTTTTTTTTGAGACAGAGCCTCAAGCTGTCGCCCTGGGTAGGGTGCTGTGGAGCCCATCACAGCTCACAGCAACATCCAACTCTTGGGCTCAAGTGATTCTTCTGCCTCCACCTCCCAGGTAGCTGGGACTACCACAACACTCGGCTATTTTTTGGTTGCAGCTGTCATTGTTTGGTGGCCCGGGCTGGATCTGAACCTGCCAGCTCAGGTGTATGTGTCTGGTGCCTTAGCCGCTTGAGCCATAGGCGCCAAGCCTATTTAAGTAACATAATAGTTCTTAAAGATCTTAAAATATGGGGTGCTGGCCCCATATACTGAGGGTGGCAGGTTTGAACCTGGCCCCAGCCAAACTACAACAAAAAATAGCCAGGTGTTGTGGCAGGTGCCTGTAGTCACAGCTACTCTGGAGGCTGAGGCAAGAGAATGACCTAAGCCCAAGAGCTAGAGGTTGCTGTGAGCTGTGATGCCACAGCACATTACCTAGGGCAACAAAGTGAGACTGTCTCTAAAAAAAAAAAAAAAAACTTAAAATATAAAATAACCACTCTTTTCAGGTCTTATTATCTCTAACTTCTGCATGTGAAACCTATGACCCCAGTAGCTTAGGTTAGGACTACATCTTAAGCAGGATGCCAGTGACCAATCCTGACTTTACTACCTACTAATTATGGGATCTTTGGCAAATTCCTTAACTTCTCCATGCTTCAACATCTCATCTGTAAAATGGGGTAACAATAGTATAATGTATTTCATGTCCTAAAAATAGCATAGTTTATGTCAAGAATAGGGTTAGAACTAGATCACTTAAAAACTATACAATTTTGTAACCAGGAGATAATGAAGCTGACTGAGTAGACAGATCAACAGTACCCAGGGAGGAGGTCTCCACAGTACATCCTGAAAAATGCACAAAACAACAGTGTATAAATGCTGCCGGGACTTAATACTTAATACATGTAATTAAAGCAGTATGATTACAGCATGGCTAGTAAATGCTGAAATGGTGCAGAAGGACGTGGATCTCAGGCAGCAGAGCCATATTAAGGTGGGTGTAGAGGCAAGATAACTGGCAATAGCCAAAAACAGCATTATGCTGGAGATGCATCCCCCTGGAAAGGAGTTCTGGGGCAGAAGCTTAGTTTAAGATTCAAATATAGAAGAATCCTGTGGAGCTATCAGCTTGTCCTACACATTGAACACTCAACAGAAATTATCTCATTTATGTTTTTAGTACTACTACTCACATTAAATTGAAATACTAAATCATGTAATATCATGGGTGGCCTAATTTTGCCAATTTAATTTACCCTTCTTATGAAAGTTTAAAGTTCTCACTAAATTAAAGTTTGCATTTTAAAAAGAACTCAGGTTGTATGTCATAGTTAAAAAGTAATTTATTTTTGCGGGACTTAAAAGCTTTGTTTTTTTTTGACAGTCTCACTTGGTCACCTTCAGTATTGAGTGCCATGGTGTCATAGCTCACAGCAGCCTCAAACTCTTGGGTTCAAGTGATTCTATTGGGTTCAAGTGGTTCTCTTACCTCAGTCTCCCAAGTAGCTGGGACTACAGGTGCCCACCATAATACCCGGCTACTTTTTTTTTAGAGAGGAGATCTTGCTTTTGCTCAGGATGGTTTCAAAACCATGAAACCAAGCAATCCACCTGCCTCAGATTCCCAGAGTGCTCGGATTATAGGTGGGAGCCACTGTACTGGCCTGTAAAAAGCTTCTCAATAGCAAAAGAAATAATCAGCAGAATAATCAGATTACCCACATAATAGGAGAACATATTCACAAGCCATGCATTTGACAAAGGACTAATATCCAGACCTACAAGTAACTCAAACAAATCACCAAGAAAAAAATAACCTTGGCTTGGCGCCTACGGTTAAGGCGCCAGCCACATACACCTAAGGTGACAGGTTCGAATCCAGCCCGAGCCCGCCAAAACAATAATGACCACTACAACCAAAAAAAAAAAAAGCTGGGCATTGTGGCGGGCACCTGTGGTCCCAGCTACTTGGGAGGCTGAGGCAGGAGACTCGCTTGAGCCTAGGTGTTGAAGGTTGCTGTGAGCTGTGATGCCGTGGCACTCCACCCAGGGGGATAGCTTGAGGCTCTCTCTCAAAAAAAAAAACCTTATTACAAAGTGGGCAAAAGGTATCAACAGACATTTTTTGAAAGAAATACAAATAGCCAACAAACATGAAATGCTCAACATCACTAATCATCAGGGAAATGCAAATTAAAACCACAATGCATGTCACCTGGCCTAGCACTTTGGGAGGAACGCTGGGGGCCAGGAGTTTGACACCAGCCTGAGCAACGTATCAAAGCCCCATCTCTACAAAAAATAGAAAGATTAGCCAGGTGTCATGGCATAGACCTATAGCTACTCTGGAGGCTGAGACAGAAGCATGACTTAGGTCCAGGAGTTTGAGGTTGCAGCGAGCGATGATAATGCCACTGCACTTTGGCATGGCAGTGGTATTATAGCTCTTTTGTGGGGTTTTGGGTGTAACTCAGAGTAGTATAATGGAAACTGGAAGAGTCAGAAAGGGGGAAACTAGAAGGGGAGTAAGGAATGAGAAATTATCTATTAGGTACAATGTACAATATTTACCTGTCACCCAATCTGAAAGGCCCAGATTTCAACAATAAATAATTCATTCATATAACAAAAAAATCATTTGTATCACCCTTTGTTGCAATTTTTTTAAAGTAGCTTATTTTTGGTCAGTGTTAATTTAGGTTTTAACGCATCTAACTAGCTCATACAAAAAGTAGATTATCTCTGAGAGTTTTCAAGGAATGGAAATCATCACAGGAGGTACCCTAGCCAAAATACATCTTGAAAGGGAACACAGGAGAAAAAGAACAGACTTTCCTGTTCTCAGCTTCCAGTGGTATTTCAAGCTACCAAGAAGTGTATAGTAATAAAAGGCAAAAAGCACTCAGGGAATAAAACGTTGCTCCAAGAATATTTTCATGCTGAAATTATTTACTGAAATTATTTACTGTAACCCCAAACCAGTTTTATCTATTAGTTGCTGAAACAACTCCTGCAACATTAAGAACAGTTTATCCACTGCTGTCACTTACCAGGCAAAACTTCCAGCTCTCCAAAACCTGGTTAAGGCCAATGAAACTCAGTCATAGAGTCTTATGTTACATACCTTTTTTAAAATAAAATCTCGTTCTCTTTGCTCTTCAGACATACTGACAATTGCCCAATCTGCAAGTATACCCTGACGTACATTTCTTTCTTTTCAAATAAAATGTTTAATTTTCAGAGATTTGTATCTACATTTTATTTCAACAATTGCATTACCCAGAAAGTTTTCCCTGACCACTACCTCCCCACCTCAGACTAGATTAGATTTTAGGCACTTCTTTGACAGTTTCCACAAGCCTATTCCTGCCTAGAAATTTTGCACTTGCTGGTTCCTCTGACCGAATGGGTCCATCTTTAGTAACATGCCTACCTTCTTTTTGTAGTCCCATCCAAAATATCATTTCTTCAGAAAGATTTTCCCTAAAGATTATGTCTGCCTCCCACCCTATTGTCTAACAAATCACGCTTTTTCTTTTCCTTCATAACAGTTAACACTGTCTCATGCTACCTAATTCATTAATTTTCTCTTCTGTCCACTATATTGTGCACTTTTCCATACTCATACCACCTCTGCCACTCTATAAAGCACACCTAATGCAAACAGTTTCCTCAGTTAGCTGACCTAGGGCCTAACACACAGCAGGACAAAATGAAGGAACGAATATTAAACCCACAAAGAAACCATTCCCAACACCCTTACTTGTAATGAATCATTATCTCATCTGTGACCTTTGACCTCATTTTGTCTCCTACTATTAGTTTTATCCTTAACTTCTCAAGCCTTATATATTTGATATTATGCCCTTAACATTTGGCTCCACTCCTCAATTACATACAATTCACATTCACCTCTTAGAACATTCTTTGCAAACCAGTTTCAGTTAGACATCCCACTTGATTTTGTTAGACCCAGGCACTCTATTCCAAGATGAATTCTTCAGGTCTAAAGCTCAAAAGCATGGGGCCAATGTAGAGGACAGATTAAGTAAGTAAGCTCTGGAGTCTAGCTGCCTAGGGCAAACCTCAACTCCACCAAATAATCTTCCCTGTGACTCAGAACAGTAAATTTAATATCTCTGTACCTTATTTTCCTCATTTACAAAATAGTACTACAGACCTCAAAAAGAATTGCTAGGGATTAAATGAATCAAAAACTGTAAAGGGGATAGGGCAATACCTACTCTTAGAATTTTATAAATACTACCTACTGTTATCTAAAACACAATCACTTCTGACCAGGAAGCAGTACTAGACTTGCTTTTCTGCCATAAACAACATTGGACAAAACACTTAACCACCTTCAGACACTGGACCTTGGACAACATAAAAATGCAATTCCTGAGAGAAAGGAAACAAATAAAGGCCCTACAGGCAGCTCACCTTTCTAATAGCACTTTAGGGAGGGTTCCTATAAATCATATCGGACAGAAAAAGTAATAAGTAAATAAATAAAAATTTTTTTAAAGGGAGCAGGAAAATCCCTCCTATTGCTGCCTCACTAAATTGAAGAGTGGGGTGGCACCTGTGGCTCAGTGGGTAGGGCACCAGCCCCTATACCAAGGGTGATGGGTTCGAACCTGGCCCTGGCCAAACTGCAACAAGAAATAGCCAGGCTTTGTGGCAGGCACCTGTAGTTCCAGCTACTGGGGAGGCTGAGGCAAGAGAATCCCCTAAGCCCAGGAATTGGAGGTTGCTGTGAGCTGTGATGCCATAGCACTCTACCCAGGGCCATAAAGTGAGACTCTGTCTCCAAAAAAAAAAAAAATTGATAGCCAGGCATTGTGGCGGGCGCCTGTAGTCCCAGCTACTTAGGAGGCTAGGCAAGAGAATTGCCAAAGCCCAGGAGTTGGAGGTTGCTGTGAGTTGTGATGCCACAGTACTCTACTGAGGGTGATAAAGTAAGACTCTGTCTCTTAAAAAAAAAAAAATTTGAAGAGTGATAGGAGTTTGGTGAAGCAACTGAAACTTGCAGGGCAGAGTACCAGGACAGGAAGCTACTCAGAGAAATCCATATGGGGTCTGCACTGGCAGAATACAAATCTGCACATAAACAAGGTGAGACTCCACAAGCCTAGACCAAAAACAATAACAACAAAAATCCATAAGACAACTAAAAGAAGCAAAAGGTGAAAGAATTCCCAGAGTTTCCTTAGGTTCCAACCAGCCAGGAAGAGAAAAATCACAATGAACATCCAGAATACCTAGTAGAAAGTACAGAAGGGTCATACCTTAGAAGTAACCTTAAAATAGCCCTAGAGCCCTACTCTAGGCCTAAATTAATAAAGCTAAAAAACCAAGTCTTAAAAGAATCAAGCTTAAGTTGATTTGCAAGTGCTATGCTCTGAATGTGTCTCCCTGAAATACATATGTTGGAAACTTAACCCCCAAGAAGATGGTAAGGAAGTAGGTCCTTTTGAAGGTGACTGGATCATGAGGGCAGTTGGGATTAGTGCCCTTATAAAAGAGGGCCCAGAAAGCCATCTTGCCCCTACTACCATGTATGGGCACAGACAAAGGTACACCAGTTATGAGAAAACAGGCTCTCATTGGGCAACAAATCTGCGGGCACCCTGACTTAAATTTCTCAGCTTCCAGACCTCTGAGAAATAAATTTCTGTTGTTTACATGCTACCCAGACTATGGTAATTTGCTATAGTAAACCAAAGAGACTAAGAGAACTGAAGTGACAACAAAAACAAAATTCAGAACTTTTTTTTTAAACTTTTTGTTTTAAAATAATTACAGGTTCACAAAAAGTTTCACAAAATTCAGAACTTTTTTTATAGGAGGAGTTGTGACTTTCAGAGGCACAGCGGCTCAAGCCTATAATCCTAGCACTATGGGAGGCCAAGTGGGGTAGACTGCTTGAACATAAGAGTTCCAGATCAGCCTGAGCAAGAGCAAGACCCTGTGGTCCCAGCTACTTGGGAGACTGAGGCAAGAGGATTCCTTGAGTCCAAAGTTTGAAGTTGCGGTGAGCTATGACTTATGGCACTCTACCTAGAGTGACAGAGACTCTGTCTCAAAAAAAAAAAAGAGGAAAAAAATTCAAATGCTCAAAAATGTAACAGTTACAAGACTGTAATAGTACAGCCTACCATTAAATAAGCAGAAAAATGTCTCATAATTTGGGGAGGAATAAAAAATGGTGAAGATGATGAAATTACCACACAAAGACTGCTATTGTTTGAGTATCTGTCCTCTCCTAAATTGATCTTGAAACTTAATCCCCTAAAGTGGCAGTAGTGAGAGGTGGGTCCTTTAAAGGATGATTGGATAACAAGGGCTCTCCTCTCATGAATTAATCCGTTCATGACTAATGGATTAATGAGATATTATGAGAGTGGAAATGGTAACTTTATAAGAAGAGAGAGATTAAGTTGACCAGCCTGTGCAAGAGCAAGACCCCATTTCCACTAAAAATAGAAAAATTAGCTGGGTGTGGTGACATACACCTATAATCCTAGATACTCAGAAGCTAGAGAATCACTTCAGCCAAAGAATGTGAGGTTATAGTGAGTTATGTTGATGCCACTCTAGCCTGGGTAATAGATCAAAACCCTGTCTCAAAAAAAAATAAAAAAGAGGAAGATACAGCTGAACTAGCACATGAGCACACTCAGCCCCCTCACTATGTGATACCCTGTGCCACCTCGGGATTGTTCACACAGTCCCCATAAGCAAGAAGGCTCTCACTCGATGTGTCCTCTCAACCTTGGATTTCTAGCCTCCACAGCTGTAAGAAATAAATTCCTTTCATTATAAATTACTTACTTCAAGTATTCTGTTACAAGCAGCAGAAAACACACTAAGAACTTTAAACAAATATGATAAAACATGAACATACTGAGAAGAGTAAATATAAAAAAAGAAATGAAATTTCTAGACCTTAAAAATAGGCTCTCAGAAATGAAAGATTCACCAGAAAAGCATCACAGGAAATAAGACACAGAAGTGCACCTAACAACATGAGGAGAGAAGGTATCTAACCAAAGCACAAAAAGAAAAAAACCTGAAAAGAAAAAATGAACAAAGCTCAATGACCTGTGGGACTCCATTTACATAATCAGTAAGTGGTTATGTAAATGGATCCAAAATGTGGTAGGATAATATTCAAAGAACTAATGGCTTAATTTTTTTTTTAACTTAATGAAAGCTATACACTAAAAAATCCCAAAACAGGGTAAAGAAAACTCCAGGAAGGTACATTATAACCAAATTCTTGTTAATAGTAATAAAATCTTAAAAGCAGCTAAAGAAAATCGAATCACACATTACATACAAAAGAACACTGATAAGAATCACATCTGACCTCCCTCAGAAACAATGCAAGCCAGGAGACAAAAAATGCATCTTTGTTTTCTGAAAGAATAAAAAAAGCTGTCAATCTACAATTGTATACCCAGCAAAAATATCCACAAAAATAGAGGTAAAATAAAGATACTTTAGATCAACAAACATCATGAAAAGCCATCACTAACAAATGTGTACTATAAAAAATGTAAAAAGAGGGGGACTTTAATTTCCACATGTAAGGAACTTAGACATCACCACTCCATCCAGTTAAGTACAAAGCTGAACAAAATTATTAATAAATATCAAGAATTCTAATTGAATCTGAAAGAGAGGTGAGAACACCAGGCAAATCCAGAGACTGGAGAGAGGAAAAACAGGGAGTCATGGCTTACTACAGCAGAGACTCTTTAAGTAGAAAACTGCCAGGGGAACCAGTACTAGAGAAGGAAAACCTAGACTGTAATTGACAAGTTGCTGGAGGCTCAGAGTAAACCAGTGGGAAACTTAAAAACCCCATGGGGACTAAGTCATAGCTCCCCCCCCACACACACTTTTGCAAGTTTTACCTCCCAGAATTTAACCAGGTTCTTGCTCAACCAGGTTTTCACATTCATATCAGAGAAAAATCCACATGTGTTTCCAGCAAGGAGAGGAAAAGAGGGACCATTTTAAAATGAAATACACCAGAACACTTGATTCTTCCTAATAAGGCAGGCCTATAGAAGAAACTAGATTTAACTGGAGGCTAACCTCCTAAGGTATTGTCAGAGCCTAACTGATGGGGGAAGGAAAGCATACAACTGTACCATTCCACGTTGGAGAAGGGAAATACCTAGCCTTTCCTATTCTACCCAAAGATGGAGGAAAAAACTGAGAAACACTTATGAAGTCCCACTTCAGTGGCAGGCTCACTAAAAGACTATGACCTAATGACAGGACTACAGAAAGCTCTCTCTCCCGTGAAACTTACTGCTACCTTACTACTAAAAACCTATCTACATTAGTTCCTTTTACCCAGTATATCATTTTTTTTTTGGTAGAGACAGAGTCTCATTTTATTGCCCTCGGTAGAATGCTGTGATGTCACAGCTCACAGCAACCTCCTCCAACTCTTGGGCTTAAGTAGGGTGACCAGATTTTAACATCGGTAAGGTGGGACAACATGGGGAGGAGCAGTGAGGGCGGGGTCAGGGTGTGGGGCAGGGCAGGGCCGGACAACAATGCAAACTTTGATAAACAGTTCTCGATAATCACTTCTCAGCAATTATTTATTATTACAGTTTAACATTATAAAATTAACAAAAATAATATAAAACTCATATTCTGGAGAAACCGCCACATGGCAGCCGAAAACCATATATTCCCTTCTTGTTCTCCCGCCCATTCGTGCATTCTTTCCAAAAATTGAGACTTTTTAAAACTCTGCAGGACGCGGGACAAATTGTTGAAAAGCGGGACGTCTGGTCATCCTAGGCTTAAGCGATTCTCCTGCCTCAGCCTCCCGAGTTGCTGGGACTACAGGCACCCACCACAATGCCCAGCTATTTTTTGGTTCCAGTGCGGCCAGGGCTGGGTTTGAATCCGCCACCCTTGGTATATGGGGCTGGGCCCTAGTCACTGAGCCACAGGCGCCACCCCACAATGCATATTAAAGGCAAAAAAACACAATCTGAAGAGACAGAGAAAGCATCAAAACCAGACATGCAAGAATGCTGTAATTATGAGAATGGGAATTATAATTAATATGTTAAAGGCTCTAATAGTTAAACAATACAGCATGCAAGAAGAGACAGATAAGATATGTAAGAGAGATGGAAATCCTAAAAAAGAATCAGAACAGAAATGCTAGAGATCAAAAACATTGTAGCAGAAATGAAAGATGCTTCTGATGGGCTTACTAGAAATTGGACATGGCTGAGTGAAGAATCTCTCAGCCAGAGGCTTTATTAAATAGAAACCTCCAAACCTGAAATGCAAAGAGAACAAAGATTGGCAAATATCCAAAGTATTTTGTCATTGTAGGACAATGACAAAATGTGTAGCATATGTGTAATGGAAATAACAGGAGAAAAAAAGGGAAAAGGAACAAAGAAATTGACATAATAACGACCGAATATTTTCCCAGATTAATGCCAGATACCAAACCAGATACCATAGAGTCCAGAAACTCTAACAACACTAAGCAGGATTTTTATTTTTTAATTGTTGGGGCTTCATTGAGGGTATAAGAAACCAGGTTACACAAATGATGATTGTATTTGTTAGGTAAAATCCCTCTTAAAATTGTGTCT
Organism: Otolemur garnettii; assembly: GCF_000181295.1. Taxonomy (NCBI): domain Eukaryota; kingdom Metazoa; phylum Chordata; class Mammalia; order Primates; family Galagidae; genus Otolemur; species Otolemur garnettii. The sequence goes on from NW_003852450.1 coordinate 8,446,177, forward strand.
TGTCCCCAAAAGGTGTGTCACACACACCAAGACCCCACCTCCCTCCCTCCTTCCCTCTCTCTGTTCTTCCTTTCCCCCACCCCTCCCTCCTTCTTTCTCTCTCTGCTCTCCCCTCCCCCCACCCCCACCATGTCATTAATTGTCATTAATTGTCCTCATATCAAAATTGAGTACATAGGATTCATGCTTCTCCATTCTTGTGATGGAGAACACACTAAAAATAATGTGTTCCACTTCCATCCAGGTTAATACAAAGGCTGTAAAGCCTCCTTTTTTTTAATGGCTGAACAGTACTCCATGGTATACACATACCACAGCTTGTTAACCCATTCCCAAGTTGGAGGGCATTTAAGCTGTTTCCACATTTTGGTGATTGTAAATTGAGCTGCAATAAACAGTCTAGTGCATCTGTCCTTATGATAGAAGGATTTTTTTCCTTCTGGGTAGATGCCCAGTAATGAGACTGCAGGATCAAATGGGAGGTCTAGCTTAAGTTCTCTGAGGTTTCTCCACACATCCTTCCAAAAAGGTCTTATTAGTTTGCAGTCCCACTAGCAGTGTAAAAGTGTTCCCTTCTCTCCACATCCATGCCAGCATCTGCAGTTTTAAGATTTTGTGATGTGGGCCATTCTCGCTGGGGGTTAGATATCTCAGGGAGGTTTTGATTTGCATTTCTCTAAAAATTAGGGACGATGAGCACTTTTTCAATAGCCATTCATCTGTCTTCTTTAGAGAAGGTTCTATTCATGTCTCTTGCCCATTGATATATGGGATTGTTGGCTTTTTTCATGTGGATTAATTTGACTTCTCTATAGATCCTAGTTATCAAGCTTTTGTCTGATTCAAAATATGCAAATATTCTTTCCCATTGTGTAGGTTGTCTATTTGCTTTGGTTGTTGTCTCCTTAGCTGTACAGAAGTTTTTCAGTTTAATTAAGTCCCATTTGTTTATTGTTGTTGGTGTTGTTGCAATTGCCATGGCAGTCTTCTTCATGAAGTCTTTCCCCAGGCTGTTATCTTCCAGTGTTTTTCCTATGCTTTCTTTCAGGATTTTTATTGTTTCATGCCTTAAATTTAAGTCCTTTATCCATCTTGAATCAATTTTTGTGAGTGGAGAAAGGTGTGGGTTCAGTTTCAGTCTTTTACATGAGGCTATCCAGTTCTCCCAGTACCATTTATTGAATAGGGAGTCTTTCCCCCAGGGTATGTTCTTGTTTGGTTTATCGAAGATTAGGTGGTTCTAAGATGTTAGTTTCATTTTCTGGTTTTCTATTTGATTCCAAATGTCTATGTCTCTATGTTTGTGCCAGTACCATGCTGTCTTGACCACTACGGCTTTGTAGTACAGCCTAAAATCTGGCATGCTGATGCCCCCGGCTTTGTTTTTATTACTAAGAACTGCCTTAGCTATATGGGGCTTTTTCTGGTTCCATACAGAATGGAGAATCATTTTTTCCAAGACTTGAAAGTACGATGTTGGTATTTTAATAGGGATGGCATTGAATTGGTAGATTGCTTTGGGAAGTATAGACATTTTAACAATGTTGATTCTCCCCAGCCATGAGCATGGTATGTTCTTCCATTCGTTAATATCCTCTGCTATTTCCTATCTTAGGATTTCATAATTTTCTCTATAGAAGTCCTTAACCTCTTTTGTTAGGTATATTCCTAGGTATTTCATTTTCTTTGAAACTATGGTGAAGGGAGTTGTGTCCTTAATTAGTCTCTCATCTTCACTGTTATTGACGTATATAAAGGCTACTGACTGTGGACATTGATTTTACATCCTGAGGCATTACTATATTTTTTGGTCACTTCCAGGAGTCTTGTGATTGAGTCTTTGGGGTTCTCTAAATATAAGATCATATCGCCAGCAAAGAGGGAGAGTTTGACCTCCTCTGCTCCTATTTGGATGCCCTTTATTTCCTTGTCTTGCCTAATTGTATTGGCCAGAACTTACATTACATTCAGTCAGCAGTGATACTGAATAGTAATGATGACAGAGGACAACCTTGTCTGGTGTCAGTTCTAAGAGTTATTGAAGCTTTCAGTTTTACTACATTCAGTAAAAATTAGCAGTGGGTCTGTTATCTATGATCAATCTATGTTGATCTCTGTTATCTATGATTCAATCAGTTTAAGAAATGTGCCACCTATGCCTATACTCTTCAGTGTTCTAAGAGAAAAGGATGCTGGATTTTATTGAATGCTTTTTCTGCATCTATTGAGGATCCTATGGTCTTTGTTTTTGCTTCTGTTAATATGGTGGATAACATTTATGGACTTGCATATGTTAAACCAGCCTTGCATCCTTGGGATGAAACCTACTTGATCATGATGTATGACTTTTTTGATGATAAGCTGTAATCTATTGGCTAGGATTTTGTTGAGAATTTTTGCATCTATATTCATTACTGAAACTGGTCTGAAATTCTCCTTTTAGTTGGGTCTTTTCCTGGTTTTGGTATCAGGATGATGTCTGCTTTATAAAACGTGTTGGGGAAGATTCCTTCCTCCTCAATTTTTTGGAATAATTTCTGCAGTATGGGAATAAGCTCTTTCTTGAAGGTTTGACAGAATTCTGGTGTGAAGCCATCCAGACCAGAGCAATTTTTTGCTGGAAAATTTTTTATTGTTTCTTTAATCTCAGTGCTTGAAATTGGGTCTGTTTAGGAGCTCTATTTCTTCTTGGCTAAGTCTAGGGAGAGGTGGTGATTCCAGTTTTTGGCCAGGGGCCGGGTTTGAACCTGTCACCTCTGGTATATGGGGCTGGCGCCCTACTCCTTTGAGCCACAGGAGCTGCCCTAAGGTGGTGATTCCAAATATTGATCCATTTCCTTCACGCTGTCAAATTTCTGGGCATAGAGTTTCTAGCAGTATTCAGAGATGATCTCTTCTATCTCTGTGGCATCTGTTGTTACTTCCCCTTTATCATTTCTGATTGAGGTTACTAGAGATTTTACTTTTCTATTTCTAGTTAGTCTAGCCAAAGGTTTACCTATTTTACTTATTTTTTCAAAAAACCAACTCCTTGCTTCATTAATTTTCTGAATGATTCTTTTGTTTTCAATTTCATTACTCTCTGATTTAATTTTGGATATTTCTTTTCTTCTGCTGGGTTTAGGCTTACATTGTTCTTCTTTTTCCAATTCCATAAGATGGCTTGTGAGTTTGTTGATGCGCTCTCTTTCTGTTTTTCAAATGTAGGCATCTAAAGCGATATATTTCCTTCTCAGAACTGCTTTTGCAGTATCCCACAGGTTTGGGTAGCTTATATCTTCATTGTTGATATGCTCAGGGAAGTTAATGATTTCCTGTTTTATTTCTTCCTGCACCCTTCTGTCATTCAACAGAAGGTTGTTTAATTTCTATGCCTTTGTGTGGGGTTGAACATTTTTGTTGGAGTTGAGTTCCACCTTTAATGCCTTGTGGTCTGAAAGACAGAAGGTAAAATTTCAATTCTTTTGATTCTGTTGAGATTTGTTTTGCGTCCTAGGATATGATTAATTTTGGAGAATGTTCCATGAAGCGATAAAAAGAATGTGTATTCTTTATCTTTGAGATGGAGTGTTCTATATGCATCTATCAAGCACAGCTGTTCTAGGGTCTCATTTAAGTCCCTTATACCTTTGTCTAATTTCTGTTTAGAGGATCTGTCCAGCTCTGTAAGAGGAGTGTTAAAGTCCCCTGTTATTATGCTGTTATAGGATATCATATTGCTCAGACTGAGTAAGGTCTGTTTCAAGAATCTAGGAACATTTAAGTTGGATGCATACATATTTAGAAATGAAACGTCGTCTTCTTCTTTTTTTTTTTTTAGAGACAGAGTCTCACTTTGTCACCCTTAGTAGAGTGCTATGGTATCACAGCTCACAGCAACCTTCAGTTCTCGGGCTTAGGCAATTCTCTTGCCTCAGCCTCCCGAGTAGCTGGGACTACAGGCGCCCACCACAACGCCCAGCTATATTTTGTTGCAATTTGGCTGGGGCTGGGTTTGAACCTGCCACCCTCGGTATATGGGGCCAGCACCCTACTCACTGAACCATAGGCACCACCCTGAAATGTCTTTTTTCCCTTGACCAATATAAAGTGACCATCTTTGTCTTTTTTGACTTTAGTTGCTTTAAATCCACATGTATCTGAAAATAAGATTGCAACTCCTCTTTTCTTCTGAATTCTGTTTGCCTGAAAAATTGTCTTCCAACCCTTAACTTGGGTTTTAATTTGTCTTTTGAAGCTAGGTGTGTTTCCTGCAGATAGCAAATGGATGGCTTGTGTTTTTTAATCCAGTCAGCCAATCTATGCCTCTTCAGTGGGGAATTCAAGCCATTAACATTTATTGAGATAATTGACAAGTGTGGTAGTGTTCTATTTGTCTTATTTTGTGAGAGTCCATTGCTTAGTTTTATCTTTTGCATCATTGTGGAAGTTAGGTTCTGTCCTTTCATTTCTGAGTTCTTACTTTGCTGTTGATCCATTGTGATGGTCAGTGTGTAGAACAGGTTGAAGTATTTCCTGTAGAGCTGGTCTTGTGGCGAATTTCCTCAATGTTTGTATATCAGTAAATGATTTGATTTCTCTATCAATTTTAAAGCTTAGCTTAGCATGGTATAGAATTCTGGGCTGGGAATTGTTCTGTTTAAGTATATTAAAGGTAGATGACCATTGTCTTCTTGCTTGAAAAGTTTCATTAGAGAAGTCTGCAGTCACCCTGATGGATGTGCCCCTGTAGGTCAACTGGTGCTTACTCCTGTCAGCTTGAAGAATCTCTTCTTTTGTCTAGACTTTGGACAGGTTCATCACAATGTGTCTTGGAGAAGCTGTTAGAGCTGAGGTGACCTGGGGTCCAATACCCTTCTGAAATGAGTGTCAGAATCTTTGTTGATATTTGGGAAATTTTCCTTTATAATATTCTCTAGTATGGCTTCCATTCCCCTGGGCATTCTTCTTCCCCTTTTGGGACACCTATAACTCGTATGTTTGAACACTTTATAAAGTCCCATAATTCTGTCAGTGAACATTCTGCTTTCTCTCCTTTTCTCGTCTTTAACTGAGTTATCACAAGAGCTCTGTCCTCTACCTCTGAGATTCTTTCTTCTGCATGGACTAATCTGTTGTTGATACTTTCTATTGCATCTTTAAGTTCCCTAATTGACTGCTTCAGTTCCCTCAGCTCTGCTATATCCTTCCTATATTCTTCATATCATTCATCTCTTATTTGATTCGGTTTTTGGATTTCCTTTTGGTTATTTTCCACTTTATCAGCAGTTTCCTTCATTGTGTCCATCATTTCCTTCATTGTTTTCATCATCTGTATTCTGAATTCCCTTTCTGTCATTTCCAACATTTCTTTATAGGTGGAATTCTCTGCAGTAGCTACCTCACAGGCCCTTGGTGGGTGTTACTCTGGACTGGATTTTTATGTTGCCAGGATTTTTCTGCTGATTCTTCCCCATGAGTGTTTTCTTTTATGTTTCCTTACCATAATTTTCCTTTCACTTCCTCTTTCTCTTTAAGTTACTGTGCCTCTCCATAAGGTCTGGAAGTCTCTTGCTGACGCCCTGTGTCCCCAAAGGGATGTTTCTGGGCAGATCCCACCAGTCAGAGATTACTGGAGTCTTCTCTCCCCAGTCTTACCATGCACAGTTGCAAGGAAGCTGTTACTTGGTCACCATCTTGCTCCTCCCAACTAAGCAGAATTTTTAAAACTATATCTAGGCTGGGCACAGTGGCACATGCTTGTAATCCTAGTACTCCGGAAGGCTGAGGAGAGAGGATAACTTCAGCTCAGGAGTTCCAGACTAGCCTGAACAACAGTGAGACCCCCTCTCTACTAAAAATAGAAAAATTAGCCAAGTATTGTGGTGGTGTCTGTAGTCCCACCAGACTACAAACTGAAGGAGGCTGAGGCAAGAGCATCACTTGAACCCAAGAGTTTGACACTGTTGTGAGCTATGATGATGACACTACATTCTACCCAGGGTGACAGACTGAGACTCTGCCTCAAAAAAAAAAAAAAAACCAAAGTAACAAAAAAAAAAACCCACAAAACTACACCTAGACAAAGTTTTCAAACTACAGGTAATCAAAGAAAAGAAAAAAAATCCCAAAAGAAGCTAGTAGCTTGCCTACAGAGAAAGAAATAAAGTTAAGAATTATATCTGATTTCTCTTCAGAAACTATGCAAGCAAGAAGAGAACAGAATGAAATATTCCACTCAGCACTGCTACGTAGGAAAGAGGAACCTTCCAACGTGGTGGGAATGTAAATTAGTACAGCCACTTTGGAGAATAAGGAGATTCCTCAAAAGACTAAAATAAGAAATACCCTACGAGACACAAATTCCATTGACAAAGTATAATATCCAAAAGAAAGAAATCAGTATATCAACGAGGTATCTGTACTCTCATACTTACTGCAGCACTATTCACAGTAACCAAGACTTAGAATCAACCTAAAGTGTCCATCAATACATGAATAAATAAGAAAAACATGGTACATACAGAAATGGAATATCATATAGGCAAAAAAGAATGAAATCTGGGGTGGCGCCTGTGGCTCAAAGGAGTAGGGCACTGGCCTCATATGCTGCAGGTGGCAGGTTCAAACCCAACCTCAGCCAAAAACTGCAAAAAAAAAAAAAAAAAAAAAGAATCAAATCTGTCATTTGAAACAATATAGATGAAAATGGAGGATATTTTGTTAAGTGAAATAAGCCAGACACAGAAAGACAAATTGTACATGTTCTCACATTCATTATGTGTGAACTAAAAATTAGAATAAATGAACTCATGAGATGGAGAATAGAATGATAGTTACCAAGTATCTGGTGCTGGGATAGCAGAGAGGTGGGAGTAAAGTGGGAATGGTTAATGGGTAAAAAAACACAGTAAGATAGAAGGAATAAGATCTAGTATTTACCAGGCATGGTGGCTCACGCCTGTAATCCCAGCACTTGGGGGGCTGAGGCGTATGGATTGCCTGAGCTCACAGGTTCAAGACTAGCCTTAGCCAGAGCAAGACCCCATCTCTAAAAATAGCTGGGCGTTGTGGCAGGCACCTGTAGTACCAGCTACTTGGGAGACTGAGGCAAGAAGATGACTTGAACCCTAGACTTGGAAGGTGCTGTGAACTAAGACACCACGGCACTCTTTGAGGGCAACAAAGTGAGACTCTATCTCAAAAAAAAAAAAAAAAAAGATCTAGTATTTAACAATCCAACAGTGTGACTAGAATCAATAATAATTTACCGTATATTCAAAAATAACTAATAGAATGAAATTGGAATGGTCCTAACACAAAGAAATGGTCAATGCTTAAAGTGATGGATACCTAATTACTTTAATTTGATCATAACATACAAACCCTATAAATATATATAGCTACTAAGTATCATAATAATTCAAAACACAAATAAAATACTGTGAAAAAACCCCCACAAACCTAGAATGCTATGTCCAGAAGATTATCCTTCAAAAGTAAAGGAGAGGCAGGCATTCTTCCTTTCTTTCTTTGGGATGCCACACCCTTCTCTCACTCCTTCTCCCATCCACCCCCAGCCTTCCCCTCTCTTTCTCCCTGCTCTCTGTTCTCTTCTCTCTCTCTTACTCTTCTCTTCTCTCACCCTCTTCCCTCTAATATTATATAATAAACTCACACTTTTATATTCTAAAAAAAAGTGAAGGAGAAATAAAGACTTCAGCAGACAAAAATTGAGGTTATCTTGTTACCAGTAGACCTTTGTTGCAAGAAAAAAATGTTAAAAGAAGTTCTTTAGAGAAAAGGAAAAGATATAGATTAGGAACCCAGATCTACGTTAAAAAATAAAAACAAACAAACAAACAAACAAACAAACAAAAAAACGAGGGCACCAAAGAAGGAATAAGTAAAGGTTAATTAAAAACTTCTATTTTGGGGGCAGCACCTATGGCTTAGCTGGTAGGATGCTGGCCCTATATACCAAGGGTGGCAGGTTCAAACCCTGCCCAGGCCAAAATGCAACAGAAAAATAGCCAGGCATTGTGGCGGGCACCTGTCGTCCCAGCTACTCAAGAGGCTGAGGCAAGAGAATCACCTAAGCCCAAGAGTTGGAGGTTGCTGTGAGCTGTGATGTCACAGCACTCTACTGATGGCAATAAAGTAAGGGGGGAAAAACACTTCTCTTTTTCTTATTCTTTTTTTTTTTGAGACAGAGCCTCAAGCTGTCGACCTGGATAGAGTGCCGTGACATCACAGCTCACAGCAACCTCCAACTCTTAGGCTTAAGCAATTCTCTTGCCTCAGCCTCCCAAGTAGCTGGGACTACAGGTGCCCATCACAATGACTGGCTATTTTTTGGTTGTAGTTGTCATTGTTTGGTAGGCCTGGGCTGGATTCCAACCTGCCAGCTCTGGTATACGTGGCTGGAACCTTAGCCACTTGAGCTACAGGCGCTTAGCCATATTTTTCTTATTCTTAATTGGTCTAAAAAACAGCAACAACTTATTGAATTATGTATACTTACTCATATATCTGATGTGTATATACATGTGCTTATGAATGCTTAAATGAAATGAGTGACAGCAATGATACAAGGAATGGGAGAGGTAAGTTAGGCTTATTTTAATATTATAAGAGATTTGCACTATTCACAAAGAGGTATAGTACTATTTGAAAGTGGATATGGTTTACTTGTAAATGTATATTGCAAACTCTAGGGTAACTACCAAAGAAAAAAAATAAAAAATAAAGTGTGACATATATGCCAGGAAAGCCGAGAAAATGGTATCATATAAAATGTACAATTAAAACCACAAAAGCAAAAAAAAGTAGAAGACAAAAATAGAAATAAAGGAAAAGGGCAACAAATACAAAACTACAACAAATATGGCAAACATTAATCCAATTATACCAATAATCAGTGTGGTCATCAATGGTCTAAAAGCACGAATTAAAAGAGAGTGTCAGAGTCAATAAAAAATAAGACTGAACTATATGTTGTCAATCAGAAATCCATGTGAAATGTAAGGACATAGACTGATAGTAAATGAAGAAAGCTACACCTTGCTAAATGCTAGTCAAAAGAAAATGAGAGTAGCTATATTACACAGTGATCAAGATAGCATGATATTGATGAAAGAATAGAAAATTGATCATCGGAACAGAGGAGAGCCCAGAAATAGACCCACATACAGTCTACTGATCTTTGACAAAGGAACAAAGGAAATACATTGGAGAAAAAATGCTTTTTTCAACAAATGGTGCTGAAACAACTAGATATGCACATGGAAAAAAATGACTCTAAACACAGACCTTACTCCCTTCACAAAACTTAACTCAAAATGGATCCCAGACCTGAATGTAAAATACAAATACTCCTAGACTATAACACAGGAAAAAAACCTAGATTACCTTGGGCTTGGCAATGACTTTTCAGATATAAAACCAAAGGTATAACCCATGAAAAAAGAACTGATATGCTGGACTTCAATAAAATTAAAAATTTTGCTATGGTAAAGACACTGTTAAGACAGTGAAAAGACAAGCCACAGACAGGGAGGAAATATCTGCAAAAGATATATATGATAAAGGACTATTATCCATAATATACAAATAATTCTTAAAATTTCAACAATAAGGGTCAGTGCCTATGGCTCAAGTGGCTAAGGCACCAGCCACATACACCTAAGGTGGCGGGTTCCAATCCAGCCTGGGCCCCACCAAAACAACAATGACGGCTGCAACCAAAAAAAAAAAAAAATAGCTGGGCGCTGTGGCAGGTGCCTATGGTCCCAGCTACTTGGGAGGCTGAGGCAGGAGACTCGCTAGAGCCCAGGAGTTGGAGGTTGCTGTGAGCTGTGATGCCACTGCACTCTACCCAGGGGGATAGCTTGAGGCTCTGTCTCAAAAAAAAAATTTTTTTTCAACAATAAGAAAACAAATAAAAAATAGGGTAGACTTTAATAAACATCTCATGAAAGAAGATAGCAAATAAGCATATGGAAAGATGCTCCAAATCATACATCATCAAGGAAATGCAAATGAGATACCATAAGATACCTATTAAAACTGACAGCAAATACTGAAGTAGATATGGGGCAAAAGAAACTTTCACTGATTGCTAGTGGGAATGTAAAATGATACAGCCACCTTGGGAGACAGTTTGGTGGTATCTTAACAAAATAAAATACTATTACCATATGATTCAGCAATAATGCTCTTTGGTATTTACTCAAAGGAGGTGAAAACATATCCACGCAGAAACCTGCACACAGATGTTTCTATCAACTTCATTCATAATTGCCAAAACTTAGAACCAATAGATGTCCCCCAGTAGATAAATGAATAAAAAAGTGGGGTACGGCTCAGTGCCTATAGCACAGTGGTTATGGCACTAGCCACATACACCGAGGCTGGCAGGTTGGAACCCAGCTAGCTAAACAATAACAACCGCAATAAAAGACAGCCGAGCATCTCAAGCAACTAGAAAAGGAAGAACATTCCAACCCCAAACCCAGCAGAAGAACAAAGAAAAAAAGAACAAAAATTAGGGCAGAATTAAATGAAACTGAAAACAAAAGAATCATTCAGAAGATCAAAGAAATAAAAAGTTGGCTTTTTGAAAAGATTAATAAAACTGATAAACCTCTGACCAACCTAACCAGAAACAGAAAAGTAAAATCTCTATCATCTATTAGAAACGATAAAGGAGAAATAACAACAGACACCTCAGAAATTAAAAAAATCCTTAATGATTACTACAAAAAACTATATTCCAAGAAATATGAAAATCTGAAGGAAATGGACCAATATCTGGAAGCACGCCACCTTCCTAGATTCAACCAGAAAGCATTAGAGATCAATCACTGAAATAGCATCAACAATAAGAAATCCCTCAAAAAAGAAAAGTCTGGGACCAGATGGCTTCACATCCGAATTCTATCAAATCTTTCAAGAGGAACAAGTACCTTTTTATACAACCTTTTCTAAAACATAGAAAAAGAAGGAATACTTCCCAACACATTTTATGAAGCAAACATCACCTTGATCCCCAAGCCAGGAAAGGATCCAACAAAGAAATAAAATTATAGAACAATATCATTAATGAATAGCAATGCAAAAACATTCAATAAGATCTTAGCAAACAGAATTCAACAACACACCAATAAAATTATACACCATGATCAAGTTGGTTTTATTCCAGGGTTATAGGGTTCATTCAACATATGCAAATCTATAAACATATCAAATCAATAAAATAAAAAACAAAGACCATATGATTCTATCAATTGATGCAGAAAAAGCTTCTGATAATATCCAGCATCCTTTCATGATCAGTACACCTAAGAAAATAAGCATAGAAGGGACATTTCTTAAACTGATAGATGCCATCTACTGCAAACCCACAGCCAATATCATATTGAATGGTGTAAACTTGAAAACATTTCCACTCAGATTAGGAACGTGGCAAAGATGCCCACTGTCTCCACTGCTATTCAACATAGTAATGGAAGTCTTAGCCATTACCATCAGGCAAGAGAAGGCAATCCAGGGTATCCAAATAGGGTCAGAGGAGATCAAACTCTCACTCTTCACTGATGATATCATCCTATACTTAGAAAATCCCAGGGACTCAACTACAAAACTCTTAGAAATGATCAAGGAATACAGCAGTGATACAAAATCATGCTTACAAATAAGTAGCTTTTACATATGCCAACAATAGTCAAGCTGAAAATATAGTCAAGGACTCTATTCCTTTTACAGTAGTGCCAGAGGAGATGAAATATCTGGGAATTGGGTGGTGCCTGTGGCTCAAAGGAGTAGGGCACTAGCCCCATATGCCAGAGGTGGTGGGTTCAAACCCAGCACTGGCCAAAAACTGCAAATAAATTAATAAATATATATATAAAAATAAAGAGAATAGACTAAAAGAATTGAAGTTAATTCTTAAAAAAAAAAAAGAAAAGAAACATCTGGGAATTTATCTAACAAAGGATGTGAAAGATCTCTATAAAGAGTACTATGAAACTCTGAGAAAAGAAATAGCTGAAGATGTCAACAAATGGAAGAACACACCATGCTCATAGCTGGGAAGAATCAACATTGTTAAAATGTCCGTAGTACCCAAAGCAATCTACAGATTTAATGCAATCCCTATTAAAACACCACTGTCATACATTAAAGAGCTTGAAAAAATAGTGCTTCATTTTATATGCAATCAGAAAAAACCTCGAATAGCAAATACATTACTCAGAAATAAAAACAAATCAGGAGGTATCACATTACCAGACTTCAGGATATACTATAAATCTATAGTGATCAATATGGCATGGTACTGGTATAAAAACAGAGAGGTAGATTTATGAAATAGAAAAGAGAACCAAGAGATGAACCCAGCTACTTATGGTCATTTGATCTTTGACAAGCCTATCAAAAATATCCAGTAGGGGAAAGACGCCCTATTTAACAAATGGTGCTCGGTCAACTTGCTGGTGACCTGTAGAAGACTGAAACTGGACCCCCGCCTTTCACTATTAACAAATATTGATTAAATCTTTTTAAGACATGAAACTATAAAAATACTAGAAGAGAGTGCATGGAAAATATTTTAAGAAGTCGGCCTGGAAGATTATTTTATGAGGAGGACCCCCAACCCCCGGGCAACTGAAGCAACACCAAAAATCCATTCCTGGGATCTGATCAAACTAAAAACCTTTTGCACAGCCAAGAGCACGGTAAGTAAAGCTAATAGGCAACCTTCAGAATGGGAGAAGATTTTTGCAGGTTATGCTTCCAACAAAGGTCTGATAAATATAATCTACAGAGAACTCAAACTAATCAATAAGAAAAGAACAAATAACCTCATTTCTTTGTGGGCAAGAGACTTGAATAGAAATCAATACATAATCACCTACACATTCATATGAATGCTAAAACATAACTGCAGTCCAGAAAGTATAAGGGAAGAGGAGAAAGAGGGGAAGGGAGGGTATTTGGGGGCACCTCACCTAATGTGCATGATGCAATAGTACATTTCAAACTATTAAGAAAAGAATGTAATTATCACATGGATTATCCATCATGGATGTGCTACTTAGTTCAATGTAAGCATTTCACATTTCAAATCAGTACACTGAACCCCATAAATGCATCCATGTACATAGTTATGATTTAATAAAAACTTAAACAAAAAAAATAGCCAGGCGTTGTAGTGGGCACCTGTAGTCCCAGCTACTTGGGAGGCTGAGGCAAGAGAATCACTTGAGCCCAAGAGTTTGAGGTTGCTGTGAGCTGGGATGCCATGGCACTCTACTGTGGGTAACATAATAAGACTGTCTCAAAAAAGACAAAAAACTGGGGTATATTACACAGCATTAAGTAATCAATCAAGCCATGAAAACACATGGGCAGAAACTTAAATGCACATTACTAAGTGAAAGAAGCCAATGTGCAGGCTGCATGAGTAGTGCACCGGCCCCATATTCCGAGGGTGGTGGGTTCAAACCCGGCCCCAGCCCCGGCCAAACTGCAACCAAAAAATAGCCGGGCATTGTGGTGGGCGCCGGTAGTCCCAGCTACTCAGGAGGCTGAGGCAAGAGAATTGCTTAAGTCCAGGAGTTGGAGGTTGCTCCGAGCTGTGTGACACCATGACACTCTACTGAGGGCAACAAAATGAGACTTTGTCTCTACCAAAAAAAAAAAAAAAAAGAAAGAAGCCAATGTGCAAAGGCCAGATTCTCTATAATTCCAAGTACCTCAGAGATACTGCAAGTTAAGTTCCAAACCACTGCAATAAAGTGAGTTACACAAATTTTTTGGTTTCCAACAAATACAAAAGTTATATTTATACTATACTGTAGTATATTAAGTGTTCAGTGGCATTATGTCTAAGAAAATGTACATACTCTAATTTAAAAATACTTTAATTACTAAAAAATGTTCATGATCATCTGAGCCTTCACCAAGTCATTATTCTTTGCTGGTAGAGGATGTTGCCTTGATAGTGATGGCTTCTGACTGGGATGGTGGTTGCTAAAGGTTGGGATGGCTATGGTGATTTCTTAAAAGTAAGGTAACAGTTTATTGTACCTGTTGACTCTTCTCTTTCACCAAAATTCTTCTGTAACATGTGGTACTATTTGATAGTATTTTTCTCACAATAGAACTTCTTTCAATATTGAAGTCAATTCTTTTAAACACTGCTGCTGTTTTATCAAGTATATTTATATTATTCTAGTACCATTTCAATAATGTTTGATCATAACATCTTCACTAGCAGTATGTAGAGTTCTTCTCAAGAAACCACTATGCTCATCCATAAGAGGAAACTCCTCATGCATTCAAGCAGTCAAGACTGTGGTACTCCCCTAATATAAACCAATGGAAAAGGCACAGG
>NW_003852450.1:8460686-8477395 GCF_000181295.1 Otolemur garnettii
AGCCACATACACCTAAGGTGGTGGGTTCGAATCCAGCCCGGGCCCGCCAAACAACAATGATGGCTGCAACTGAAAAAAAATAGCCAGGCGTTGTGGTGGGCGCCTGTGGTCCCAGCAACTTGGGAGGCTGAGGCAGAAGACTTGCTTGAGCCCAGGAGTTGGAGGTTGCTGTGAGCTGTGTGATGCCTTAGCACTCTATCTAGGGGGATAGCTTGAAGCTCTGTCTCAAAAAAAAAAATTGATCCAAAATGAATCAGGAACCAAAATGTAAAAACGAAAACTATAAACTTCTAGAAGAACACATAGGGAAATAAAAATCTTGGCAAGCATTATATGGTCCAAGAAAGATTTCTTAGGACATAAAAACATTAACTATAAAAAAAAAAAATTATAGGTCAGCGCCTATGGCTCAGTGAGTAGGGCACCAGCCCCACATACCAAGGGTGGTGGGTTCAAACCCAGCCCTGGCCAAACTGCAACAACAACAAAAATAGCCGGGCATTGTGGCAGGCACCTGTAGTCCCAGCTACTTGGGAGGCTGAGGCAAGAGAATTGCTTAAGCCCAAGAGCTGGAGGTTGCTGTGAGCTGTGACACCACAGCACTCTACCAAGGGTGACAAAATGAGATTCTGTCTCCAAAAATAAATAAATAAAATTAAACATTGTTTTTCTTTTCTTTTCTTTTCTTTTTTCTTTTTTTTTTGTAGTTTTTGGCTGGGCCTGGGTTTGAACCCACCACCTCCGGCATATGGGGCCAGCGCCTTACTCCTTTGAGCCACAGGCGCTGCCCTATAAATTGTTTTTCATCAAAATTTAAAATTCCTTGAAAGATACCATTAAGAAAATGAAAAGTTAAACCACAAACTAGGAGAAAATATTTACAGTGCATGTATTTGACAAAGAACTTGTATACAGTATACATAAAGAACTCTTCCATAGTAAGAAAAAAACACCAATAAGAAAATGAGAAAAGATTTGAATAGATATTTCACAGAAAGTATGAATGACCAATAAGCATATGAAAACACAAAATTACATTAGTCATCAGAGAAATGTAAATTAAAACCACAAGGAGATATATTCACATTTAAATGGCCAAAAGTAAAAAGTCCAACAATATCAAAAGTGTTAGCAAGGGTGTGGAACAACTGGAACTCTTACACATTGCTGCAGGTGAAAGAAAAAGTACAACCACTTTGGAAAATTATTTGATAGCTTCTTAGAAGTTAATCATACACTTACATATAGATTACCAATTTAAAACATAGGTATCTGCTCAAGAGAAATGAAAACACATGTCTTCACAAAGATGTATTCCAGTGTTCATAATTGCTTTATTTAAAATATGCCCCAAATTAGAAACAATAGTAATGTCCATTGAACAGATGAATGAATAAACAAGTTGCAGTATTCATAGAACAGAATACTTGGCAATGAAAAGAAATAAACTGGCTTGGTGCTCATAACACAGTGGTTATGGTGCCAGCCACATACACCGAGGCTGGCGGGTTCAAACCCAGCCTGGGCCAACTAAACAACAATGACGACTGCAACAAAAAGTAGCCAGGTGTAGTAGCAGGTGCCTGTAGTCCCAGCTATTTGGGAGGCAGAGGCAAGAGAATGGCTAAAGCTTAAGCCTCTGAGGTTGCTGTGAGCTGTGACGCCACTGCACTCTACCAAGGACAACATAGTGAAACTCTGTCTCAAAAAAAAAAAAAACAAAGAAAGAAAAGGAACTACACATAATAATATGGATGAATCTCAAAACATGAGCAAAAGAACCCAGTAAAGAAGAGTTTAGGCTCGGTGCCTGTGGCTCAAGTGGCTAAGGCGCCAGCCACATACACCTAAGGTGGCGGGTTTGAATCCAGCCTGGACCCGCCAAATAACAATGAGGGCTGCAACCAAAACATAGCCAGGCGCTATGGCGGGTGCCTGTGGTCCCAGCTACTTGGGAGGCGGAGGCAGGAGACTCACTTGAACCCAGGAGTTGGAGATTGCTGTGAGCTGTGATGCCACAGCACTCTACCCAGGGGGACAGCTTAAGGCTCTCTCTCTCTCAAAAAAAAAAGAAGAGTTTATACATTCTGCTTTTATCTATACGAAATTCTAGAACAGGCCAACTAATCTATAATGAAACGTCATGAAATGAGATTAACAGATGCCTGAAGTGGGGTGGGGGGTGGTGGACCAACTGAAAAAAGGCATTTGGAGGAGATAATGTTCTATGTCTTGACTGGAGTGGTATTTACATGAGTGTATACATTCGTCAAAACTGATCAAACTACTTTACACAGGTATGTTTTAATTTACAGAAAAGTGCTTTCTCTGGGCCTTATCTTCTTTATCTGTTAAATGTGGAGTAACACTTGATTTCTCACCACATAAGGCATCAAATGAGATGTATATCAAAGTGCTCTATAAATTTCCCAGTAATATAAAGACCCACAGTATTTTTATTCCTTAATGCATTATATACTGTATGGCTATGAGATTACAAAACCATTTTATTTCTTTAAAAAAATCTAAAGATAATCTTCAAGATTATTATAATCACTTATTTTATATTTTCCCCAAACAAATGTTATATTAATTGATACTTCAAGAAATTAAAGTAGGAGACTTCTATAACATCACCCATCATGTGCCTGGCCAACTAATAATGGAGTTGCCAACAAGCCATCAAAGACATGAGCTAGAAAAAAAAAACCACCACCATCAAGACCATAAAACATGGGCTTTATGAAAACTCCACTGAAATAGATGATTATATCCAACAAATTAAAGTTTAAGTACAGAACATACGTATTTCCCAAACATCCGAACCGTGGTGACCTGGGCAGGATTTATTTTTGTGATAGTTTATATATGGCAGCTCAGGCTTGACCACAACCACCACTCAACATAATTGCAGCTACCTTATGCCAACAATGTAAAATGATAGCTATGTTCTTTTATTTGCTAACCAATATGACCTTTCTCATATATTTTAACCAGTCACATATGTTATACTTCAAAGTATGTTGTGTTTTACAGCTTTCCAGATTTGAAAAGTTTTCTAGGCATATGTGATCCTGAATCAAAAACTATGCTTTTGATTCTCAATCTCAATCTCAAAATTTAAAAAAAAGTTACATAAAATTCACTGAAATAGACTTTATCATATAAAAATCACCATTAGCAAAAACATCACTTAACACTCAAAAAATTTGTCAGCAAATTTCTTTCTGCTGGTGTGTTTAAAAAATATGCACTGGGGACAGTGCCCGTGGCTCAGTGAGTAGGGCATTGGCCCCATATACCGAGGGTGGAGGGTTCGAACCCAGGCTTGGCCCAAACTGCAACAACAACAAAAAAATAGTTAAGCGTTCTGGCAGGTGCCTATAGTCCCAGCTACTTGGGAGACTGAGACAAGAGGATCATCTAAGCCCAAGAGCTGGAGGTTGCTGTGAGCTGTGAGACTCTGTCTCTAAAAAAAAAAAAAAAAAAATATGCACTGGCTCGATGCCCATAGCTCAGTGAGTAGAGCACCAGACACATACACCAAAGCTGGCGGGGTTCAAGCCTGGTCCGGGCCTGCTGAACAACAATGATAACTTCAACAACAACAACAAAACAGCTGGCCATTGTGGCAGGCACCTGTAGTCCCAGCTACTTGGGAGGCTGAGGCAAGAGAATCACGTAAGCCCAGGAGTTTGAGGTTGCTGTGAGCTGTGATGCCATGGCACTATACCAGGACCACATAGTGAGACTCTGTCTAAAAAAAAAAAAAAAAAAAAAAGACTAGATGACAAATATGATATATAGCATTTGTTTTATTTATTTGTTTTGAGACAGAGTCTCACTATGTTGCACACAGTAGAGTGCAATAGTGTCATAGCTCACAGCAACCTTCAACTCTTCCAACTCTTGGGCTTAAGCGATTGCCTTACCTCAGCCTCCCAATGTAGGGAAGTGATCAACTATAGAGGTTCTACTATATAAGAATATTATTGGAGAAAGCCTGAAAATGCAAGGAAAACTATTACTTTTTAGTCTTTCTATTGTTGAACATCATTATTATCGATAAATATTAGCATTGTTTATTCAACTGTTACTATGTACAATTAAAATGTATGCTTAAATAGTGTCAGTTGTTAATGATTAATTACAAATGAGTGTTTTAAAGGATTTTATAGGATATGGTCTACCAAAATTAGAGATGGTGTTTTATGTGGGCAGTACTTGTCAACTATTTGAAAAATCAATGTTGGTAAAGTGATTCTCAAGTGATTCTCTTGCCTCAGCCTCCCAAGTAGCTGAGACTAAAGGCGCCTGCCACAATGCCTGGCTATTTTCTTTCTTTTGTAGTTGTCATTGTTGTTTTGGCAGGCCTGGGCTGGGTTTGAACCCGCCAGCTCTGGTATATGTGGCTGGCGCCCTAGCTGCTGAGCTACAGGTGCCGAGCCATTCTAGTCTTTTTATAAATTATTTTGTTTTATTATAATGTTACAGTATTAAAATACTGACATTTGGCTTAATTAAAATACTGACATTTGGCTTAAGACACAGGTGCCGAGCCAGGCTATAAATGTTAAGTCCCAAATTTAAGTTAATACAGAAGACTTCTAAAGTTCAGAGTCATACACCCAATTGCTTACTTGGTATCTAGAAGGCATTTCAAACTTATGCCCAAAATACAATCCTAATTCCCAAGCTGCCTTACCACCCCCATTCCCACCTTTATTCTTATAAACCCATTGTCTACAAAGCAATCTGAATGAAATTCTAAAAAGCAAACCAGATCAACTCATTGCCCCTTTTAAAGTCTTCCAATGACTTCTTTGCACACTCAAAATGTGAACTTCTCTCAGCTGAACTCATGTCTTAGGGAAAAGAAAAAAGAAATGTAAACTTATTGTTGCCTATAGGGCTCTACCTGCTTTGGCTACAATCGTTTTCTCTAGCCATATCCTATATCATTCTCCATAACAATCTTGCTCACTACTAAACTCAGTGGCTGTCCTTGAGTTCCTAAAGTAATGCCAAACACACTCCTACATCAGGGCCAGTAAGCCTACTATTTCTTTTGCCCAGAATGTTCTTTTCCCAGATAATCACCTGCTGGTTCCTTTTGGTATTTAGGTTATCAGTTCAAATGTCGACTCTATAGATAGGTCTTTCTTCTCTTATAAAGAAAGCATGTTTGACTTCATGTAGGCCTTTACTCATTTATTTTCTTAACAGCATTTACCATTTTCTGAAATTGTTACAATGTGTTTAGTTGTTAATTATTCACCTTTGCTACTAAAGGAGGAGTTTAATCTGTCTTCTCATTACTATATCCATAACCGACAAATAGTCACTGAATGAGCCAAGTACTTCATATCATACAACTTATAAGGTAAATAAACGTGGCTCTAAAATTTCAAATTCCTCAGTATGTTCTCCCCAGAAAAATCTTAGCAGAACCTTTTATCTTCCAGGCATGAATTGTATTTATTTTGTGAATTATCTACCGACTCAAGGCTGTCACCAATGACAACTACAAAAAGTAGCCAGGTATTGTGGCCGACGCCTGTTGTCATTTATTCCCTCTGCCACAAATGCTCTTCTCCCCTTTTCTTGCCTGTTACCACCTTTCAGAAATCTGCTCCTATTTAAGGCTCTTCCTAAAATAACACACAATTCCTTCAGATCACTTGTTTGTATTATCCTGCTTGTACTCATAGTTTTTTACTCCACTCTAAAGTTATATTTTTTAAAACATTTACTTACCACAAACTAACATTTTAGCTTTGGGAAAACAGTAAGTATTCTCACATATATGTCTAAGAGTATCAAAAGAACTTCCTAAAAAGACGTCTGGGACAGCTTTGCAACACAGCTCACTTCATAACATAGTTTATTCACAAACAGAACAATATAAACTCAGAAGAAATCTGAGCCTTGTAATGATTTTTTTTCTCTTACCGAAGAGAAAACTTAGCACCTGACAAGCAAGCACTTAACTGGAACAGTTTTTAGAGCTTTTATTTTTTTTAATGATCATCTATTTCCTTTGATTAAGTCATATCACTGACATTAATTAAAAACAATTTGTTTTACTGCTGTAATCTACCAAACTGCAAAAATGATTCATTATCATGGGGGTGGGTGGAGGACCAATCTGTTCAACACAGACTGGGAGTGTGATGGCTACAGACAACTGCTGTGGCTATCCACTGTTCTGCACTGTAATTGTGCAAAGTAGAAAAGTTTGTATTTTTTATACAAACCTGCTAAAATGTCTACATCTTTGTGCTCCAATTATTTTGTGTGTGTGTGTGTGTGAGAGATAGACAGTGCATATGTTTGGGGTTTTTCTGTTTGTTTAGATATATGAACTAGGAAAACATCGTTACTCCAGAACAGGCCAGGTCCCAGACACTGGAGCTAAGTTATCTTATATTGTACTATCTATTTAAATTTATTAAACTAAATGAATGTGTAGTTATCTTTTTTCTCTTTTCAAAAGATGAAAAGTCCTAGTTGATATATACTTCATTTATCTTTGATAATCATCAAACATTACCAAGGCAGGTCTGCAATATCAGGTTAACTTCCTAAATATCTTAGGCTTTTGCTACTTTGAATCTTCTCTTATAAACATGAGATTACAAACAAAAAGTATATACAACTTTCATTATTCAAAAGTGAATTATATATTTTATAGACAAAGTCTGCAGCAACTTTGTCCCTTATACTTCAGTTGCTAGCTCCGGAAATAGTACAAATTTAAAGGACAAGCATCTGAAACCAAAATGTATACTGTACCTCAAGTCAAATAAATCAATTAAAGCTTTTTGAATTAGGAAATGACAGACATCAAAACGATATTTCAGGAAAAGTAATCTGGCATCAGTATACACAGAGACTAGGTAAGTTTTGTTTTGGGTTTTTTTTTTTTTTTTGAGACAAAGTCTCACTATGTCACCCTGGATAGAGTGCCCTCATGTCACAGCTCACAGCAACCTCAAACTCTTGGGCTTAAGCGATTCTCTTGCCTCAGCCTCCCAAGTAGCTGGGACTACAGGTGCCTACCACAACGCCTGGCTATTTTCTTTGCTGCAGTTGTCATTGTTGTTTGGCAGGCCCGGGCTAGATTCGAATGCATCAGCTCCTGTGCATGTGGCTGGCACCCTAGTCGCTAAGCTACAGGCACCGAGCTAGACAAGGTAAGTTTTAAGGAAGCAAGTCCATATACAAAGCTGTTCCTAGAACTCTTTTCAACAGACAGAAGCTACTGGTAACTTGTAAATGAAAAAAAAAAAAATATATATATATATATATATAATATATATTTTGAGATAAGAGTCTCACTATGTTGCCCTCAGTAGAGTGCCATAGTGTCACAGCTCACAGCAACCTCAAATTCTTCTGCTTAAGCAATTCTCTTGCCTCAGCCTCCCAAGTAGCTGGGATTACAGGGGCCTACTACAATGTCTATTTTTTTTTTATTGTTGCTGTTGTTGTTTACCAGGCTCGGGCCAGGTTCGAAACCACCAGCCCCAGTGCATGTGGCCAGCATCCTAACCGCTGAGCTACAGGCACTGAGCCTGAAAATACATTTTTAAAAGAGAAATATGTGTATTCTATTTAGTTCCTAGTATGAACACTGTCATTTTACTACTCTTTTCTATAAAGAAAGAAAATGTAACTAAATTTAGTATTTTTTTATATGTTGGTTTTATAATCCATTCATGGGTCATGCATAAAATCAATTCAGTTGACCATAACCCACATATTTTCCAAATAGAAGAGAAAAAATTATCAAGTTACAAAGCTAAGTACTTTTGTTATTTTATATATTCTCCCTCCCTTAGGTTTTCAGTTTTCTTCAGGTATCAGTCCTTAGCATCTCTAGAGCAGAGGCCATCTACTTGATCACCAACACCTGTCCCAGAGCACACAGAAGGAAATGAAGGTCCACAGTCTTCACAGTAAATATGAAATATGACAAACGAAAAAATAGGATATTCTACCAAAATGAATTATCAATCTTTTTCTGTACATACAAAGACCTACTTTCACTTACATACAACTCTATCTTTTTCAGCAGGTAATAAGAAGAAACCCTGGATGAGACTTAGAACGCAGCCTTTAAATTCTCACCAAAAATAAGAGGTTTAGGGCTAAGCTTGGTGGCTCATGCCTGTAATCCTAGCACTCTGGGAGGACTGCTTGAGCTTAGGAGTTCAAGATCATCCTAAGCAAGAACAAGAGCCCATCTCTAAAAAAATAGACAGGCATTGTGGCAGGCAACTCTAGTCTCAGCTACTTGAGAGGCTGAGGCAAGAAGACTGTTCAAGCCCAAGAGTTTGAGGTTGCTGTGAGCTATGATGCCATAGCACTCTACCAAGGGCAACAAAGTGAGCCTCTGTCTCAAAAAAAAAAAAAAAAAGGTTTAAGAACATCAGCTCAAGATTTTTATACTATAAAGCTCTTCCTTGTTTTTTTTTTTTTAAAACCATTTATTAGGTAAAAGTATCAAAGTTAAAAAGTATTAGGAGCAACAGAGAATGAGGGAGGGAACATTTAGACCCCAAAACTCCCAGAGGAACAGTGAAATCAAGGAGCTATGTGTTGTGCACCTTCTAATAGTTAACTACCAATTAATTAATTAGAGTTAAAAAGGGATAAAATATTTTTTGCCAGCCCTGTTATAGTTTCTCTTCTTCAACTCCCAACTCTTTTTTTTTGTTTTGGGGTTTTTGTTTGTTTGTTTTGTTTGTTTTTTAGAGACACAGTCTCACTTTGTCGCCCTCAGTAGAGTGCAGCAGTGTCACAGCTCACAGCAACCTCCAGCTCTTGGGCTTAGGTGATTCTCTTGCCTCAGCCTCCAGAGTAGCTGGGACTACAGGCACCCGCCACAACACCCAGCTATTTTTTGGTTGCAGTTTGGCCAGGGCCAGGTTTGAACCTGCCACCCTCGGTATATGGGGCCAGCACCTTACTCACTGAGCCACAGGCGCTGCCCTAACTCCTAACTCTTTAACTCTTGATGAATCAAAAATCATTTCAATTCTACCTTTAAAAAGCCTCACCCATTTAACCCTGCTTCTCCATTTTCACAGCCTCTTCCTTAGCTCAGGGCCACAGCTTATTTCAACAGCCTCCTAGTGGTACCTCTTCCATAATACAACCAGAGTGACTTTCTGAAACACAAGTCTGATGATATCCTATCTGATTTAAATTCTATGCCAGGTAGTTCCTTATCACTTCCAGAACAGCATACACACTTGGCATGGCATAAAAAGTCATTTATGCCCTGTCCACATCTAACTCTGTGATCTGAGTTCTCATCACCCCTCAACAGGCAACTACTGCTAAAGCTACAACCAAGCCACCTGCTTTTCCCTAAGGGTGTCAGGCTCTCACATTCCCTTTTAATATCTGCTTATTGTCTCACATACAATACCTTACAACACAGCCTTCAACCCATCTTTCAAAACTCAGCTTACCAGTCATATGGAGTTTAGTGGCTCTATGCTCCTAAAACACATGTATTATGATTTGGTTTATTTCTATAATCCTTTGCTATAAACCTCTGGGATATTAAAGAACACGAACTCTCCATGTACAGACAGTACAAAGGATGTTGCAGAAACTCCTTAAATAAACTGAATAAATAAATAAATGGTGTAAATAGTTTTATTATAAATATAAAAAGTTTAATGAGATCATCTAGTAAAATAATTAACATTCATCAAGTTATTTCTATGATAAAGTAAACCTGGAATTCCAAATAAATGATTACAAATAAGGAGTGACTCTAAGATGATAAACATGGTATGACATATCAAAAAATAATATGAATTTCTAACAGGCATATCTATATTACCCAGAAATAATGAATCCCAACTAGGTACACAGTGAGTAGGAAACAGAAAACTGAGTTCCAGCACTGTGCAGGAAGAAGAAAACCCTATTCAACAACAGCTATGGGAATTTAGTTAATTTTTTTTTTTTTTTTTTTTTTTTTGAAACAGAGCCTCAAGCTGTTGCCCTGGGTAGAGTACCTTGGCATCACAGCTCACAGCAACCTCCAGCTGCTGGGCTCAAGTGATTCTCCTGTCTCCGCCTCCCAAGTAGCTGAGACTATAGGTGCCTGCCACAATGGCCAGCTGGAATTTAATTAATTTTTAAAGACAAGTTTACCATGTAAATTTACAAGGCATTCTTACATAAGGGTGACCAGAAATTGTTCCCTCATCTACTATTATAATACTACATTTACATCATTCTTTTCTTCTAAAGTTAGACTTTAAGTCTTCTCAAACAAGGAAAGAGTTGGGTTTTTTTAAAGCCTCTAAATGAATAAATAACACTGAGTTCTGACAGATGGTGGTACCATTGAAATTCGTAAGAATAGTTGCCAAACAGGACCAATGTTTTTCTTAAAAAAAGAAAGAGAAAGAAAAGAAAATACAGGAATAACATAGTGTTCTAGGATCAGCTTCTCTGTTCTTCACACATTTTGTGTATCCAACAAAAATAACAGTACCTTGCATATTCTTTTATTTTAAACCTTGCATATTCTTAAATACTACATCAAGAAGCTCACATCCACCCAGTCTCTGTTACAGTTCTGCTTCACCTTCTATTAGCAGCCATTCTACTTAACTGCTATTGCTACACCCAAGCACCATACATGGAATTAACATAACCTTTCAAAAGGAACAGAACGGACAAATTAGCAAGGTTCCATACAAACTACCAGGAGGATTTCCAGGTAGCACACCATTTCTACTTCTTGTTAGGTCACTACTTCCCATTTACCTAGGCAAAGACAAAAATACAATTAGTAGTAACATAGGATTTAGCCAGCACAGTGCTCACGCCTGTAATCTTAGCACTTTGGGAGACCAAGGCAGGTGGACTGCTTGAGCTCAGGAGTTCAAGACCAGCCTGAGCAAGAGCGAGACCCCATCTCTACTAAAAATAGACAAACGGAGGCAAGAGGATCACTTGAGCCCAAGAGCTGGACATTGCCGTGAGGTATGATGATGCCACAAAACTCTACCCCAGGCAACAGCATGAGAATCAGTCTCCAAAAAAAAAAAGAACATAAGGTTTATAGTTAAAGCAGAGATGGTCAGAATACTGCCTTCACTACTTACCGTACCTGCTTTGTGACCTGAATTATGTTCTCAAAGCCTCAGTTTCCTCATCAAAACAATAGGGATAACACCTTCCTCTTAGGTTATGATAAAAATTAAATTAAGTGAGGAAGAGTGTTAAAGCTTAAGCACACTGCCTGGCACACAGTAAACAAATAAAATGAGCTATCAGTCTGATAAGTAAAGACATATAAGCAAATCATACAGATTTGAGAATTAATAGAATGTAGTAATTTACACTAAGCTGACAGTACAGCAGTTCAGTTCACAAAGTGTCCCACAATGTTTTACAAAGTTTTATTTGTTTAATGTGGCAACAATAACTAAACCAGTAATAACCAAAAAATGAGAGAATAGTGAAAACTTATTCTATGATCCTATAACCCACAAAAAAGTTAAAAACCCTTAACTTTGACTCATAACCTCTTCATGATCTAACTCCAAGGTATTTTTTAGCCTCATCTTACATTTATCCCTCCATATCATCAACACTTTAATTTGTAATACTTAACATACTTTCATAGTTCAAACTTGGGTCAAATAATTTCTTCAAGCTGGTTAACATTCTTTTCACCCCCTCCCTTTTCTCACCTACTAAAATCCCATTCATCATTCTATCCTACAATACCCTCCCTAGTCCTCCCAAGCAGAGATTATCTTATCCACCTTTATGTTCCCAAACATCTATTGCTTAAACTTAAAATTAGAGCACTTAATTTCATGCTAACTAGTTTTTCCCTCCAGCTTCTTCCTCACTAGATTTTTAGCTCAACATCATTTAAGTAGAGGTGTGAGCAGTTAGCTGGATGCCCAGAAAAAAAATGAAATAATGCTTCTTTACACACAAGCATCCTTCTGTGTTTTTACCTACAGCTTCACTCACCTTCCCATTATAATAAAGCAGGGTGGCGAGCAGCAGAGATGCATAATCACTTTTTAGCTTACATTTTCTGAATGTCCAAAAAACATCCATTATAACAATACCGACAATTCATGAGAGAACATTTTATGCCTTACTTATCCAGAAATATATTAGTCCACTTTAATTCCCATGAAGTAAAGAGAACATTAAATCCTTTGGTATTCATTAAAAGGACTTCAAAATAATTTCTGGCTTTTATGATAATGCTGGATCTAAAACATAATTTAGTTAAATGATAAACCTCATTTTATAAGTCACATATGAAAATCTCATTTCATATCACACATACTCTCTATATACACATATAAATGTACGTATATACGTTTACTTATAGAATCTTATAAACATTAACTTTTACTTCCTATACATGGAAATGTGGTTGGAAAGGTGATTCATAGCCAAGAGTTTGATCCATAGTAGTCCTATAGTTTAGATGACAGCAAGGTAAACAGTGTATATATTATAACAACGTAAACAAGAAAGTCACAGTACTAGCTTTGATTCTAACTCTAGTTTTGCTACTAAATAGTGATGCTACTTTAGGTAAGTCACTTAACCTTTCTAAACCCAATACATTCTTCTTCTTCTTTTTTTTTTGCAGTTTTTGGCTGGAGCTGGGTTTGAACCCACCACCTCTGGCATATGGGGCCAGCGCCCTACTCCTTTGAGCCACAGGTGCTGCCCTCCCATACATTCTTGATCCTAAAGATTACCCGAAGCACTTGTTAAAAATACATGTCCCAATCCCTCCTCTAAAGGCCTGAATTTAGTTGCCCTGACTGGAAGACCACAGAGTCTGTCTTCAGTTTCCCAGGTAGCACTCAGAAGGTTTTTGGTTTTTTTTTTTGCAGTTTTTGTCCAGGGCTGGGTTTGAACCTGCCACCTCCAGTATCTGGGGCCAGCGCCCTACTCCTTTGAGCCACAGGCACCAGCCAGGGAGTTTTATATACACTAATTTCTGATTTCTAAGGTTCCTTCTGGCTATAAAATTTGCTAAGTGTCAGGCTTTATAACACTGATCAACCCCCCTCAAGCCTAACCTGATGGTGTACAACTTCATTTTGTTATGGAGGAAAGTTCAAAACCTTCTCTGAACTCTTAAGCTATCTTCTTTGCATTTAGCTCCATTTACTACGAGTCCCTCAATTTTCACTTCATCCTGGATGCCAGTATGTATTTCGATAAACAACTTGTAAAGATAGTATAATTTGGAATGGAACATACTTTTGGCTGAGATACTCTTTTGTGATTTTTTTTTTTTTTTTAGAGACAGAGTCTTACTTCATTGCCCTCGGTAGAGTGCAGTAGCATCACAGATCACAGCAACCTCCAACTCCTGGGCTTAGGGTTAGTGGTTCTCAACCTTCCTAATGCCTCCTAATGCTGTGACCCTTTAATAAGTTCCTCATGTTGTGGTGACCCCCAACCACAAAATTACTTCTGTTGCTACTTCATAACTGTAATTTTGCTACTGTTATGAATCGTGATATAAATATCTGATATGCAGGATGTATTTTCATTGTTACAAAGGGGTCGCAACCCACAGGTTGAGAACTGCTGGCTTAGGCGATTCTCTTACCTCAGCCTCCCAAGCAGATGGGACTACAGGTGCTCGTCACAACGCCCAGCTATTTTGTGTCGCAGTATGGCCATGATGAGCTCGTAGATGGTGCCACCCCTCTTTTATGATTTTTATGTATACAACTCTTCCTCTGGTCACCACTCAGTCATACATTTAATTTTATTTCAAGCATATATTCATGTTAGTTATCAGAACTACATGCTTTTTAATATTATGTTATTTACATTTGTCTTTTATTTACATATTTTTAATATTCAATATGCAGGTCACAATTACAATCACTTCTAGCAGTTTTATAATACCTATGTGCTGAAATAACCTTTAATATATTGTAATTATTAAAAACATAGTGTCTGGAAGTACTTTTCTAGTAATATAATTATAGAAGACTTATAAAAGCTATAGCTTTCTTTCAAAGTATCTTTAAAAGCACTGTAACAAGGCCAGGTGCAATGGCTCATGTCTGTAATCTCAGCACTTGGTAAGCAGAGGCAGGTGGATTACCTGAGCTCACAGTTCGAGACAAGCCTGAGCCAGGGGAAGACTCTGTCTCTAAAAAACAGCCAGATGTTACAGTGGGCGCCTGTAGTCCCAAGTACAAGGGAAGCTGAGAAAAGAGAATGACTTGAACCCAAGAGTTTGAGGTTGCTGTGAGCTAAGATATCATGGCACTCTACCAAGAGTGACCAAGTAAGGCTCTGTCTCAAAATAAATAAATAAAAGCACTGTAACAAAAACATGTTCTCCAAAATGATTCTCATTTAAAAAAAAAAAAAAAGGCCAGTGCAGGTGCAGTGGCTCACACCTATAATCCTAATGCTCTGGGAGGCCTAGGAGGGTAGACTGCCTGAGCTCACAGGTTCAAAACTAGCCTGAGCAAGAGCGAGACCCTGTCTCTAAAAACAGCTGCGGCGTTGTGGAAAGCACCTGTAGTCCCAGCTACTTGGGAGGCTGAAGCAAGAGAATCACTTGAGCCCAAGAGTTTTTTTTTTTTTTTTTTTTTTTGAGACAGAGCCTCAAGCTATCACTCTGGGTAGAGTGCTGTGTCGTCACAGCTCACAGCAAGCTCCAACTCCTGGACTTAAAGAGATTCTCTTGCCTCAGCCTTCTGAGTAGCTGGGACTACAGGTGCCCGCCACAACACCCAGCTGTTTTGTTTTGTTTTGTTTTGTTTTTGGTTGCAGTTGTCATTGTTTGACAGACCCGGGCTGGATTCGAACCTGCCAGCTCTGGTGTATGTGGCTGGCACCTTGGCCACCTGAGCTACAGGCGCCACCTGAGTTCAAGAGTTTGAGGTTGCTGTGCGCTATGATACCACAGCACTTTACCAAGAGTGACAAAGTAAGACTCTGTCTCAAAAAAAAAAAAAGGGCCAAATGTGGTGGCTCACATCCATAATCCCAGTGCTTTGGGAGGCTATGGTGGGAAGATCACTTGAGCTCAAGAGTTACAGACTATAGGGCAGCACCTGTGGCTCAAAGAAGTAGGGCGCTGGCCCCATATGCCAGAGGTGGAAGGTTCAAACCCAGCCCCAACCAAAAACTGCAAAAAAAAAAAAAAAAAAAGAGTTACAGACTACAGTGAACTATGACCACACCACTGCACACCAGCGTGGGAAACAGAGCAAGACTCAATCTCTTAAAGAAAAAAAAAGGGCAGCATTCCTATCAATCTCCTCCCTAAAATTAATAATAAGATCTGCTTATTACTTACAACTTGCCTTAGGCATACATCTTTTCTTTCCATAGACTAATTACAGAAAGGACTAATTACTAACAGGAATTACTTAGAAAGACATAGTATCTTAAAAACTGCAGATTGCCATTTATGAGATACTTGGACTTAAGGAATTAGAGATGTTCTCAATATCTACTTTCATTTCATATGTCTACTTAAAGGCTGACTACAACATATTCATTTCTCTTTAACAATTTAACGGGTGCCAATTTAACAGCGTGGCACATGTAGCACAGTGGTTACAGCACCGGCCACATGCACCAAGGCTGGAGGGTTCGAAGCCAATCTGGGCCAACTAAACAACGACAAGGGCAACAACAAAAAAATATACATAGCCAGATGTTGTGACAGGCACCTGTAGTCCCAGTTACTTGGGAGGTGAGGTAAGAAAATCGCTTAAGCCCAAGAGTTTGAGGTTGCTGTGAGCTGTGACGCCACAGCGCTCTATTGAGGTTGACATAGTGAGACTCTGTCTCCAAAAATATATATATATATTTAACTATCAGAAGTATTTAGTACACATACATAGCTCTATTTCTGATAATGATCATTTCTATTTGAATTTAAATTTCTTATTAAATTTTAATATCATATAAAAATGTTAATAGTACAGAAATATATCAAATAAGAAACAAAAGTTTCCATTTATCTCTCCATTCCATTTAGTCCCATTTTACTCCTATTTCCCAGAAGAAACCAGAGCTAGAAGTTGTTTTTTTTTTTCAGACAGAGCCACCCTGTTGCCCCAGGTTAGAGTGCCATGACATCAGCCTAGCAAACTTAAACTGGGTTCAAGTTATCCTCCCACCTCTCCCCTCAGCCTATCAAGTAGCTGGGACTACAGGTTTCTGCCATAGAGGCCAGCTAATTTTTCTAGTTTTGTAGAGATGGGGGCCTCACTCTTGCTCGGGCTGGTCTTGAACTCCTGAGCTCAAACAATCCTCCTGCCTCAGCGTCCCAGAGCGCTAAGATTATAGGTGTGAGCAATGCACCCAGCCAGTTGTTGCATATTTTTCTAACTATTGTCTTAATACATATAATTTCACAAAGAAGTTTTATACTGAGACTTTGATCAAAAATACTTAATACTGGCCAGGCATAGTAGCTCATGCCTGTAATTCCAGCACTTGGGAGGCTGAGGCAGGTGGACTGGTTCCAGACCAGCCTGGGCCAGAGCAAGACCTTGTCTCTAAAAACAGCTGGGCAGTGAGGCGGGTGCCTGTAGTACCAGCTACTTGGGAGGGTAAGGCAAGAGAATCACTTGAGTTCAGGGGTTGGAGGCTACTGTGAGCTATGATACCATAGCACTCTACCCAGGGTGACAAAG
>NW_003852450.1:8477415-8480291 GCF_000181295.1 Otolemur garnettii
AAAAAAAAAAAAAAAAAGAAAGAAAAGAAAAAGGTCAGGCGTGGTGGCTTATGCCTACAATCCTAGCCCTCTGGGGAGGCAGGGGGATTGCTTGAGCTCACAAGACTGAGCAAAAGCGAGATCACGTCTCTACTAAAAAAAAAAAAAAAAGAAAAGAAAAGATTTAGGCAAGATAATCGCTTGAACCCGAGTTGGAGGTTACTGTGAGCTATGATGCCACAGCACTCTACCCAGGGTGACACCTTAAGACTCTGTGTCAGTACTATAAATCTGTGACTAATTTTTTTCTTTTTTTTTGAGACAGAGTCTTAAGCTGTTGCCCTGGGTAGAGTGCCATGGCATCACAACTCACAGCAACCTCAAACTCTTGGGCTTAAGCAATTCTCTTGCCTCAGCCTCCCAAGTACTGTGTTTCCCCCCAAATAAGACCTACCCAAAAAATAAGCCCTAGCAGGATTTCTATGCATTTGTTAAATATAAGCCCTACCGCAATAATAAGATCTAGTGATGACCTAGATATGCTGCACAGTCATGCCATGCATTTCGGCACGGAGAGGAAGACATCCCCTGAAAATAAGCCCTAGTGTGTCTTCTTGAGAAAAAATAAATATAAGACAGTGTCTTATTTGGGGGGGAACCATAGTACCTGGGACTACAGGTGCCCACCACAACACAACGCCCAGCTATTTTTTTGTTATAGTCGTCATTTTTCTTTTGCGGGCCTGAGCTGGATTCGAACCCGCCAGCTCTGGTATATGTGGCTGGCGCCTTAGCCACTTAAGCTACAAGTGCTGAGCCATATAACTGAATTTTATTAATTGAATTATTGAGACATTATCCTCCATTATTTAGAAGTATTAAATAGGCATTTTAAAGAAGGAAAATAGGTAGATAGCAAAGTAGGTCAATACTTCATTTAGTACTAGATTGGTAAACTAATTTTGTTTACCCTTCTTAAATTTGATAAATTTTATAATATACTTTTCTACATATATCCCCTCCCTTCCTCCCAAGCAAGACATCTACTTTTGAGTAAATCAAGTGTGTGGAACTGTTTTCCTTTCTAATACCATTCTTGGTGAAATCCACATTTTGTGAAACTTAAGCTAAAGTTGTACAACAGATTGAAGCAGAATACGCTGAACTTACTAGGTGTCCCCAGGGACTATGAGAGAGTGCCCCAATGAACTTAGACGTCCCCAAAGGCAATCTATGAGAGTTCTTGCTCATCCCAGGCCAGCTTAGAGTCCCTCTGTGTGTGTTTACTACAAGAATGAGTTCATGGTTATTAAACAAAAATATCTGATATGCAGAAATTTACCAAAAGGTTAAGTATGTGATTGAACATTACAAACTTCAACTCTTTCCTAATGATTAAATAAAGCCAAGGATACACTTTCCATCTCTTCTAGCTAGTCTCTACAATGGAAGAAATCAATTTTAAAACTGAATAAAATTTACATTACTCAGAAATTATGTAATATTTCTCCCAGGTATTAGATGGCACCAAATATTCCAAAATAGTTTATTAAAATCTTCCTTCATTATAAAAGAAACAAGGTAAATAAGAAAAAGATGGTTTTTAAACTCTAGGCAGAAATGATAATCCAAATTCAAAACATACTTCTGTCCATTTTATAGTATTCACACTCAAAAGTACATACTTTGAACTTAAAATAATCTTTGGGCATACAAAAACTCACCATTTGTATGGGTTTCTTGTGGAGATCTCGTTCAGTTACCAATTTTTCCTGGTCAGTGACATAAAGACCTTTCTGTGCTAAAGCCTGGATTACAGCATCATGGCCCAAAAGGGGTTTTGCAGCATCACTCTTGAGAATGAGACTCCCAGCGCGACAGTATAGTTCAGCTGATAGAAGCAAATTAACAACAGGTGGCTTGATGTGTTCCTGGTCATACTGATCTGTGTAAAATGGTTCTCGAAGTTCCTCTGGCACATTTTCTATAAAGATTAATGAAAAAACATTTTCTTACAAGCTTTTTATAAAAGAAACACACAATTTATTTAATAGTTATTATTTATGTCACAGAACTTAAGATTCCCTCTAAAAATAATAACCCTCTACCTCAGCAGTTCTTAACCTGTGGGTCTCAACCCGCAGGAACTGTATTAAAGGGCCGCGGCATTAGGAAGGTTGAGAACCACTGCTCTAGCTAAACAGATGATTCCTTGAACCTTGGCATATAATCTAGAAGGAGAGAAAAACACAAATTTCCTCTACAGAAGATACTATTCTGAATGTGTTCTAAAAAGAGACTACAAACCAAACAAGGAGAAAAGTTTTCTGAGTCTAGTGGTTCTTAGGAATGCATTCCCACATGCACAATCATATCTACACAATGAACTGTAGGATTCCTAAAAACTAATTTCAGTGACTCCCCTCATAGGCAAGCAGTCAACAGGCAAATGCACCACTATAGCTATTTCAGGCCTTGCCACCTAGGAGTATATAATCATTTACCCAAAGTTTTACAGGTAATGAGTTGCAGAGAACATCTAACTTGTCCCTCTGTCTAAAGATCTCTAGTTTTGCTCAGCCTGCTGAAGCTACTGGGGGGAGTTATAGTTATTATTTAGGGGAGAACTACTCTGAAAAAACCATTATAGGATATCACCACATTACCACTGACCACTCCCCATCCTATCTATAAAAGACCTCCTGGGCACCCAAATGACAAGTTCAAGTTCAATAAAGACACAAGAAAGAGTAGTTTACAAATGGGACATGGGAAAGAACCAAAATCTCTTTCCAAGTATCTTTTTCCTCCAAGCTACTACCCTTTAAGAATACCAATCCCAGGGCTCGGCGCCTGTGGCTCAAGTGGCTAAGGCACCAGCCACATACACCTGAGCT
>NW_003852450.1:8480485-8482906 GCF_000181295.1 Otolemur garnettii
AAAAAAAAAAAAAAAGAATACCAATCCCCACTCTCCCAAGGCCCACTACCAAATTGAGCTTAGGTTGCCTTTGCATATGATGGCAGCAAGATTATTAAAACAAACCAAAGAAACAAAAAACTTCTCATTGTTTTATAAGTTTTCTTGGCTTTTCTACCCTGTATCACTTCCTCTTCCTCCCCATTTCTTACCTATGCTCTATGCTTCTCATCAAAGCATAACAAGAATGAGAACTGTTCCCCTTTTAAAAGGAGAGGTGGAACATGAATTGGAAATTAACATAGAGCTTAATCGTAGAACCTAATAACTCCTTAGGACTGAGATTTAGCTGGTCCTTCACCTGCCTTCTCTGGAAAGTGAGCTTTGGAAGGCAGCCATCCTATCACTGATTTTAACAGTCTCTTGAATAGCAGGCTTTGATATTACCATAGTATTAATCAAAATAAGTCCTTCAAAAACTCTGTTCACAAAGAATATACTCCTTAGCAATTTTCACCTTAAAGCTTTTGAACAGCTACTACTATTTAAAAAAAAAATCTTCATCACACAATATTATATACCCAGCATGGTTCATTTTATATGCCAGCATGGTTCTGGGGAAATCAAAGAATTAGAAATAATCCCTACCCTCTGAGGAGCTAATAATTTACAAAATTCTAGGCATACAGACATGGTAAAGTTAAGCAATTCAGAAATTACAAATAGTATTCAGTAGTAAATGATTAAACACCAAATGAAAAAATGAACAATTAAGTGCTTAAGAGTTCAGAAGAGGAAGCATTACAGTGGGCTGATTGCATCTTAAAGAAACAGCATGGTAAAAATAGGCAGCATCTGTTTAGTCAGAGAAAAAGAGCTTTCTAAACATGGGGAGGGAGAAGAAAAAAGACATGCAGAGACATTAAACTGAACAATCTGGGTGAAGAGAAGGGTTCATGCAGGACAGCAATAAGAGGTAAAGCTGGAATGCAAGGGATCTGAAAATTTTGGGTGGCACCTGTGGCTCAGTGAGTAGAGCACTGGCCCCATATACTGAGGGTGGTGGGTTCAAACCCAACCTGGCCAAACTGCAACAAAAAAATAGCTGGGCATGATGGCAGGCTCCTATAGTCCCAGCTACTTGGGAGGCTGAGGCAAGAGAATCAAGCCCGAGAGCTGGAGGTTGCTGTGAGCTGTGACAGCACAGCACTCTACTTGAGGGCGACAAAGTGCAACTCTGTCTCTAAAAAAAAAAACAAGATCTGAAAATTTTAAAAAAGTATTAGAAGAAAAAAATTGGAAGTAATTATCTTCTAAACATGAGGTCTAAGTATAGTAGCTAACAAGGAGTTGCTGAGTTTTTACAGGAGAGTGACACATTAAGATTGATGGTTTGGGACAATTTATCTGGCATTTAATATTGATGGCTATAAAAATCAGAGACAGAAGATTATTTTATAGAGATAAATAAATGAAGTTGGAAGGCTGTAGTGAAAACATAAAAGTCCAGAAAATAAGAGACAAACACAAGTACCCACGAATAACACAAAGAGAGGGGTCAAGATGGAAATCAAGAATAATCAAGCCTAGGTTACCAGGGAAACAGTGATACTATTAACAGAAAAAAGAAAATAAGAGGCAGCATCAATTCTGCATGTCCATAAACTCAGTTTTGGACATGTTGACTTTGAAACGATAGCAAAAATATCCAAGTGGAAATATCCAATAAGCAGCTAGAGATAAAGCAATCCAGAAAGAGGTCAAGAGTGGATGCATCAATTTGGGATTTTAGTGACATCTAAAAATATCACCACCACCCCCCGCCCCAATAACTGAAAATACTTAAACACTTTCTTTCCTTCATAGCTGTATTATCCAGCAGTGAGCCTGCCTAAAAGGTAAACCAACATAGCTGTCTCAGTATGACATTTAAGTTCAGCTGTAAACCACTGAATACAGTGCTAGTGGTACTTATTTAAATTTTACTATAGAACTGTAAAAGGAAAATTATTTGATTTTAAGATAACTATTATAAAATGTACACATAATGGATTTTTATTTCTAGTATCAATAAAAAATGACTAATATAGGTTACTTGGCATCTAAACATGACCTATGAAAAGAAAAATGAGTGCTCATTATCAGGATTACACACATATCTATACATCCACCTAACATTTGCTTAAGTTTTTACAACCATTTTCACACGTGATCTTTATAACATCTTGGTGAAAATCGCAAATCAGATAACATATAGATAAGTAATATAACATACTAATACTTATTAAGGACCTTCTATCTGTTGTTTACTCTTCACAACTTTTTTATTTCCATTTTATAAATAAAGAAGTTAGGAAAGGTCATCTTGCCCAGAGACACATATCTGATTAAGTACAAAATTCTACTCTAAACCATCTAGCTAAATACTCAAAGAAATCATCA
>NW_003852450.1:8483181-8484742 GCF_000181295.1 Otolemur garnettii
CACAAGGGTAGAAGGTGGAAGACAAGAGAATCCAGGGGGTGTTTCCATTTTATTAAGGCATACCCACAAACCTAAATTGTGCAGCATAAGTTTTAAAAAGGCCCCAATGGTCAGGCGTGGTGGTTTATGCCTGTAATCTCAGCACTTTGGGAAGCTGAGGCATGTGGATCTTCTGACCTCAGGAGTTTGAGACCAACCTGAGCAAGAATGAGACCCAGTCTCTAACAAACAGCCGAGCACTGTGGTGCGTGCCTGTAGTCCCAACAACTCAGGAGGCTGAGCCAAGAGGATCACTTGAACCCAAGAGTTTGAGGTTGCTAAAAGCTATGACACCACAGCACTCAACCCCAGGGCACAAAGTGAGACTCTGTCTCAAAAAAAAAAATAAATAAATAATAAAAATAAAAAGACATCAGTGAAAGGGAAAAGAAAAGGATCCACAGCAAATCAAAGAATGTTTCAAGAGTATCCCAAAACCAGATTTTTCAACCCTTGAAAAGAATGCAAAACTGCGTATTGGATATTACAAAATAGGTCACTCTAAAAACAAATTTTCAAGAACTAAATATGCTTAAGACTTCAAAATTGCCTATCATTTTACCAATGGTGCTATTATTTTAAAAAAAACAATTGAGAATTGTTTCACACTTTTAAAAAAATGAACCGAAAGAGCCTGTTAGAAAAAAACAAAAGGGGAGGGGATCAAAAATAAGAGGTTTCACTCTCTCCCTAACCTCCAGAACACAAAAAGTAAAAAATTAATACTTAAAGAATGGCCGAGTGAAATACCATCGCTAGAATTGCAGAGGACAAAAGACAAGTTTTTCTTGTGCACCAGGACTTAAACAAAACAGACATTAATCATGTCATTATAAATCCTGACTAAATATAAGTTTTGAAATTTTCAACTGAAATGCTTGAGGTACAAGTAGAGAGAGAAGAGACCATATTGCTCAAGGCAATTTTCTATAAAACTGGGTTAGCTACCAGTTGCACATATATTCCAGCAAGTTGATAGATTTCCTTACAATGATAAATGAGCAGGAGGCAGAAGGGAGAAGGGGAATGCATTTGAGTTGCATCACACTAAATCAGGAGCATACCATGTTTTCCAAATCTTAAAAAATTGTTTCTAAAACAATTACTAATATAGTACTTCTGAATTTCAAAAAAAAACTTTAACTGAAAGTAAACCAGAGACTTTAAACTTAAAAAAACATTAAAAAGTCAATAACATGAAAAAATTAACAATAGCAGTAATCAAGGAAAGGTACAATGAGACAACATTTTTTGCCTATCAAAATGGCAGGGAAAAAAACATTTAAATTCACTGTTGACAAGGATGTACTGAAATGAACATACTCATGTGACCAAAAGGCAAGGACAATGTCTGTCATATTTACCATGATGTGAATCCCCAGCACCTACTCAGTGTCTGGTATGTGGTAATAAGCACTGGTACATGGTAAGCAAATATCTGATAGTGACTGAAAATGTTATTTATTTATTTATTTTTCTGAGACAGAGTCTCACTTTGTCGCCCTCAGTAGAGTGCTGTTTC
>NW_003852450.1:8485451-8490025 GCF_000181295.1 Otolemur garnettii
TCTTGCTCTTACAAAACTCCTGAGCTCAAGCAATCCACCCACCTCACCTCTGCCTCCCAGAGTGCTAGGATTACAGGCATCAGCCACCACACTCAACAACTTTCTTTCTTAAGGAACTTCCAGATTGCAAATTTCCCCTCAAGTATCTAACTCCTTAATTCTGTGGTAGTAATCATTATATACTCTTTGCACTTGCTTTGAAAAATTTTAGTTTTCTCCTGGATCACTCTTGTGACTTCTGTAATAGCAATCCTTTTCAAAACCTAACCTTTTTTTCAACTAACCTACATGCAATACCTACATTCATTATGAAATTTGGGAGAAATGTGGGTTTTGGTAAAGTATGGGCTTTGGATTAAAAAAGACTTGGTGGAAACCTAATTGTACCATTTACTTGACATGGGATCCTGAGTGCAATAATTTATCTCTGAGTTCTAATTTCTCCATATTTCACAACATGCTGCTTACTTCTACTCTGACCTCAACTCCTCCACCTCCTCTGGCTCACAATGTTCCAGACACCCAAGACTTGGTATTGCAAGAACAATGCCAAGTTCAGACATTTTGGCCTGTGTGCTAAATGTTCCTCCCGGACTAAATGGTCCAGGTATTTCCATGCAGTTCTCGGCTAAATATAACCTCCTCAGATATACCCTCCCTGACCACCCAATCAATTCTATTTTAATTCTCTAGATACAAGTTGTATTTTATTTTTGCCTCTTCCCACTACAAGGTTACTTGAAGACAGTAAGAAACTTCCCTGTCCTGTGTCACTAGTACCTAGACCTGTGCCTGAAACACAACAAACACTCAAGTATTTACTAAAAGAATATAAAATACCTACACATAAAGCTTTGCCCTTATAGATGGTACCAATTAAAAGTTAGCTCTCACCTTCCCTCCATATTATTACCAAACAATGTTTTAAGGGCTAGACAGCATTCCAGAGCTTAAATTATCACTTCCAGGCCCTCCTATTGTCCAATGAGACCAAAGAACCTCCTCTGAGCTCCATATTCTTATAAGCTGCCAACCTACTCAACTCTTCATGAAGAGATAGAACAAAGAAACCTCAAAGTCTAAAATGGTAGCCAGGTTTCTCAGTGACCAAGAAGTTACAGATATGGAAAGGGGAAATAAAAACAAATAGATGTAGCTATATATTATATAATATATATATGCATGTGTATGCTAGCTCTGCCTGTCAAGTAACACTGCATTGCAATAAACCTAGCATCTGTATCTCGGTTTCTATTTCATAATATCCTTCCCACTAAAAGCAACAAAGCTCCTTAAAAGCCTGTTTCCAGAGCTAAAACAAGGAAAGTACAAAATGAGCTAGAACATCTTTGTGTGCTTCCTTGGGTCTGCTAGAAAGTAAATGCTAACAAAGAAAGGATCCATGTCAGAAGGATACAGGATCAAGCTGGAGGGAATCCTATTGACCCAAACTGGGGCAATGTGAGCATTAGAATAAATAGTAAGGATTATAACTTACTGAATGAAACATAAATTAGTAAATCCATCCTGACTTAAATAAATAAGAAGATCTTTCTTGCAGAATATAATAGGTAGAAAAAAACACAGCAATAATTAATAATAGTAATAACTGACTGAGGCCAGGCACAGAGACTCACACCTCTAATCCTAGTGCTCTGGAAGACCAAGGAGGAGAATTGCTTATGGCCAGGAATTGCATAAAACCAGCCTGAGAAAGAGAGAGACCCCATCTCTACAAAAAATAGAAAAATTACCCAAGAATGGTAGAGCACACCTATAGTCCCAGCCACTGGAGAGACTGAGGCAGAGAGATCATTTGAACCCAGGAGTTTGAAGTTGCAGTGAACTATAATAACACCACTATATTCTAGCCAGAGCAAAAGAGTGAGACTCTGCCTCAATAAAAGAAGAGGGGAAGGGAAGGGAGAGAAGGGGAAAGGAGTTGATTACTGGTGCGTGGGTAACAGTTTAGTGAAAGGGATATTTTGAATTATCTCTCCTTAAAGTGCTTATTAAATTAAAAAGGGAAAAATAGTAATTTTATAGTGGAGAAAACTGACAGATACTACTTTGGCCAGGTGACTGAAGTTAATGTTACCAATACTGGATCAAACATTATGTGCTTCCTGACAGGATTACTGAAAATACATCTCTTCTGCAGTAGTCCTACCAGACTTATATAACTTGAATATAATCACAAGGAAATATACAAATCCAAAGAAACATTCAATAAAATACTGGCCTTTTAGTTCTATAAAAGTACGTTTTAACAAAGGAAAACATTGATATTGAAGGCTCAAACATTTTGAGGGGTGCCAGGAAGGAAGATTCCCCATGTCTCGTGGCCCTCAACCTTCCTGGTATCATTGTGTATAAGGGATGATTCAAGTTGTTCTGATCTTAGAAGGAACAAGAGGTAAGAAAACTTTCACCTATATGAATGCCTTTCCTCTGGGGCTGCCTATCAAGTGTTTGTCTCTGGGTGCCTCTTCAACACCCTCGCCTAGCTCCCCGTGGAAAGCATGAATGGTGCTGTGCAGAGATAGGTGGTGGTGGTGATGACGGTAATGACAAAAAGGGTACAGGAGTGAGTCAACCAGAGGGAAGCAAGAAAGAGCAAATGTAAGAGAAGGAAAATGTAAAGTAGGAATATGGGCAGAAAACCTTAGAAGACGGGGTAGCACCAGAGGGCAGGAGTAGTAGAGGCTGAGGAAATGGTTTCCGTTCCTCTGTCACCATCAACTCTTGACTGGAGCAGGCCTTTCTTTGGGCACTTTGTTTTTCTTCCTACCATCTAGGCATTCCTACTGGGACACTGCCAGCACCCATGCCATCATCATTCTAGTCATTTAGACTAAAGGCAGAGGGAGACATCTGCTGAGTGCACAGCATTCTAGGGCAGGTAGAGAACCCCACAGAAGGAAGTGGCCCAGTCATCCAGTCATCCCCTGAAGAGATCTGGCTGCTCATATGAGGCAAACAGCACAAAAAAGAGCTTGGCAAGAGGCAAGCGGTGCCCAGGGAAGCGACTTGACCAGCTGAGCACACCGCTCTGGGTGTTTGACCTTCAAGAAAGGGTTAAAGTCATTAAAAACAAAGACAGTCTAAAGAACTAGTCCAGGTTAAAGGACACTAAAAAGAAATGACAGCTAAATGTAATGCACAATCCTAAATTGGATCCTGGAATGCGAAATAAAATAACAATAATGGACATCAGAACAGTTGGCAAATTTGAATAAGGGCTGCAAATTAGATGACATTAATATCACATCAAGGTTAAATTTCCTGATTTTTAACTGATATTATATACAAGAAATGGCCTTAATTTTAGGAGATACACACTGTACGGCGGTACAGTAACCCTAATGCATTCTCCAATAGTTCAGAAAATATATTTATACATACATACGCATACGTAGACATAAAATGTACACATGTCATTGTGATCATTTGAACAAATGGCCAAGGGCCAGGAGATGTGGGGAATCTTTCTTCTTGGTCACCCCCCCACCAAAATCTTTTGAGTTTTCAGTATTGATGTTTTCGTTTATTAAAATGTACTTTTATAAAACCTCTCTATGTGGGAGGTAGGGAAAGAGAGACAGACAATGATAAAACAAAAGAAACTGGCTGGGCACTGTGGCTCACACCTGTAATCCTAGCACTTTGGGAGGCAAAGGGGGGAGGAATGCTTGTCCCCAGGAGTTCAAGACCAGGCTGCGCAAGGGCAAGACCTGGCGTCTCTACAAAAAATAGAAGAACTAGCATGGTGGCATGTGCCTGCAGTCCCAGCTACTAGGGAAGTTGAAGCACTTGAGCACAGAAATTTGAGGTTGCAGTGTGCTATGATTATGCCATGGCACTCTAGCCTGGGTGACAGAGCAAGACCCTGTCTCAAACACAAAAAAATAAAAAAAATTAAAAAAAAAACAGGAAAAAATGTTAACAATTGGTAAATCTGAGTAACAGATATTTGAGAGTTCTTTATGCTATTCTTATATGTTTGAAATTAAGTTTAAAAAGTTACAAAACTTCAAAATGCCCCAGGCCAATTTTTTCTCCCAAACTTTATGATCTTCCCATGTTCCTTACATCAATGAACTACACCATATCCATGTAGATGCATAAGCCAGAAACATAAGTGTCATCATTAATGCCTCCCTCTCCCCTTCAACTCAAAAATAAAATCCATTCAAGAATACAGCCCAAAGCCATCTTTCTCACAATCTCAATTCATCTCCCTATTCTAGGCATTCTCTTTTGTAACCAGAATTTGCTTATTTTCCTAAGTAAATTTGATTATGTCATACATACCACAACCATCACTGCCACCATTCCCAAGGGTTTTCAATGACTGCCCACATTTTTTTTTAAATTTAATTTTATTTTTTTTTTATTTTTTCGAGACAGAGCCTCAAGCTGTCCTCCTGGATAGAGTGCTGTGGCATCACAGCTCACAGCAACCTCCAACTCCTGAACTCAAGCGAGTCTCCTGCCTCCATCTCCCAAGTAGCTGGGACTACAGGCATCCACCTCAACACCTGGCTATTTTGTTGTTGTTGTTGTTGTTGTTG
>NW_003852450.1:8490410-8496778 GCF_000181295.1 Otolemur garnettii
ACTGCCCATTTTTTAAGTATTAAAATCCTTCCTCTAGCTTACAAGAAAGGAATGCTCCTACCCCTGACAGCCACATTCAGTTCCTGGTCACTCAGTTTGGAATGCTCTTTCTTCCTATTCTTTACATTCTTTCAGACTCTCAGGGACCCACAATCCATTCAATGTGGCCCAATTTCCCCCCAACAAAGAAAGAATATAGTATACATATATATACACACACACATACACACACATATATATCATCTGTACTTCAATGCAATAAAATTTTGTTTTTACGACTGACTACAATTCTATTATAGAAGATGAACATTTGTAGTTTGTAAAGCGTAGGTGAAGTATTTTAAGACATTTTAAGTATAGATAAGTTGCTAGTAAAAAAATGTGTTAGACAAAGAATTGATAGAATGTCTTAAGTAAAGGTAAGCAGTCAGTATCAGTAACTACTGATACTAACTGCAGTTAGTAGCAGTTAAGTATCAGTTAAGTAGTAGTTTAGTATATTAAACACAGGAAAGGATAGAAAAAACAAGACACCTAATATTTATGAGGCACATAGGTACTAAATATTCAAGATATACCAAATATGCATAATTAAATAAACAAGAGTAAATGAATACATGAACACTTAATATTCATGAGTCCTTAATTCATCTAGCCTATGAGAATGTGGCAAGCATGCGGCAAGCATGCTTGTCCCCTGTCTGTTTGATAGGCAAGTATGAAGTACTGGCCTGTGTGTCTGTGTGGGTCTCTTTGTTCAAACCTCAACTCTGGTCCTGTCAACCACACTGTCAGCAGCAGGGAAGGCTAATGTGGCAGAGAGAGAGGACAAGAGAACACTGTATAGCAGCCTCCAGGGAGTGTGGTCCTTCCTCCCTATGTGCACCCTAACCTACATGTTTTAACTTACCCTGTCTCTTTCCTCTTGCTTCTCAATGTAAAATGATCCAACAAATCACATGATTTGACCATTTTAAGTTGTTCTTAAATTTTTCTGGGGGGGGGGTAGAGAAGAGTCTCACTTTATCGCCCTCGGTAGAGTGCCATGGCGTCACACAGCTCACAACAACCTCTAACTCCTGGGCTTAGGCAATTGTCCTGCCTCAGTCTCCCGAGTAGCTGGGACCACAGGCGCCTGCCACAACGCCCGGCTATTTTTTGTTGCAGCTTGGCCAGGGCTGGGTTTGAACCCGCCACCCTCAGGATATGGGACTGGCACCCTACCCACTGAGCCACAGGCACTGCCCATGAGCCTGCTATTCTGTAACCTCTGGGGCACTATGCCTGTTAAATACTTAGAGGCCACCAATGCATCAAGGTAATTTCCCACCCTAAGGGTAACCAAATAATAAAGGTAAGTATCTTTTTAATGCAGTTTTCTAGGCCCCATCTGTAATCCCTGCACTTTGGGAGGCCTAGGTAGAAGGCTCGCTTAAGGAGAGGAGTTTGAGACCAGCCAGGGCAACCCAAGACCCCATCTCTACAAAACATGAAAAAAAATTTAGCCAGGTCTGGTGGCCTGCACTTCTAGTTCTAGCTACAC
This sequence comes from Otolemur garnettii, assembly GCF_000181295.1. Classification (NCBI taxonomy): domain Eukaryota; kingdom Metazoa; phylum Chordata; class Mammalia; order Primates; family Galagidae; genus Otolemur; species Otolemur garnettii. The sequence continues at coordinate 8,491,954 of NW_003852450.1, forward strand.
AGGAAGCCGAAGTATTAGGATTGCTTGAAGTATTAGCCCAGGAAATCAAGGTTACAATGAACTATGATTAAGCTACTGTACTCAAGCAAGCCTGGGCAACAAAGTGAGATTCTGTCTGTAAAAACATAAAATAAATAAAAAATAAAAATGCAGAAATAATCAGAAACGTTGATACTGATGATATGAAGTAGTGTGATGATGACAGTACTATGATGCAGTATCATGTTTATGTTTAAAAACATAAGGGGGCACAGTGCCTGTGGCTCAAGTGGCTAAGGCACCAGCCATGTACACCCAAGGTGGCGGGTTCGAATCCAGCCTGGGCCTGCCAAACAACAATGATGGCTGTAACCAAAAAATAGCTGGGCGTTGTGGCGGGTGTCTGTGGTCCTAGCTACTTGGGAAGCTGAGGCAGGAGACTCACATGAGCCCAGGAGTTGGAGGTTGCTGTGAGCTATGATGCCATAGCACTCTACCCAGGGGGATAGGAGGCTCTGTCTCAAAAAAAAAAAAAAAAGACAAATTTTAGTATCATAAAGGCATAGACTCTAATTTTAGTTCCAACACTTACAGGTTGAATGATCAAGGGCAAGTCAGTTAATTCGCCAAAACCTGTTTTCTCATTTATTAAAAAAAAGGCAAACTATCTTATTTTCAGTTTTAATATTTTGAAATCAAGATGTTTTCTAATTATTTTGTACTCTAATATGGAAAAAAACTTTAGTGTGTCATGCGCCTTCCAATATCTTTCTCAGTGACTCTCAACCTAGAGTCCTTTTGCTCCTCAGAAGACAATGAATAATGTCTACAAACATTTTTGTCACCAAGCAGGGTGGGAGTAGGTTTAGGGAATACTACTGGCATCTAGTGGTTAGAGACCAAGAATGCTGCTAGAATCCTAGGATGCACAAGCACGGGACAGCCCACTACCAATAAAGAACTAGCCAGCCAACAGTTCTGCAGTTGAGAAACCCTGTTTTTAAGGTTCAGAAAAAGAAATAAAATAATCTCTACTAATAGGTCATTCTCAGAGTTAAAAGTAATAATTCAGATAAAATGCTCATAAGAGTAATTAGCACAGGCTCAGCGCCTGTAGCTCAAGCGGCTAAGGCACCAGCCACATACACCAGAGCTGGTGGGTTTGAATCCAGCCTGGGCCTGCCAAACAACGACAACTACAACCAAAAAATAGCTGGGTGTTGTGGCAGGCACGTACAGTCCCAGCTATCTGGAAAGCTGAGGCAAGAGAATCGCTTAAGCCCAGGAGTTGGAGGTTGCTGTGAGCTGTGATCCACAGCACTCTACCCAGAGTGATAGCTGGAGGCTCTGCCTCAAAAAAAAAAAAAAAAAAAAAGAGTAATTAGCACAGAGTACACATTTAATAAATTAGTAATAGTTTTCTCTTTTTCTCCAAAATGCTTAGTATAATTTATCTACTAAATTAAATACCAAATTCCTTAATCTGGCCCTTCACAAAATTGTCTCAATTTGTCTTTCAAGCTGGACCCCCTACTACTTCATTACATAAATTTCAACCAGTCAATCTGGTCTATGTTGTTTCATTAACACCATCTGGGTTTCACAACTCCATGCTTACCCACAAACCATCTCCTCCAATTACAATGCCTACTTTCATTCATCTGATTCCCTTCCGAGTCTGGTTTAAATACTACCTCCACCACAGAGGTCTTCCTTCACAGACCACTGAGGCTGAAAATTACCTTCTACCCCCTTACCCCCTCTTGCCGCCCCTCCAGGTCCCCCCCCTCCAGCCTACTGGACTCCACCCCCACTAGTCTCCCTCTGAATATCATTCTTCAAGTTACATAGCTCTTATTATAGCTTTCCCAAAATCTACCGTACTTATACATTTATCACATCTCCCCCATGAAAGCATAAACTCTTAAATAGAAAGACATAGCTTAGACTTGTAGGATTTGATACTGTTAATCAGACAATCAATGGGACTACTCTTCTTGAAACCTTCTCCTCCCAAGGCTTCAGTTTTTATTTATTTAATTAATAAATATACTTTTTATTTATTTATTTATTTATTGACACAAGAGTCTCACTCTGTTGTGCTGGGTGGAATGTCCTGAGTAGACTGTCATGGCTTCATCATAGCTCACAGCAACCTCAAACTCTTGGGCTCAAGAGATCCTCTGGCCTCCGCCTCCTGAATAGCTGGGACTACAGGCACCTGCCACAATGCCCAGTTTTTTCTATTTTTAGTAGAGATGGGGTCTTGTTCTTGCTCAGGCTGGTCTCGAACTCCTGAGCTCAAGCAATCCACCTACCTCAGCCTCCCAAAGTGCTAGAATTACAGGCATGAACCACCAAACCCCGCCACTACACTTTCTCAGTACTCTTTCTAACTCTCTGATAGCTATTACAATCTCCTCTGACTATGCGTGTCCCCCATTATAAGTATTCACTATTCTAGATTCTGTCTCAAATTTCTTCTTTCTTTATACAATTTTATCTACCTCCAATTTCAATTGTGCACTATATACAGAAGATTACCAAACTTATTTCTAGCCTCAACTTCTCAATCATATTACAGACCTACATTTATAGCTACCTTGTCCACTGACATTCTCAGACAAGGTGTGCAGCCAACACATTAACTTCAAAGTTTCCAAAAACAAAGCTGTCTTCCCATTCCAACTTGCATCTTTCTTTATCTCTGTCAATGGCACTAAATTCATCCTCTTAGTCACTAACTTTCAAACTCTCACATAACCTCATCCTTCCTTAACCCTCAGGTGACCTCATCCTCATATACTGTATATGCCCTTCTCATTTAAACCATTTCCTAGGCCAGGCGCAGTGGCTCACTCTAGAATCCTAGCATTCTAGAAGGCAAGGTGGGTGGATCTGATAGATTGCCTGAGCTTGGGAATTCAAGACCAGCCAGAGAAGAACAAGACGCTGTCTCTAAAAAACTAGGTGGGCACTGTGGAAGGCATCTATAGTCCCAGCTACATAGGAGGCTGAGGCCAGAGGGTCTCTTGAGCCAATGAGTTTGAGGTTGCTATGAGCGATGATGCCAGGGCACTCCACCAAGGATGAGAAAGTGAGTGTCTGTCTCAAAAAAATAAAAATAGGCCCAGTGTGGTGGCTCCCACCTGTAATCCTAGCACTGTGGAAGGGTGAGCCAAGTGAATCTCCTGAGCTCAAGAATTCGAGACCAACCTGAGTAACAAAGAGACCCTATCTCTGAAAAATAGCCAGGCCTTGTGGCAGGTGCCTGTAGTCCCAGCTACTTGGGAGGCTAAGGCAAGAGGATCACTTAAGCCCAAGAATTTGAGATTGCTGTGAGCTGTGACATCACAGCACTCTACTGTGGGCAACAAAGTGAGACTCTGTCTCAAATTAAATTAATTAATTAAATAAATCATTCCCCATATACCCCAAATCCAGTCATTTAAAATACCAGGGATTAAATCTCTGCAACATTTTTTCTATGATTTACCTCTCTCCATTCCTTTTACTTCTACTCGTAGAACACAGCGTTAAGAGCATAGACTAAAGTCAGATTCCCCAGGTTCAGATCTTAGTTCAGTTAGTCAGGAAGCTTTGGATGAGTTTCTAAAGCCTTGGGCCTCACATTCCTCATCAGTAAAATTGGAATGATTAACAGTTTCTACTGCATAAGGCTGTCAAGAGAATTAGAATGTGATAATATACATAAAGTGCTTGACACACAATAAAAGCTCAGTAAGTATTGCCAGCTTTATTATCACTTTCCCCCTACTTTAAGCCCTTATCTTTTGCCCAGACTCCTGCAATAACATCCCAAACTGGCCTTTCTACTACCGTGTTTCCCTCAAAATAAGACACTGTCTTATATTTATTTTTTCTCAAGAAGACACACTAGGACTTATTTTCAGGGGATGTCTTATTTTTTGTTAAGTATACTACAACAATCTACATTTATTCAAATACAGTGAAGTCATCTTCTTCTGGAACCTGACAGGGGGAGCCCACCTTGTTGGTGGGGCTGGCATTAGTGATGCATGAACTCCTTTCCCCTAGCCATTTGCACGTGCACAATAGGATGCCTGCAACCAGGGTTACCACACGCACACCCACGCAAGTGCCAATGGCTCGGAGAAAGCTGTGGCAGATAAAAGGTATTCCAGTCTTCCTTACTGCTCTGCACCGATATGCTGCATAGCCATGCCCATCACTAGGTCCTATTATCAGGGTAGGGCTTATATTTAACAAATGCATAGAAATCCTGCTAGGGCTTATTTTGGGGGCAGGTCTTATTTTCGGGGAAACACAGTAGCAGTCTCTCTTAACCACAAGGTTACTTAATGTTCTCACAATCCTCATATATGCATCAGAATCAGATCCTATGTAGGATTTTGACAGCAAAATCTGCTGGGATATAGGAAGCAATTTAACAAGGCATGTTTATGACAGCAAATGATTTTGTATCGCTAAACTAAATGGTATAGAAGGGGGAATAATAGTTGATAAGGTTGAAATGATAAACTGACACCAGTAAGTGGGTCTTGAATTCCATGTTGAGAACTCTAAATTTAAGAATTTAGTAAAAAAGAGTGTTACAGGAGGTTCTGTACCTACCATTTCCCCAGAGGATTTAAGGGAATAAAACATTTAAAGCTAACTCGGTAACACTGCTTAAAAATTAAGTTAAACTCTCCAAATATAGCTGTAGAAAAAGCACACATAGTTTTTAACCGCCTCTTCTGCAATTAAAGCAGTTAGGGAATCTGTTTATTGTTTCAAATTCATTTACACAAACTTATATTTGATTAAAACTGTTATCTATGGAGCTGGAAAATGTTCTTCT
>NW_003852450.1:8497204-8505363 GCF_000181295.1 Otolemur garnettii
AAAGATTCAAAGCTCCTGATGTTAAGACTTCAAATTAAGTAAATACTTCACATCTACCTTCTAGGTATTACAATGCTAGTGTTTTATTTCTTTTGTACAGTTCAATTATTTCACTATACCCACAATTAATTTCCAGCTATCATTTTAAATTACTTTTCCAACATAACATTTTAAAAGCGACTACTTCTTTAAAATGTCAGAAGTTAATAAAGTCTCTGACAGAAAAACACTAAATCACTACCTTAAGTCCCTATCTGTCATTGTAAACGGAGAGATTTTAATAAATCATACTTGAAAGTTAGGCTAATTTTTTGAATAACTCAATACAATTAGACAATACTTTTGAAATATGCTGTCTATTAGCCTTTTCTGCATAATCTGCAGTCAATGAAGAATACTTACATCCAAAAAAAAATCTTGTGTGGCACCTGTACCTCAGTGGTTTGGACACCGGCCTCACATACCAAGGGTGACGGGTTTGAACCTGGCCCTGGCCAAACTGCAACAAAAAATAGCCATAGCTGTAGTCCCAGCTACTGGGGAGGCTAATACAGGAGAATCGCCTAAGCTCAGGAGTTGGAGGTTGCTGTAACACTACAGCACTCTACCAAGGGCAATAAAGTGAGGCTCTGTCTCTAAAATTAAAAAAAAAAAACAAACTTACTTTTTTCTATTCATTCCATATAAATTTATGTTTTGAACGGCTGTTGACAAAGAATAAACAAAATATACAAACATATTTTTAATGATGTGTTAACTTCTTGTCTCTTAAAGTCTTCTAAACTTGTTTTTCATTCCATTTTGAATATGGTCTCTTTACCCATTCAAACTGGTGCCAAGGCAAATGTAACTAAGAACAACAATCATATAAATCATCTGACAGTGACTTAGGATCTGCACAATCTATACAGAAAAAAATAATATTAGACCACAACATGTACTACATGAACATTTTTCACACTTGCAGATAAAAGGATTACTCTGCAGAATAGTGTAGAGTAACAACCAAAGACTTGAGAGTCAGAAAAACCTGAACTGGCATGCAGAATGACACTTGCCAGATGTTTAATCTTGTGCAAATTAATCTCTCTGAGCCATTCCCTCATCTGCAAAACGAGGACAGTACCCATAAGGCTGCTGTAAGAATAAATGAAGTACTGTAATGTATTTAGAATGTCATAATAGTGATAGTGATATAGTGTTACAGTGTTATAGTAGTGTGATAGTAGTAAAGTTCTTTAACCTCTCTGTGCACTGGCATTTTTTAAAATGGGGATCATACTACCTACGTCACAGAGTTGTGAATCCCTAATGTACAACTTAACGCAAAGCATCCAGAAGAGTGCCTGCCAGATGTCAGAGTCCACTGATACTAGATTCTCTTCACTTCCTTTCTTATTCAAGCGAATTAAATGTCTTTATCAAGTGGTCCAGAATCTAGTAACCTACCTGACATATATCCAGAAAGTAGGCCATTTTCTGGGTAGAACCCTCTGTGAAGGCATAGCTAAATTTTTACATCTGTACAATAAGTAATCTCTCTGTTTCCGATCGAGAGAAAATATTTCTCTTATTCCTTCTGCCTTCCATTTTGGACAAACTACTTTTCCACATAAGTTACTATATGAATGTGCCTATTTCCATTTTCCCTAAGTAAATAGCCTTCACTTACTGTCCAAACAGATATTAGTGTCAGTATGCTGCTTAAATTAAAAGCAAAATTCATCTATTATTCTTACTGCTTATATCAGTGATGCCAGAAATCCTTTTTAAAAAGCTTAAATTCAGTCGATTTATAAAAAAAAAAAAGCAGTAACGATTTGTGCTTTTTCCTATGTGTTACACTAGACGTCCAGTTTCAAAGAAATGTTTAAAATATAAATAATTTCAAAAGAATTTATATTTATTCCTAATGCCAGTTCATATCAAACCCTGAGAACTCAAATAGAATTAAGGCTGTCATAAACATAAAATCACATCAACGTTAAGCTTCCCTAAAAAACTAATTCAAATAATTCATCTAGTATTTAGCTGAGATGTGCAAGTCCTGACAATACTCAGCTGTGTCTAAGTTGAAGTAGTAAAACCAAATTAAACCATTTACCAATGTACTTTCACAGTCAAAGTTGGAAATCAGCCATCATCCACTAAAACCTGTATTTAACATCTGGGTAAGTTTGTAAATCTGAAGGAACTTTTCAACAAATATTTTATGTATCTAAAATTCATTAAGTAGGGAATGGAAATCTTGCGAAATTACTCTTAGAAGTTACCAGACTAAATTACTTTACAAGAGCATCTTCCAATGAAAAGCCGCTCTAATTTTTTTAGCATTCCACAACATGGGCTCCTAAAAGCAAAAGCTAAGAAATTACAACAGGAGGCCCTTTTCCTGTTATTTTGCAATGACTGGATTTTGGAGGGAGTGTTTAGTTGCTACTGTGCCATACAATATGTGTGAATACCACATGCCCTCAAAAAACTGCTTTATCAGAAAAAATTCCCAAGGTAGGAAGTTTTTAAATCTTAATTTATTAAGTCAAAATACATTTGTGAAAAAGGAATATGCCTCAGTGTCCATATGAAATGAAAATACATTATTTTGCCTACAGTCAGCAAACTAAACATTGGGTTTTAAATAACTGATTTAGTAAGAACCTGAAATGTGTAAGGAGGACTGAAACATGCTTAAAAAATGACAATAAAATGTAACAGTGCACTCAACACAGGCCACCTTACACCCTTTGGAGCATGAAAAGCAGTCACCATGACAAATGTCAAAATCAATACAGTACTATGTACCATCCATCTTCTTCCAACAATAAAGAAACGAACTCAGATTTCTCAGTGGTGTAATCACAACTATGACTGAGGGGAAAATGTATGCAGCACAATGGGGAAAATACCACAAATTAAAACCACTCTACGTAAAAACGCGACAAAACTGCTCATTTGGAAACAAAACACTTTTGCTACCCAATAAAAGGAACCTGGCCAAAGCCCACCTGACCTCTCAAGAGCCCTTCTCTTAACGACCAAACCTGCTTTCTTTATTTCTCCTTCCTTCTCCTGTTCCTAATCTCCCATCATCTCCCTGAACCTGTACGAGAAGACAGACATGGAAAAGGATTCGAGTATCGAGAACAAAAACTAGGATGTGGACATCTTCAGGAGGAAGAGGGCAGGGAAGACACCACTAACCTGTCCCAAAGGCTTTGGCCACCAGCCAGGCCAGATTGCAGGCGATTTTGGCCCTGGAGAAGTCATAGTGGTCAAAGGGCTTGATGGCTGGAACAATGAACGTCTTTCTCATCTCCCGGGGGTCTGCAGCATCCCCCATCTTTTACGGCGGCTCCTCGGGATGTCCCGGCTCTAACCTTCACATGGTGTGGCCTCGCCGCTGCGGGGGTCGGCAGGGGAGGAGAAGCGAGCTCAAACCATCGGGGCCGGGGCGAGGCCAGCCCGGACGCCGACGGGGGAGAAGCAGCTCAGCTGTCCGCGCCGCGAGCCTGCCGCCTCCCGCGGAAGCCGCCGCTCCCAGGCATAAGAATGTGGCGGCGCCGTGTCCGTCAGTCCGTCCGCGCGAGCGTGGGTCCAGCGCCGGCGCCCCTCCGAGACACCCGCCCGCGAGCGCGCGTGTGAGGCCGCCTCCCCTTTGTCTCCGTTTAGTCACACGGGCTTGGGGGAGGGTGGAGGCTGGAAGGGCCCGGAATTTTAAAGGGGGGGTTGGGGGGAGTCTTTAACAATCACGTTGTGGAAAATGTCCCCGCCACCGCGATTCCCGCACGCCCTCGATGCCCCTTTCCCTTCCCCTGAACCAGGGAGACCCCCTCAGGCCCCGAGTGGGCGGAGGGACAGGCAGGACGAGAGGGAGCGTGGGACGGGGGTGGCCCACTCAGCGCAGCCGGCTGGGAGCCGCGGAAGACGAAACCGAGGAAAACGTCAAAATCACTGCGGCTCCCAGGCCGCCGGCGGCCCGTCCCCTCCTCTGCGGTCCCCTCCCGTCGTCGTCTCCTCCTTCCCCTGCCGCCCTCGCGGCCACCGCCTCTGGGTCTTCCTCCCTGCTGACGGCGTAGGTGGTTGCCCGGGAGAGGCTGCAAATCCCAAGCTCTCAGTTCCTGCCTTGCAATATGTCCTTGTATTTTTTTTCTGTCCCTGTTCGCTGGCCGGCTCGGTCGCTCCCCCACAGTAGCCGCCGCCGCGGTTTTCCGGCTGCGGCTCTGGATGGAGAGCAGATGCGGGGACTGGGCATGCGCCCTCGCACGGCTCCGACCTCCCCCTCCCCCGCCCGCTTCGCTCCCGCCGCCCAGATCCCGGCCCCGCCGGCGGCTTACTGAGCATGCCCAGCCTCGCTCCCGGCCCGCGCCGGGGTTCTGTGCGGCTGCCTTTTAATCATCACTCTGGAGTGCTAGCTTGAGTGGACAATCGCGGGTCTGGCTTTTGGCTGCTGTTGCTTTCTCCGCTGAAAGAGGAAAAGGAAGGGAGGAGGCAGAAAGAGGCCTACCAATAGCTTCATACTCTAGTTACGCAGTGGTCTAGCAAAGAGAACTGATATTTATTAAAAATGCTTATTATGGGCGGCGCCTGTGGCTCAGTGAATAGGGCACCGGCCCCATATACCGAGGGTGGTGGGTTCAAACCCGGCCCCGCCAAACTGCAACAAAAAAATAGCCGGGCGTTGTGGCGGGCGTCTGTAGTCCCAGCTACTCGGGAGGCTGAGGCAAGAGAATCACCTAAGCTCAGGAGTTGGAGGTTGCTGTGAGCTGTGTGATGCCACAGCACTCTGCTGAGGGCCATAAAGTGAGATTGTCTCTAAAAAAAAAAAAAATGCGTATTATATTGCCACACACTTTGCTGCCAACTTGACCTGCACAGTCCTTGAAGTAACCCTGGAGGTAGATGTTATCACTGATTGACCATGAGATTTTAGAGAGGTAAAGTAAGTTAAATCCTGCATGAGGGCCAGGCGTGGTGGCTCACGCCTTTAGTCCTAGCATTCTCGAAGGCCTAGGTGGGAGGATTCCTTGAGCTCAGGAGTTTGAGACCAGCCTGAGCAAGACCGAGACTCCGTCTCTACTAAAAATAGAAAAGTTAGCGGGAGTTGTAGCAGGTGCCTGTAGTCTCAGCTACTTGGGAAACTGAGGCAGGAGGCTTGCTTGAGCTCAGGAGTTTGAAGTTGCTGTGAGCTGGGCTGATGCTCCTGCACTCTAGTCTGGGCGGCAGACTGAGATACTGTCTCCAAAAAAAAAAAAAAAAAAAAAACCCTTAAACAAGATTGAACATCTGTGAGGCTCCAAGCCTGTATTAATGTCATGATATCAAAATACTTTAACTTGATGCCTTCCACTTAATGTCTAAGTGAGAGGACAATCTATCAATGCCTCTTGGTTCCCTAAGAAAAAAGCATAAATTATTTCACAAAGCAAAGTGACACCATCCCTGATAAGCCATCTACAAATCTTTAAAATAGCTTAATTTCATCAGAACTATCCATTTTCCCAAAGGTGTGTGCTTTTGCACATCTCTGTATCTTTGCTCAGGGTGGTTTCTCTGCCCACCAGCTTACTCTCCAATCACTCCCTCCAGGAATCCTTCCCTGACAACTACTGACATCTTCCTGGTCAAGGCTGTCACATAAGTGCCTCCCTTATTCCCATAGCACCCAGTTCTTATTCTGTTATAGCACTTGACCCATTTTACGGTAATCATTGTTTCTCCCATTGATGGCTTGATGACATATGCCCAGCACTTACCTGATGTCCAACACCATAATATTTGCTCAATTAATGTTTAGGAACTAAACATTATTGTTAACACTTGCCGAGTTTACTTAACTCACTAAATCTTCACATCTCCTTTTAATACATTGTCTAATTTTAGCCTGTATAAAATTCTGTGTTATCTTCATTTCACAGATGAGAAAATTAAAGCTCAGAAAAAAAATTTATTTCTGGGGGGCACCTGTGGCTCAGTAGGTAGGGCACCGGCCCCAATACCAAGGGGTGGCAGGTTTGAAACCAGCCCGGGCAGAACTGCAACAAAAAAAATAGCCAGCCGTTGTGGTGGGCACCTGTAGTCCCAGCTACTTGGGAGGCTGAGGCAAGAGAATTGCCTAAGCCCAGGAGTTGGGTTCAGACCCAAGACTTCAATCCAGAACTATCTTACTCAAAAGCTCAAGCTTTGAACTGCTAGGCCATGCCTCAAGATAGAAACAAAACACATGAAGCCTAAGAGAGGAGGAGGAGGAGTGCTAGACGCCATTATCTAAAAGGGAAGCTCCACCAGCAAGCAGGTCCCTTTGTTTCTGTTTAATCCCTACAAACACTCCCTCAGCCTAGTAGGGCATTACAGATAAACCTTGCTAACAATGTGGGATAGGAAAAGAATGTGGGAGAGGATAATAATATACAAGTTGTTGATGTAATTTTTCAATAATTAAGTTAACATTAATAGAGTTTTTCTAGGAAGCCTACTTGCTAGATCATATAGGGGATAATACAATTAACATACAGATAATTGGCAGAGTGGCTCACCCCTGTAATCTAGCACTCCGAGAGGCCAAGGCCAAAGGATCCCTCAAGCTCAAGAGTTCAAGACCAGCCCGAACAAGGGTAAGACCCTGTCTTTACTAAAAATAGAATAAAAAAAACTAATCCTGACCTTTGTGGCAGGTGCCTGTATTCCCAGCTGCTAAGGAGGCTAAAGCAAGAGTATCGCTTAAGCCCAAGAGTTTGAGGTTGCTGTGAGCTATGATGCTACAGCACTTCACCCAGAACAACAAAGTGAGACACTATCTCAGAAAAAAAAAATGTATAGATAATAGTTCATGAAGCACATTCATATGATATCTAATTTCTACATCCATTTTAAAATAGGCGTAATTATCTTCTGATTCTAAATGCAGGACTGAGGATGGTACACATTAAGTAGCATGGCCAAGATTTCATAGTTGATTCATAGCTGAGTCTAGCTTGAAATTCAAGCATAGGTCTTCTGGCTCCACTCCTCTGGCACCTTTCCCTGTGCCTGCTCCCTTTCTGGATTATGGAGGCCCCATGTCCATAAATAAATATGATACAATGTAAAAGTGACAAGTGCTGTTAAGAGATATAAAGTGCAAAGAGAAGATACTCAGCAGTTCTCAACCAGGAACTGTATTAAAGGGCCACAGCGTTAGGAAGGTCGAGAACCACTGAGGTGGAGAGACAGGGAAGGTTTCTTGAACCTGAAAACTTCTGTTTAATGTTCTCAAATTCAACTTCAACTGACTCTAGAGCATGCAAATCAAATTAAGAGAAACCTATAACCTAGAAAAGTTGAAGAGAGATACTAAAACTTTTGCCAGTCATTATAATAATCTGAAAGTCAATGCAAGATTCTCCAGGCCAGAAATCATGTCTAATCATGTGATTAAATTGTCGAATCACTTTATTGTCCATGTGAACTAGCACAGTGATGGTTTGTTCACAGTGGGTGCTTAGTAAATGCTTGTTGAATTTCATTGAAAACTATTTCAACTGGGCGGTGCCTGTAACCCAGCGAGTAGGGTGCAGGCCCCATATACCCAGGGTGGCGGGTTCAAACCCTGCCCCAGCCAACAAAAAATAGCCAGGCGTTGTAGTGGGCCCCTGTAGTCCCAGCTATTTGCGAGGCTGAGGCAAGACAATCGCCTAAGCCCAGGAGTTGAAGGTAGCTGTGAGCTGTGATGTCACAGCACTTTACCAAGGGCGATAAAGTGAGACTCTGTCTCTTAAAAAAAAGAAGACTATTTCAACTTAAATAAACAAGATGAGGAAGAGAAAGAAACAAAGAAAGTTGCTCCAACTTGTCTCTTGATTCAGTGTGATTCATTTAGTACAGATGGCATTACTAGGATCCCAATTGGGAAGTAGTGTGTTTAGGAAGGGAAAAAAATGCCTAAACAATAGGCTGCTTTAACTTTCAGGGAGGCTGTGAAACAATTTGGGGTCATAGTCGGAGGCTATTATTAACAGGGAAACACCCCGAATACAAAGAAAGAGGATTCATTTTTAGGAAAACAGACACCCTAATAGGATGTTCTTTCTGTCACCTTCAGAATGATCCTAAGGCACCAGCCACATACACTTGAGCTGGCGGGTTCAAATCCAGCCCAGGCCCACCAAACAACAATGATGGCT
>NW_003852450.1:8506334-8511219 GCF_000181295.1 Otolemur garnettii
CAGCCTCCCAAGTAGCTGGAACTGCAGGCACCTGCCACAATGCCCAGCTATTTTTTGTTGCAGTTGTCATTGTTGTTTAGCTGGCCTGGGCTGGGTTCAAACCTGCCAGCCTCTATGTATGTGGCAGGCACTATAACCATTGTGCTACTGGCACCAAGCCTATTCCTCTACTTTTTATCTCCAGGCATAGAGTCTCAGTTCATCAGGCAGCAGTTACCCACATAGACAACTCTCTTCTATTTTAAAAATGTTTTCACTCTTTTCTCCTGCAGTATCCAAAATGCCAGCCAGATTACCTTCTGTGTGGCTATTCTCTGTCTCTCTGTCATTAGATAGATTCACAAGTTCATTCCTTCATCAGCCAGTACTGCTAGAGCACCTGGGTTCTAAAGATGCAATGTTAGTAGCTGAAGAAGCAAATTTGTAATGAAAAAACTTGAAAATTCTATGCCCTGAGCAGCCCAGCTCTTCTTCATTGTCATGTCCATATTTCCACCAGTTAAAAGCCTTCTTACTTCACCTATTGAAACCTTCAGTGTGTCCCCCTAGAAACAAAGAAATAATAAGCCAGTAAGCCTTATAGTAAGATCTCGAGGCTTACTTATAGTAAGATCTCGAAGATCTATATATCTACATATAGAGAGATATATATATATTTTGGAGACAGAGTCTCACTATGTCACCCTTGCTAGAGTGCTATGGCATCACAGTTCAGAGCAACTCTTGGGCTTAAGCAATTTTCTTGCCTCAGCCTGCCAAGTAGCTGGGGATACAGGTGCCCACTACAACTCCCAGCTATTTTTTGGTTGGAGTTGTCATTGTTGTTTAGCTGGCTCAGGCTGGGTTCTACGCCACCATCTCTGGTGCATGTGGCCGGCGCCATAACCACTGTACTATGGGCACTGAGCCAATATTTTTATTTATTTATTTATTTTGAGATAGAGTCTCACTTCATCGCCCTTGGTAGAGTGCTGTGCTGTCACAGCTCACAGCAACCTCAAACTCCTGGGCTCAAGCAATTCTCTTGCCTCAGCCCCCCAAGTAGCTGGGACTACAGGTGCCACCACAATGCCCGACTATTTTTAGAGACAAGGTCTTGCTCTAGCTCAGGCTGGTCTCAAACCTGTGAGCTCAGGCAATCCACTGCTCCTGGCCTCACAATATTTTTTTAAATAGAAAGCATATGCCTATAGTTCCAGCTATCTGAGAGGCTGCGGCATGAGAATTGCTTAAGCCCAAGAGTTTGAGGTTGCTGCGAACTGTGATGCCACATCACTCTACCGAGAGTGACATAGTGAGATTCTGTCTCCAAAACAATAAATAAATAAAATAGAAGGCATATGTATAATATATATCTATGTGATATACTATCATCCCCTTTCAATTAGTTATATTACTTAACAGCTAACACTTACCTAAGCACTTTCTATGTACCAGGCCTTGTTCAACAGATATTTATTTAATCCTCACCACAGCTTTGTTATTATCCTCATTTGGCAAATGGAGAAATCCAGGGGCAGAAGACTTAAGTGGTGAAGACCTTCCTTATTATATTTTGAAACTCAAGGAACTAGAGCAGTGATTTTTAACCAGTATGACCCAGTGCACTGGTGTGCCGTGAGAGGATCTTAGGTGTGTTGCAAAATTTTTTGAAGATCATTAATTAATTTATTTTCAAAAGAAGATCAAAGCACAGCAAGTTTATTCATTTTTTTTACTCTATTTTTCCTGATCAGCATAATTTAAGTACGCTGCAGAAGTTTAACTATAGGTTCAAGTGTGCCATGAGATAAAAAAAAAAAAGGCTTGAAAACATTGAACTAGAGCCAGGCATGGTGATTTGTGCCTGTAGTCCCAGCTACTTGGGAGGCTAAAGTGGGAGGATCATTTGAGCCCAGAAGTTGGAGACTAATCTGGGCAATACAGGGACACACCCTCCTTTCCCCCTACTCTCTTCTCTGTCTCTAAAAAAAGAAAAGGAACTAGAATAAGTAAACTTTGAATCAACCAGGTTAAGAACAACCAATGGGTAGATGAAGAGGAGATGGGGAGAGAACGCTCAGCTAACTGATGACAATAAGAGGTTTAGTTGGTTGAAGTATGGCAGCCTCTAATACACCAATATGAGGTAGAAAATGTCTGTGCTGTATATCGGGCAGTCTATCATTCCTAGACACAGTTGTGGCTTTCATCTGAATAGCTAACAGAATTTTATGAGGATTACTTCATCAACCTTCACAACAGTTCTAGCAAGGCCTATATAATATGCCAAGTGTGTGGCTGGAAAGACTGAAACACAGGGAGGCCACATAACTTCCCAGAGTCACACTATGAGTCATTGTCTGAACTTAACAGAGAAACCTGGTCCTCAGGTTCCCAGGTATATGACACCATATTTTCCCAGATCCCTAAAACATTTTTCCTTTATTAATTCTCTACTCAAATCAAGCTGTCTTAGCTGTCCTAAGGGACAAAGCCTCCAATCATTTTTAGCACCACTGAAGGAGAGTAAGCGTGTTGGAAAGTAACAGAGAAAGCAATGGACTCTGAGTTCCACTAGTGTTCCTTATTTCTGCCATGCAATTTAGGGAAACACATGACACCTCTCTGCAGTCAGGTTTCCATTGAAATAAAATAGGGTGGAACCAGGCAATGTCTAAAGTACCATCAATGCAGTCTATGGTGTACTTTACTAGATTATAGCCGAAGTTTAAATCAGTCAGTTGCCTAGCATTTGAGATTTGACTCTCTAGAGCGGGAGTTATTTTTTATTTCCAGATAGCTTTAAAATGAGATTGTGTAGAAAGGCTAGGGGAGGTAACAGAGCAGAAATGGAAACCTCCAGAGAAGGCAGAGACTGAATCAAAATGGGAAGAACTCGAGAGAGAGGGCGATAGATACAGCTGTTTGTTGGTAAATTCAGTTGTGCTACCATAAAAGTCAACATTGTCTCAAACTCTAGAGTATCACCTAGTCAACCAGGAAGATGTTGTTCTTATCACCTTCTTAATGGAAATAACCTAAATGTCCACCAGTAGAGGACTGGTCCAATAAATGACGCTGTGCATAGGGATCCATTGCATCACATGGAAAGATCCTTAAAACATCCTATGGTCAAGTAAAAAGAGAAAAAATGCACAGCAACATGTTTTAGTATAGTGTTTAAAAATATATTGGGTGGTGCCTGTGGCTCAGTGGGTATGGCAACAGCCCCATATACCAAGGGTGGCAGGTTCAAACCTGACCCCAGCCAAACTGCAACAAAAAAATGGCTGGGTGTTGTGGCAGGCGCCTGTAGTCCCAGCTACTCAGGAGGCTGAGGCAAAATAATTGCCTAAGCCTGGGAGTTGGAGGTTGCTGTGAGCTGTGAGGCCATGGCACTCTAACTGAGGGCCATAAAGTGAGACTCTGTCTCTAAATACACACACACACACACACACACGCACACACACACATTCATGGAGTATCTAGATAGTCCCAGAAAGATAGAGAGGAAACTAGAGGAGTAGGTTAGAGACCCAGTTTTTTTCTTTATAGGCTTTGGCAGCCTCTGATTCACTTTGATTCATTTGCATCTTAACTTATTCAAAATATAAATTAGTTTTTTTGTTTGTTTGTTTGCTTGTTTTTTGAGACAGAGTCTCACTGTGTCGCCCCCCCATAGAGTGCTGTGACATCACAGCTCACAGCAACCTCAAACTCTTGGGCTTAAGCGATTCTCTTGCCTCAG
Organism: Otolemur garnettii; assembly: GCF_000181295.1. Taxonomy (NCBI): domain Eukaryota; kingdom Metazoa; phylum Chordata; class Mammalia; order Primates; family Galagidae; genus Otolemur; species Otolemur garnettii. Next base: position 8,510,065 of record NW_003852450.1, read on the forward strand.
CCTCCCAAGTAGCTGGAACTACAGATGCCCACCACAACGCCCAGCTATTTTGTTGTTGTTGTTGTTTTAGCAGGCCTCAGCCAGGTTCGAACCCACCAGCCTCGGTTTATGTAGCCAGCGCCCTACCCACTGAGCTACAGGCACTGAGCCTAGTTCTTTTCTTTTCTTTTTTAAAGTTTTAAACTAAACTTTTCCTTCTTACCTGGCAGTGTGGCTTCTGCTGAAACTGTTCTCACAAAAGTCATTACAGCAATTTCTTATGAGTCTGATGCCCTTGCTTCTTTGGCCTCTCTGGCATGTAGCACTTATGGGTGCACCTTTGTTCTTCAGACTGTCTTCTCTCTCAGGTTGCATGGCCCTACTGCAGGCACGTGGTTCGCCCTCACTTTTCTAATCCCTTTCTGTGGCCTTTCTGACCTCCTTTGTTTGCTTGCCTTCCCAGTAAAGCCGGTATTCAAGACTTCATCCTAAATTCCCGCCTTCCTCTCTCTCCCTCTTGGCTTCTCAATGATCTTTCTTTCTTTTTATTTATTTATTTTTGAGACAGAGCCTCAAGCTGTTGCCCTGGGAAGAGTGTCATGGCATTACTTGCTTCCTGGATGACTTCTTTTTTGTTTGTTTGTTTTGTTCTGTTTTTGAGACAGAACCTTAAGCTGTCGCCCTGGGTAGAGTGCCATAGCATCACAGCTCACAGCAACCTCCAACTCCTGGGCTCAAGTGATTCTCTGGCTCCCTAGTAGCTGGGATTACAGGGGCCCACCACAACTCCCGACTATTTTTTTGCTGTCATTGTTGTTTGGCAGGCCCAGGCTGGATTCGAACCCATCAGCTCAGGTGTATATGGCTGGCGCCTTAGCCACTTGAGCCATAGGCGCTGAGCCCCTGGGTAACTTCTTAAAGCCTGCTGAACATTTTCACCCAGATATAGTCCTAGGATTTCAAATTGAACATAATCAAAACAAACTCCTCAGATTTCCCTCTTACTTAGCTTCCAATCCCAATCTCCTAACTTCTGCCAATGACACCATTTTTTTTGCTTAAAATATGGATAAAATATGTCATCCTGGCTTGGCACCTGTGGCTCAAGTGGCTAAGGTGCCAGCCACATACACCTATGGTGACAGGTTCAAATCCAGCTGGGGTCTGCCAAACAAC
>NW_003852450.1:8511303-8515862 GCF_000181295.1 Otolemur garnettii
CAGGAGACTCACTTGAGCCCAGGAGTTGGAGGTTGCTGTGAGTTGTGATGCCACAGCACTCTACCCAGGGTGACAGCTTGAGGCTCTATCTCAAAAAAAAAAAAAAAAATCTCACTTCTGTTTACTCTTTCCATTCCCCCCAATTTCTCATTCCTGTTGTTCACTCTCACTTAATTTCTTTCTTTTGAGCTTACATTTCAACACATTAATAATCCTAAACCTGAACTTTGATGATTTAGCAGATGTTCTCAGCCAGCAAACTAGTGATTTCAGACTATGTGTCTGATACTGTACAACTAGGCCTTTCACATACTGCATCTTATTTAATCATAAACTGTACATAACATAGTGTTAATTTAAATTTTTTCTATAGGTAGTGAACTGCAACCTAACAGTATATAATATACAAACTGCAACTTAATTTAAGAGCATATTCTTCTAACAAGTAGCTAAGCCTTCAGCCAATCACAAGGTGCTCACTGCTCAGCCGTGTATAAAAAAACCAAACTCGGCAGCCAGGTGGCTGGTGCCTGTAATCCTAGCACTCTGGGAGACTGAGGCAGGTGGATCACTTGAAATCAGGAGTTTGAGATCAACCTGAGCAAGAGATCTTGTCTCTCCTAAAGATAGAAAAACTAGCTGGGATTTGTGGTGGACACCTGTAATTTCAGCTACTCAGGAAGCTAAGGCAAGAGCATTGCTTAAAACCAGGAGTTTGAAGTTGATGTGAGCTAGGATGTCAGGGCAGGTTACCCAGGGTGACAGAGTGAGACTCTGTGTCAAAATAAACAAACAAACAAACAAACAAAACAAAATAAAATAAATTAAAAGGGCAAACTCCAAGTTGTAACCAATCAAGCTATTTCCGTCTGTAGGTCTGTCCTCCTTGCTGGGTGGAGTTCTCTGAACCTTTACTGGTTTGTGAGACGGTGCTTTGATCAAATAAACTACATACATTAAATTTAATTTGTCTAAAGTTTTTATTTTAATGATAGACATTAGCTTCATTTTATAGATGGAAAATGGAAGCTCATGAAGATTAAGGGAACAAAAAACGATTAATTAAGGAAATTCCTCAAAGTTTCATGACAAAGAGCAGTTGACATTCAAACTCATGGCCTTCTGACTTCAAGTTCAGGAATCTTTCCATTCTCACTCAGCTGCATGCTGGCTATCCATTGCTTATCAGATATAGTCTACAAACATTTGTCTTATTTTGTCTACAATATGGCTTATTTTTGCATTCATATTTCCCTGGTACCTCCTTATATATTTTTTGTTTAATATGAAGCCAAACTACTCTCAGAACCGAGAACATATTTAATCCTTTCTAAATCTTAGTGGTAGTTTGACTAATTTCATTAACCTTTCTCTACAATCCCCTTCATGAGCCAAACACGAGCTATTGAAATCTCATCTTTCAATACCTACCTTATTGCTGCCTCTTCCATGAAGCCTTCCCTGCTTGGCTCCCTGAACTATTTGTGCTCTCTTATGGTAGAAGGAAGAGACATTTTATTCAACTTTGCTAGCGGTACTTAATATATGATAGACCACAGAACGAGTATTGGTTGAATAGATAAAAGGCATCAGTGATTTAACAGGTAACAACAACAACAACAACAACACATTAACACACATTCTACGACCATGAACTATGATCAAGATAACTAGCTTATATATATAATAATTATTTTTTTTATTATTATTATTTTTTGCAGTTTTTGGCTGGGGCTGGGTTTGAACCTGCCACCTCCAGCATATGGGGCTGGTACCCTACTCCTGGAGCCATAGGCGCTGCCTCAATAAGAATTTTAAAATGGAAGTGAATCTCCTTAATTCTATACTGAGTGGTTCCCGGTGGTTCCTAAATGCTTGTCCATTATGTTTTAATAAAATTTATTCTGAGTCTGGGCAGAATATATTTTGCCCAGGTTCATGCCTGTAATCCCAGCACATTGGGAGACTGAGGCAAGAGAACCACTTGAGGCCAGAAGTTCGAGATCAGCTACCCACACATGTAAGCACACATATAAATGAGCCTAGTGTGATAACTGGTGCCTGTAGTCCTAGGTACTCAAGAGGCTGAGGAGGGAGGGTCATTTAAGTTCACAGAGAGCTATGATCATACCACTATAATCTCAGCCTGGGCAACAGAGTAAGACTTTGTTTCTTAAAAAAAAAAAGTAAAAATTATGTATATGCATATATATTCTGAGAATATTTAGTGATTTTTTTAATATCCTTATTTTTTTTTTTTTATTGAGACAGAGTCTCAAGCTGTCACCCTGGGTAGAGTGCCATGGTGTCACAGCTCACCGCAATCTCAAACTCTTGGGCTTAAGTGATTCTCTTGCCTCAGCCTCCCAAGCAGCTGGGACTACAGGTGCCCAATACAACCCCTGGCTATTTTTTTGTTGCAGTTGTCATTGTTGTTTAGCTGTCCCAAGTGGGCTGGGTTGGAACCTGCCAGCCTCTGTGTATGTGGCCAGCACCCTACCCACTGAGCTATGGGTGCCGCCAATATCCTAATTTTTTCCCTCTGAAGCACTTTTTTTATTATGATATTATTCCCATCCCACCTTTTTTTCCCTGTGAAGATGTTTTTGCTCTTATGAAATAATGGTAGTTGTAGGTAATAGTTAACCTTTTGTACATCCTTATTTAGCGAAATGAAAAAGTCGATCACCATACAGAACTCCTCTCCGACTTATTCATTCATGATCCATTAATTCATTTAGCAAACTTGCCTGCTCTGTGAAAGCCCAAGTCTGGAAGCCATTGTTCTAGTTAACTCGACTAAGTGACTTAGTCTTAATTAGCTTCTGAAACAAAACTGGCTCCTGATAGCATTCAGAAAAACAAATAAAAAATCCGTTATCTGGGTGGCACCTGTGGCTCAGAGGAGTAGGGCACCGGCCCCATATGCCGGAGGTGGTGGGTTCAAACCCAGCCCCGGCCAAAAACTGCAAAAAAACAAAACAAACAAACAAAATCTGTTATCTGGCTTGGTGCCTGTGGCTCAAGTGGCTAGGGAGCAGCCACATACTCTGCAGCTGGTGGGTTCAAATCCAGCCAGGGCCCACCAACAACAATGACAACTACAACCAAAAACATAGCCGAGCACTGTAGCAGGTGCCTGTAGTCTCAGCTACGTGGGAGGCTGAGGCAAGAGAATCGCTTACGCCCATGAGTTGGAGGTTGCTGTGAGCTGTGACGCCATAGTACTCTACTCAGGGCGACAGCTTAAGACTCTGTCTCAATTAAAAAAAAAATCTGTTATCTCTGTGTATCATATTTGCTATGAAGACAGTTATTGTTGTATGTTTAAATATGCTGGTATTTGAACAAGGCATAGAGGCTAAGTTTTCTTTCTCTTGTAGTCTTTAAAAATATAAATTAAATCATCCTGCACAACATTAGATTGGAACTATACTTAAACAGTTCGTGGATCTTTTTTAAAACAAATTTTTAAACACCGGTGGATTAGAGGAAATGGTCATTTTGTTCCTTTCTTTATGACCTATAGACAGCTGAAAAAATACACCACACTTCTATCAGATATTTTTAGTTAGGATTCCAGGAGGATTTTGATTATGTGATTTTGATTAACAGAAACAAAGCACGGTCGTTTCCTTCTCCTTATTTAGTTACCCCCATCTTCCTCCTAATTTTCTAGATCAGAGAAATGTAACTTCCTGTTTACTTTCTTCTGTTGTTAATTTAAAGGTTCTGGATAAAACTAGAAGAGGGAAATTACAGCTTGACATTGAGAATTTGAAAAGGCAAAGGCTTGTGGCATCCAAAATGATATTCTTTATAGAATTCAGATAACTCAGGAAGTTATTTTTGCCATGTAAGTAACACTTTACTTTTAGATTATTCAAGATGAAAACTGGAATTGGAAAGAGAAAAAAAAAAAAGAAAAGCAACAATAAAAAAAGCATAGTGAGTTAAAAATATGCTGAGGTAGTCCTTCACAATTCCAAAATAAAAGAGGTTCCTTTAAAAATAGAAGAAACTCTCTAGACTTTTACTAATCCATTCAAAATCTGCTTATGTCTGTTTCTTAGCATAGTTGAAAACATTTTTTGTTACGTTAAATTAGTGAACACAATTCAGAATGACAACCATTTGTAAATAAAATCAGGAAATTTTTATTTGCTTATAAATAAAATTAGAAATCTAATAATTGTCTAGATGTGTGCTGTCTCTTCTTTATTTTTATTTTATTGTTGTTGAGACAGAGTTCTACCCGGTGCCCTGAGCAGAGGGCAGTGGTGTCAAAGCTCACTGCAACCTCAGACTCTGGCTGTGGGCATCCTGCTGCCTCAGTCTCCGAAGCCACTGGGATTATAGGTGCTCGCAGCAGCGCCCAGCTGGGTTTTTCTATTTTTTTCATGAGTTGGGGTCTCACTTTCGCTCAGGTAAGTCTCAAACTCCTAAGCTTAAGCAATCCTTCCTCCTCAGCCTCCCACAGTGCTGGCATTTCAGGTGTGAGCCACGGTGCCCGGGCTCTTTTTTATTTTATATGAATTATTTCCTTTTTTTTTTTTTTT
>NW_003852450.1:8516584-8520718 GCF_000181295.1 Otolemur garnettii
GGGAGGCTGAGGCAAGAGAATCGCCTAAGCCCAGGAGTTGGAAGTTGCTGTTAGCTGTGACACCACTGCACTCTACCAAGGGCGATAAAGTGAGACTCTGTCTCTTAAAATAAAAAAAAAAGACTGATGGGCTAAGACTTGATGATGTAAATGCAATATGCCGTTACACCACACAAGAGTACAGAGAGCAGGACTTCTTTGCCAGCTCAGGGAGGCTAAGTGGTATAGTGGCTTTCAAATATGTCCAAGAATTCTTTTATATTCCCTTCAAAAAAAGCCTGATTCCTTTTACCTTGAATGTGGGCTCTACTAACGAACTCATTCCAAAGAACAGGAAAAAAGTACAAGGAGTAGAGTCCATAACCTAGTCACTGGAGCCTAGGTCATAAAAGGCATCATAGCTTCTTGGTTACTCTCTCAGACCACTTGCTCCTAAGAAATCCTGCTGCCATGTTATAAGGACGCTCAAGCAGCCTATGAAAAGGCCCACTTGGTAAAGTTCTGAGGTAGGGACCCAGGCACAGTGCCTATAATCCTAGCATAGCTCTCTGGGAGGCTGAGGAAGGTGGATTGCTTGAGCTCAGGAGTTCCAGACCAACAGTGAGCATGAGTGAGACCATCTCCACTAAAAATAGAAAAATTAGGGCCGGCACCTGTGGCTCAAAATGGTAGGGCGCCAGTCCCATATGCCGGAGGTGGTGGGTTCAAACCCAGCCCCAGCCAAAAAAACTCCCCCCAAAATAGAAAAATTAGCCAGGCATCTGTAGTCCCAGCTACTCAGGAGGCTGAGGCTGATGGATTGCTTGAGCCTTGGAGCTTGAGGTTACTGTGAGCTAGGCTGAGGCCATAACACTCTAGGCGGGGCAACAGAGTGAGACCTTGTCTTTAAAACAACAACAACAACTGAGGTAGCCTGCCAACAACCATGTGAGTGAACCATATTGGAAGCAAATTCTTTAGTCTCTGTTAAGCCTTCAGAAGACAGTAGCTCAGCCAATAGCCTCATGAGAGACTGAGCCACAATAATTCAGCTAAACTGCTCCTGGATTCCCAACCCTTGGAAACTGTGTGAGATCATTTTGAGTTAATTTGTTATGCCATAATACATGACTACTAAAAGGGATATGACAATAAGTCGAGAAGGAGGGGTCAGAAAAACCTTTCTGGAGATGGCACCGAGGTAGCCGTGTGCGCTCCATCATTGGTGCTATAGCAAATACCCCTCTGTATATACTACTACTCCACCTCCTTCACCACACACCCTCCTTCCAACCTCACCTCTCTATCTTCTTTTCTTTTTTTTTTTTTTTAAGAGTCTCACTCCATCGCCCTCAGTAGAGTACTGTGGCATCACAACTCACAGCAACCTCCAGCTCTTGGGCTTAGGTGATTCTCTTGCCTCAGCCACCCGAGTAGCTGGGACTACAGGCACCTGCCACAACGCCCAGCTATTTTTTTTGTTGCAGTTTGGCTGGGGCCAGGTTTGAACCCGCCACCCTCAGTATATGGGGCCAGCACCCTACCCACTGAGCCACAGGCACCACCCTCTATCTTCTTTTCTTATCCTTGTTTCCCTCCACATTCTCTCTCTCTTCCTTTTTCACCCCCAATCAGCAATTGGAACAGTAGTGTAAGCCATTTTGGATTTTTGGCAAAAAAGAAACAGCTTTGATGATGACATATACTACCTCCTACGCCTTCCCAGTTCACTTCCGTGGTGCAGATTTACATGTGATAGATACTCCACCCCTCTCCACAGTCCTTCAGCAGCTTGAAGGATTCATTTTGTGCCCATCGTGGGTGGACACCACAAGGATTTCAAATGAACTATTGGGGCAACAGCTATTTTATGGTTGGGAATGTTTAAAACAACTAAACTATGAAAACAGTGATCTTAAATAATCCTATTGTATACTTAATTTTTACTGATGAACAGAGCAAAAAGAATGGATCCACAAGCCCTGAATGATTTTTTGCCAAGAAGAAAATTTGCTGACAGAGTCAGGATGAACAGCTGGAAACACAAACGTAAAGGCTATTTGTAAGGCTTTTCACAAAGTTTTCGTTTGGTGTGATGAAATTCCTTATAGCTTAGAACTCAAATAATATTTATAAAAGATAGGATACCTTTGTAGTTTATGCAATACTTAGATTTTCAATTTGTTTGTTTGCTCCTATCACTCATCCAAATAAAGCATTTTAATTGTCTCTCTCTTTCTTTTTGTAGCGTCAGAGTCTATCGCTCTCGGTAGAGTGCCGTGGCATCACACAGCTCAAAGCAACCTCCAACTCCTGGGCTCCAACTCTCTTGCCTCAGCCTCCTGAGTAACTGGACTACAGGTGCCTACCACAACACCTGGCTATTTTTTTGTTGCAGTTTGGCCAGGGATGGGTTCGAACCTGCCACCCTTGGTATATGGGACCAGTGCCCTACTCACTGAGCCACAGGCGCCGCCCTTTAATTGTCTCTTTTTCTTTCAACAAATGCTTCACCAATTATTTTCTAGGGTCCATCAGCTATAATATGTTTTATGTCTAGAGGTAATTTCTTTCCTTCAGTAAACTATTTTTACCAGACCCTTCCAACTGAATATTTAAATGGGTAGTATATGATTTTAGTGGAATGATTAGATGTAATAAAGCAAAATAAAACCTCAAAATATTAGAATGCCAGCATTAAAAAAGGGTATCACTGCCTTAACTTAAATCAATTAATGACGATTAAATGCAGCATTCAATTTAGAAAAATCATTTCCACTCAGCATTGCCCCAGTTGATAAAATGCCACAAAACACCACTGTAATTCAAAGGACTGTATTGTGTTGCTTTAGACATTCCGTGAGACTAGAGACAATGCTGAAGAACACAATTGAGGGGACACAGTCCTCCCCGTGGAAAAATAGGCCAAGTGTCCCCTGAGGTGTGTTCATCCTTAAGTTCTGCAAAACTTTACTATTAGTCACAGTCTCATGGAACTTTAAAAAAAACTGGGGGTTTTTTCTTTGCATTATTTTTAGAAGTATAATAGTTATTGTGGTTTAGAACATTAAGTAATTTTTACTACAAATTTTGTTTGTTTTTTTTAAGATTCAGTAGAATTGGCCAGCTGCGGTGGCTCACGCCTGTAATCCTAACACTCTGGGAGGCCCAGGCAGGTGGATTGCTTGAGCTCAAGCAGCCTGAGCAAGAGTGAGAACCTGCCTCTACTAAAAATAGAAAAATTGAGGCAAGAGGAGCGCTTGACCCCAAGAGTTAGAGGTTGCTGTGAGCTATGACTCCATGGCACTCTACCCAGGGCAACGGCTTGAGACACTCTCAAAAAAAAAAAAAAAAAATTCAGTAGAATCTCAGGTACTGTTTTTTAGAAGACATGCTCTAAAAGAAAACAAATTATCACACTTTTTTCCAAGTCTTACTTTTTGCAAGATTCCAAATGGAGCCAACATTACATTATGTAACAAATGTTTGCCAGAAGTATGATTGATTTTTATTCAAAGTTCTCCATCCATTTTCCTAATGATATCCTTTCCCCAAAAGTAAGAACACAACGAAGGGAGAAAAACATTTATAAAGTGTTTGATTTGTTTTACTTGGTGTCTGTGTTTTCAGACTGTATGAAAAGTAATCCTTTGACCCAAAGTTGTCTGATGAATAAACTGTCCCAGCCAAGTTATAAAACTCAGCAAAGGGTTTAAATGGCAAGTGCTGGGCAGGATGGTGCCTTTGCTGCAGCACAACTTTTCTGCTCAAACAAAGACGCATTCATGAGTCGAGTCAGCCACTCAATGATAGAGTCTGTCACCGGCCAAATATAAGGTTGCTAGACTGTGAGTGAAGTCTATCAGCAAAACCCAAAGTCATGGAAAGAAACACACAAAAACGTACCTGACATCTTCCTGTGCATTGGCCCAAATTACAGACTAAATATTATTTTGGCACATACATTTCATTAGGAAACAACATGCCTTTACAGTTTCACAAAGCTAAGAAACATCAAGTTAAATGTATTACACAACCAATTTGGTTTTCATTTGCTTGCTTCCTTTAACTTCACATTCTATCTTAAAACATATAACCACCTCTTAACTAGAAAACTCAAACAACTATTAAAAATCAGAGTGTAGGCTCGGCGCC
>NW_003852450.1:8520789-8523642 GCF_000181295.1 Otolemur garnettii
AAAAAAAAAAAATAGCTGGGTGTTGTGGCAGGCACTAGTAGTCCCCGCTACTTGGGAGGCTGAGGCAAGAGAATCGCTTAAGCATGGGAGTTGGAGGTTGCTATGAGCTGTTATGCCACAGTACTCTACCCAGGGTGACAGCTTAAACCTCTGACTCAAAAAATAAAACAGACAAAAAAACAGAGCATACTCTTCAATTTTTTTTTTCTTTTTGAGATAGAGTCTTACTCTGTCCTCCTGGGTAGAGTGCCTTGGCGTCATCACAGCTCACAGGAACCTCAAACTCTTGGGCTCTAAAGCTCCTCTTGCCTCAGCCTCCCAAGTAGCTGGGACTACAGGTTAGTACCAATATGCCCAGCTAGTTTTTCTATTTTAGTAGAGAGGGGGTCTCTCTCTTGTTCAAGCTGGTCTCTAGTTCCTGAGCTCAAGTAATCCACCCACCTCAGCCTCCAAAAGCGCTAGGATTACAGGTGTTAGCCACTCTGCCCAAATTTGATATAATTCTTTTTTTTTAGAAAAAGGAAAATTACAGTAATCATAATGAAAGTAATTGTAGACCAGTTCCTCCTTTGAGGATTATAATCTTATTTTAGGGCCTAATAAAGGAAGATTCATTTTTTATATTTTCTCTGCTGGATTACAAGGAATGTATTACACAGAATGTTCTTCTGGAAAAACAAATAAAAATAGTGTAAGAATGAATCAGAGGTAGCATCCGTAGCTCAGTGGGTAGGGCGCTGGCCACATACACCGAGGCTGGTGGGTTCGAACCCAGCCCTGGCCAGCTAAAACAACAATGACAACTGCAACAAAATATAGCCGGGCATTGTGGCTGGCGCCTGTAGTCCCAGCTACTTGGGAGGCTGAGGCAAGAAAATCACTTAAGCCCAAAAGTTTGAGGTTGCTGTGAGCTATGATGTTACAGCACTCTACTGAGGGCAACAGCTTGAGACTCCGTCTCAAAAAAAAAAAAATGGATCAGCATAACAGTTCTCAGTATTTTTCATTCTCAACTCCTTATTTTTATTTCTCCATATCATTTATCTGTGGAAATACCTAAAATGAGAAAAGCGTGCCCCATTAGCATTTTTCTTTAAAAAAAAAAAGGCTTAAAACAGAAGAGGAAAATTATGCGAGCATAAAATGTTAATCCTGTTTATGTGACTCTGCTGCAACCATTTTCTGGAGTTTTGCTGCCTTGTGCTTACCTCTCACAACCACCTACCACCCAGCACCCCACACACACAGCTTAATGACTTCATTTAACCTTTATTACCTCCTTAGAGGCTGTATCTGTAAATACAGCTATACTAGAGGTTAGAGATTTAACATAGGAATTTGGGGTGGGGGAGCGGCGCCTATGGCTCAAAGGAGTAGGGCACCAGCCCCATATGCCAGAGGTGGAGGGTTCAGACCCAGCCCCGGCCAGAAACTGCAAACAAAAAAAAAAAAAAAAGGAATTTGGGGTGGGGGGACATTTGGTCTATAATGTAGTATATGTGCCCATGCCACCTTGTCCAACAATTATAGGCCGCATCAAACTGACTTTCAAAATTCCATTTGATACTATGATGTCACGGCACTCTACCAAGGGTGACAAAGTGAGACTGTCTCTAAAAAAAGAAAAAAAAATTCCATCTGATAATCCATATCTTTCAGCTGGGTAGTTTATTCCATTTACATTTATCATTAGATTTATTTCTATTACTCTGCTTTTTCTATGCATTTCCCCCCATTTTTATGTTTTATTTTGAATTGAAATTACATTATTTTCTTTCCGCCTCTACTATTTTGAGACAAATTCCTTATTTCTCTTATTTCAGTGATTATAGGTAAAATATCAACATAAGTAATTCATATAACAAAGTCTAAGGGTAATCTATAGCTTCATCCTCCTGATTATAGGAACCTTAAAATCTATTAAATATGATTACTCTGTCTCTCATTTCACATCTCATTGTTATTCAGAATTTTACTTCCACATTATTTTATTCTCCCATATTAGTTATTATTTTACTAGTGCTGTTGTTTTTATAAAACCTTTGTTTAGTCTTAACCCAGTTGTTTACCAATGTCTTTGCTCACTATCCCTACTTTACATCTTAGATGTCCTTGCTGGGATTATTTTCTTTTGATCTGAAAAACAACCCTTGATAATAGATTTTCTAGTGAGGTTCTTGGATTGATAAATTCTCTATATTTCTTTTTGTTTGGAAAAAAAATTCCTTGATTCAGCCTCACTTTCCAATAATAATTGGAATAGTTCCTTACCTGAACATGGAATTTTAGGCTAATTGTTATTTGCAGCAGCTGGAAAATATTATCCCATTGTATTTTGGTTTCTGTTGTTGCCATTGAGAAGTTTGCTTTGTGAATCTTGTGCATAATTTCTTTTCTTCCTTTGATTGCTTTGGTCACCTTTTGTTTGTCTATGATGTGCTGTAATTACATCATTATGTCTCTATGTGGGTCTTATTTAATCTTCTTGGGATTCCCTTTGATAATCAAATGTGAAGATTCCTGTCTTTTATTGTTAGGTAGTGACAGTTCTGAACTATTTTTCTTTTTTTTTTTCTCTTCTTTTCTTTTAATTTCTTTCTTTTTTTTTCTCTTGGTAGAGTGGATAGAGCGCCGTGGCATCACAGCAACCTCCAATTTACAAGTCTGCTATAGGCAGCTTACCATAGTTTAATTTATAAATCTGCTATAGGCAGCTTACCATAGTTTTCCCTGCTTTAGCCTCATTATAGGCAGTAATAGCCATGAAATCATAGTTTGGATGTGCTAGTTTTATTTTAGTAAAACACATTAAGATGATTATTAAAATTAAATTGTTCATCCCTGTGACAACTA
>NW_003852450.1:8525224-8525871 GCF_000181295.1 Otolemur garnettii
ACCAGAGCACAGGGCTGCACTGTTCAGATCTTCAAGATGTCCGTGGAGGAAGACTCCCACCAAAGGCTGATCTGCTTCCTTTTCCCTGCAGTCCATTTCTTTTTTAACTTGCCCCCTCCTGAAGTCTTCATCTCCCTCCCATTTTCCAGAATGTACCACTTCTTCAACAAAATTGAAGTCACTTCATTGTTTAGTAGATTGCAGCACTTTGCCCTCACTTCCAGATTAAGTCCTTCTCTCCTCAGTTTGGATTCCGATGTTGGAAGAAGGGGGAGGGGAGTGAGCTCTAGCTTACACAAGTAGGGAAGGCGAGAAGAGTTAAGATTCCCCACTCTCGGCTATACTTTTTCTCTAAGTATCTCAAACCTTATTTTGAAGACACACCCATCTTGTTCCAAAACCCTTCTTGTGGTTTACAGGGTCTGACTATGTCTACCATGGAAACAACTTGAACAGCACCTGCTCTCACCCTTGCTTAATATTTTAACACCTATGTCTATTAACAATGAAGAACACTCTGCATATATTTCTAGGGCTCTCCATTGGCTATGGAAATATGTGAAGGTTTGGAAAAATAGAGGTGAGGGGGAATTTATTATTTTTTTTCTTTTTCTAAGAACCAAGAGATAAAAGCAAGAAAATTAATT
>NW_003852450.1:8528723-8530422 GCF_000181295.1 Otolemur garnettii
AAAGAAAAGGAAAAGAAAGAAAAAGAAATGAAGATCCAAAGTATCCAAGGTGCCCAACTATGATGTCACTAATAAGCTTAGGAGAGCGTTTTTAGTGGGTTGGAGGGAGAGACTCAGGACTACTGAAAGCCACACTACATTGTGAATTCTTTGTATTTACATAATATGAAGCATTTCATAAAAGCCTATCTCATTTCTATTTGAAGTCCTACCCAGACACCCGCCCCGTCTTCCATCTTCTAAGGTTTTACATAGATTTAAAGGCAAAGGTCAATGAGACCTTATTTTTAAGTCAATGAATACTTGAGTAGACCTATTTATTTAACAAGGTACTCTTCAGGTTGTAAGTTTTTTGGTGCACTATAGTTCCTAAATACATCTTTTAGCGCCAGTGAAGGACATTCACTATCACTATAATGTAGTAGATCAATTACTCCTATTAAGAACAACTGGAATGAGGCAGCTCCTGTGGCTCAGTGAGTAGGGTGCTGGCCCCATATACGGAGGGTGGTGGGTTCGAACCTGGCCCCAGCCAAACTGCAAAATAGCCGGGCCTTGTGGTCCCAGCTACTCAGGAGGCTGAGGCAAGAGAATCGCCTAAACTCAGGAGTTGGAGGTTGCTGGGAGCTGTGACGTCACAGCACTCTACCAAGGGCAACAAAGTGAAACGCGTCAAAAAAAAAAAAGAACAACTAGAATGACTAAAACACAAAACTCTAAAATATTGCTATACATAACTGCACAGATGAATGCTACAAACATAATGTTGCATTAAAGAAGCCAGATACACAAGAATATATTCTTTTTTTTTTTATTTTTGAGACAGAGTTTTACTATGTAACCCTCGGTAGAGTGCCGTAGCATCACAGCTCATCCCAACCTCAAACTCTTGGGCTTAAGAGATTCTCTTGTCTAAGCCTCCTAAGTAGCTGGGTCTACAGACGTCCGCCACAATGCCTGGCTATTTTTTGTTGCAGTTGTCATTGTTGATTTTAGCTGGCCTGGGCTGAGTTTGAACCCGCTAACCTCAGTGTATGTGGCTGACACCCTACCCACTGAGCTATGGGGGCCGCCCCCAAGAACATATTCTGCATGACCTATTATGCAAAGGTCGCAAACAGGCAAAACTAAACTATGGAATTAAACGCAAAGGTAGTGGTTTCCTTTGGTAGAAGGGTGGTGGAGGAGTAATTTTAATAGGAAGCACCAGGGAGTCTTTCAAGGTACTGATAACACTTGGTATTATCTTGATATGGAGCTGGTTGCATGGTTAGGTTCATGTGATAGTCTGAGTTCTCTAAGAAGAGACACCAAGTCAGAATTAAATGTATAAGAATTTTATTAGGGAAAATGCTTGTTAGGAAAAATGAGAAGGAAGCTGGAAACACTGGGGGAGTGGTCAAGTATGCAAGTCTCATCTGAGTAAAAGAGGGAGGGAAGGTTCTTGGCAGAAGTACCCTGGACTGTCATGAAGTCTGAGGAAGATTCAGCAAACCTTTGGGGGAGTTGTCTAGTCAAAGTTGGCCATAAGGGGAGCCTATGTCTCCCAGTAATAGGCCTGCCTTAGTAACTCTGCTGTGCTCAGGTGGTGATGGTGAGCAGCCCAAGGGAAACATGACCTCAGCCCAGGTATAGTCATAGAATTTTAGAGCACAGTTGGCCAGGTGCGGTGGCTCACTCCTGTAATCCTAGCACTTGG
>NW_003852450.1:8531469-8532593 GCF_000181295.1 Otolemur garnettii
AGCGAGTCTCCTGCCTCCGCCTCCCAAGTAGCTGGGACCACAGGCGCCCGCCACAACCCAGCTATTTTTTGGTTGCATCCGTCATTGTTGTTTTGGCAGGTCCGGGCTGGGGATTCAAACCCGCCACCTTAGGTGTACGTGGCTGGCGCCTTAGCTGGTTGAGCTATAGACACCAAGCCGCCCAAGTCTATTTCTAACGCTTAAAATCAAAGAACTCTACTTAGGTTGGGTGTGGTGGCTCATGCCTGTAACCCTAGCACTTTGGAAGGCTGAGGCAGGTGGACTGTTTGAGCTCAGGCATTAGAGACCAGCCTGAGCAAGAATAAGACCCCATTTCTCGGCTCGGCGCCTGTGGCTCAAGGGGCTAAGGTGCCAGCCACACACACCTAAGGTGGTAGGTTTGAATCCAGCCTGGGCCTGCCAAAACAACAATGATGGCTGCAACCAAAAAATAGCCGAGCGCTGTGGCGGGCACCAAGTAGCCGAGCTACTTGGGAGGCTGAGGCAGGAGACTCACTTGAGCCCAGGAGTTGGAAGTTGCTGTGAGCTGTGATGCCACCGCACTCTACCCAGGGGGATAGCTTGAGGCTCTGTCTCAAAAAAAAAAAAAATTAGAAAAAATTAGCCGGGCATGGTCCCACCTACTTGGGAGGCTGAGGCAAGAGAATTTCTTAAGCCTGAGAGTTTGAGGTTGCTGTGAGCTGTGACGCCAGTGCACTCTACCCAGGGCGACATAGTGAGACTCTGGCTCAAAAAAAAAAAAGAAGTTGGCACAAAACAAGTAGCAAACTACAGTAATTTGTGCTTGAATTTCTAAACAAGTAGTTACATGAAGATGCATTTGTTGGGTTTTGGCCACCTATCAAATATTTTCCCTTCCTATCAGAACCTAATTTCCTTTTGGGTAATTACATCTTCCATCCTTAATCCTGTAACGAGGGGTCTTCCCTGCCCTAACAGGAATGCCCCTGTCAGTCACCGGGCAGCTATCTGCATGCACCTCACAGAACACCAATAGCAAGGAGCATGACTGATCCAGGGACCTCTCCATGTCCTCTGAAATCCATGGCCACATTTGCATGGAGGTCACACTTCCCCAGGGCTGTTCCCAGCCAATGACTAAG
>NW_003852450.1:8532811-8533066 GCF_000181295.1 Otolemur garnettii
GATATCTGTTTCTCAGAAGACCCAGATTAACACAATCATTACCCCTTTCTGCCCAAATTTGATTCTTGATCAGAGAGATAAAAAGACTAAAACCTGTCAGAATTCATACCACATGAGTCACCGTAAAGGGCCCAGAAGGTCCTGCTTTCAGATCATTCCTCTGGGTTCTTTCTGCTTCCTGGGCTTTGGTAAATATCTTTGTAGCTGACCTATTCCAAAGTTGGATCCTGATCTTCTCCTTAATTCCATGAGGTC
>NW_003852450.1:8533749-8536041 GCF_000181295.1 Otolemur garnettii
CTTGAGCCCAGGAGTTGGAAGTTGCTGTGAGCTGTGATGCCACCGCACTCTACCCAGGGGGATAGCTTGAGGCTCTGTCTCAAAAAAAAAAAAAAATTAGAAAAAATTAGCCGGGCATGGTCCCACCCACTCAGGAGGCTGAGGCAGGAGGATCTCTTGAGTCTGAGAGTTTGAGGTTGTTGTGAGCTATGATGCCACAACACTCTACCCAGGGTGAGAGGGTGAACTCTGACTCAAAAAATAATTTTAATAAGTAAAACAAAACAAGGAACCCTACTTAGCAGGCTTTAGTACATGCAGACTAATGAATATGACAGTAAACATAATGCTCACAAAGAATATAGAAACAATGCGTTTGAAAAGATTCCTACACTGAGCTGTTCCTTCATGGAACCAATACTTCGCTGATTATTAGCCTCCTGTGAGCGAAGAGGAGAAAAATGGTACCATTTAAAAATGGTTTTAAAAAAAACTGGTATTTCACTCCATATGATGGTAGTAAAATTAGTCACAAAGCTTCTAAGAATTAATAAAAGGGTTTAATCTTCATCCTCAAAAGCAAGACAATCATTAACTCCAGAGAATGAAAACTCTTTGTCATAGCTGGTATTCATAAGATTGACTTCCTCACTGGCGCTCAGTGCATCAGACGCTGAGTCACTGCTGTCTTTGTGCAAGAGATGTTCCTCAGCCCAGCCATCTGAGGCATTGCTAATTCCAAAGCAACATGTCTTAGGTGATGTATGTCTGGTTCATGCCAGCCCTGGCTTTTCAGGGCAGATAGGAGCCCCTAATCAGTTCACCCCACATCTATAGGCTGTGGACAGCTCTTGAAGGGGTCTTTGTTCTACGTGAAAGTCTGGCCAACTTTCCTTGCCTTGTGTTTTCCACCTGCCATGAGATGGGTCCTACAGTCAGGTGCCCAGGGTGGACCTAGCAGCTCTGAGGTCAGAATGAAGGTAGGAAGAGGTACGACATCCATACTCTGACCACACTATGGGTTCTTTAGATTCCAGATAACTTTGAGATATAATACCTTGAAGAAAAATACATCTTAAGAGTCAGCAGATATGATAGTAAAAAAAAAATGGGCACTCCATAACAAAAATATGTACGCCAATACAGATGAGATATTTAGAAGTATACTTAATAGGAGGAATAAGTTTGAGCATTCTATAGCACTATGGGACGACTATAGTTAACAATAACATATTATAAAGTTTCAAAGCTACCATACAAGAAGGATATTGAATGTTCCCTACACAAAGAATTGATAAATGTTTGAGATGATGGAAATACTAATTATCCTGATCTGATCACACTATACACATTATATGTATCACAATATCACTATGTGCTTCATAAATATGTATAATTATTATGTCAGGTAAAAAATTTAAAAATTAGGGCGGTGCCTGTGGCTCAAAGGAGTAGGGCGCCCACCCCGTATGCCAGTGGTGACAGGTTCAAACCTGGCCCCGGTCAAAAACTGCCAAAAAAAAAAAAAAAATTAAAAAATTAAAAACTTTTCCCATATAAAAAAGAAACATGTGTTTAATTTATCCAAATATTGTGCTTTATTTAAGCAAATGTTTTGTTTTGTTTAAATTTTCATTAAATTCTATAATAGGCCCCATCAAGTTACCACTGAATTCTTAGCTTGGCACATCACGAGGGTCCACTTCAGTGAATATTTTTGCCTAAAGCACAAAAAGATATAGCTTGCCCCAAATCATAGAGTTAGAGACAAGCTACATCTCCTGATCCACATCTGGTATACTTCTGTTACATCCCACAGCTTCTCAGGATCTGGAAGGTAGAGACACAACACAGGCATAGAATTCAAAGGCGATAAAGGCTCAAATAAAAACCTTTGTCTTTCTTTTCATTGAATATTTTGACCATATTTTCAAGAATCAAAATCAGAATACCTGCTGTGACAAAAAAATTTTCTGATTTAATAATTTATTTGCATGAAGGAATTTGCAAAGATGTAAATATTCCACCAGTTTTAGTCAAACGTGATTCATTCAGATTTCAGACCAATCATCATACCTGGAAAGAATCAAAGTGGAACTGTGCAAGACAATCTAGGACTGCATGTCCTGTTAGGGCTCCCACTATATCAAAAACACATGGACTGTAATTGTGTCCTTTGGACATTTTGGTATGTTAGCCCCCACTAAATATAATATTGTGATACGAACAAACAGAAAAGAAGACTCAATATAGGTATAATATACAAAGATCCTGCTCACTGAAGAACAGTAGGTTTTTTTTTTTTTTTTTTTT
>NW_003852450.1:8537151-8538615 GCF_000181295.1 Otolemur garnettii
CCTGAGCCTGGTCTTGAACTCTTGAGCTCAAGCAACCCACCCACCTCAGCCTCCCAGAGTCCTAGGATTACAGGTGTGAGTCCCCACACCCAGCCCCTGAAGTTTCTTCCTAATACAACTTCTAAAGAAATCCTTTTGAATGTCTAAGTTGATCACATCACTCCTCTGCCATAAACCCTCTGACAAAGGGTTTTGTTCCCATTTCCTGCAGATCAAAAGTTAAAGTCATTCTAAAGACCTAGAAAGCCCACTATGATCTGCAGCTTCCCTCCCCTCTTTACCTCTCTGATTTAGTCTCTTAACTCTCTCTTCACTTGCTTGCCTCAAACTATACTGACCTCTTTGCTGTTTCTCCAACACACCAGGCCTGTTCCTGAAGCACGGCCTGGCTGTTCTCTCGGCCTGGAGCACCCGAGAACATTCTGCCCCTAGATAGTCACATGGTGAACTCCGAGGCCTCCTTCAAGTGTTTGCTCAAAGGTTACCTTCTCAGTGACTACTCTGCTCAAAACGGCAAATTCTGCCTACTCTTGGCCCTGCCAACACCCTCCATCCTGCTGTAATTTTTTCCATAGCACATGACATTTTCTGAAATACTACACTGTTTACTTATTTACTCTGTGTATAGTTTGTAGTTTTTCTTCGGCAGAATTTCAGCTCCATGTATGTTGTTCCCTGCAGCATTCCAGTAGCACGGAACAGACTCTGGCATATAATAGACAATTAGTGCTTATCGAATGAAGGAATGAATGAGTGTATAGATTAGCAAAGATCCTATTAGGCAGCTTCTCTGTGGTACTTTATAGCTCATTAGACAGTCTTAGCTCTGCTTGGGATGTGTTATGTGAAGTGACAGCTACTGCTCGTGGGCCTGGGCTGCTCAGTCTGACTGGCTGCAGTAATGATGCTCAGAGATGGGCACACTGTGAGATGTCCTTCTGCCTGCCACTGCTTCAGGTGCCCCTCCATGCTGTGTGGTCAGTATCAGTCTCTCCATCCCATATGCACTGTTGTAGATGCTTTGTTTGGAATCCAGTTATTGTCTTTTGTCTGTGCCATTGACCTTACTTTGATCTCTGTCCTTGCTTCCCCAGTCCCCTTCATGGGGTCACTAACCTCAGGTCTCACATTGCTATTCATCTGTACCCCAGCCAGTTCTGACGTTGCATCCCCAAGGTCCTAGCTGAGGCCAGAGCCCTAGACTACTACCAGAGAGGAAGACTAGGGTGTTAGCTACATTGCTCTAGTTTTTTATTATTTTATTATTATTATTATTGTAGTTTTTGGCCAGGGTCAGGTTTGAATCCACCACCTCTAGTATATGGGGCTGGCGCCCTACTCCTTTGAGCCACAGGCGCCGACCTGCTCTAGTTTTTTTTTTTTTTTTGAGACAGAGTCTCAAGCTGTTGCCCTAGGTAGAGAGCCATGGCCTGAGACCTCAGTGTGACTGTGCAACAGCAGGGG
>NW_003852450.1:8539668-8540241 GCF_000181295.1 Otolemur garnettii
GCAGATAACATCACTGTAGGGTCTTTACTCCTTCGTCTGTTATCCAATCTCCAGCTCACTTTTTGCCAGCACTAACATCAGCTTTTTCAGTCCCCCTGACTTTCTTCATTCTGTTCCTGTGTTCCTTTTGCTGCTTTCTTGAGGTCTTTTTTTTCTCATTCAGGCCATGCCCTGCAAGTCTGTGTTTTGTTCATTTTTCTTTTTTTGAGACAGAGCCTCAAGCTGTCCCCCGGGTAGAGTGCCGTGACATCACAACTCACAGCAACCTTTAACTCTTGGGCTCAAGCGATTCTCCTGCCTCTGCCTCCAAAGTAGCTGGGACTACAGGCTCCCCCCACAACACCCGGCTATTTTTTGGTTACAGCCGTCATTGTTGTTTGGTGGGCCTGGGCTGGATTTGAACCCACCAGCTCAGGTGTATGTGGCTGGTGCCTTAGCTGCTTGAGCCATAGGCGCCAAGCCTGGGTTCATTTTTCTTTGCATAATCCAAGGAATTGTAAATCATGCCAAAGCCCATGTTCTTGCCACCACCACCACCAAAGTGAGTTCTGAATCCAAATACGAAGATGTCAT
>NW_003852450.1:8540380-8559244 GCF_000181295.1 Otolemur garnettii
GTTGGTCATGAACTTCCTGGTCTGAATAGTTACTGTGCTGATCTGATGGAATCCCAGGTTTTTTTGTTTGGTTTGTTTTTTGAGACAAAGTTTCACTCTGTTGCCCAGACTGGAGTGGCTGGCATCAGCCTAGCTCACAGCAACCCCAACATCCTGGGTTCAAGTGATCTTCCTGCCTGAGCCTCCCAGTAGCTGGGACTACAGATGCCCCACCACAACGCTTGGCTTTTATTTTGTTATTGTAATTGTCATTGATTGTTGTTTAGCAGGCCTGGGCTGGGTTTGAATCTGCCAGCTCCAGTGCATGTGGCCAGAGCCCTAGTCACTGAGCTACAGGAGCCAACCCCAGTGACTACATTTTAACAATAAAACTTGGGCTTTGTAGTCTGAGAGTAAATGGGGAACAGAATATTTTATTTCATTGTCAATCAGCAACTGCACTCGGGAGTGATTCCTAAGAATCTGGGCTGGCTAGTTAGCCGATCTTGAGCAGCTCTAGCTTGACTCCCTACCCTATAAGGGGAGCAGTCAGCTACTAGTCTTTACTTTCATCCTATATGACCCAATTTCCTGGAGACAATTTTCCCCCCAAATGCTCTTATGTTCCACTGTACTAGCAAGACATCCAGATTTCAACTGGAAAATGAGATATCAGTCTCCCCTCTTGTAGGATAGCACCCATATTTAAAGTGGGTCATTTGGACTCGTGCCACCTAGGACCACTTCTTTGGATTTGGTGGTGGGAGAGAAAGCATGTGATAAGTCTTTCTACTCACATGCATTCTCTCAGTACCAAAAATCTCATCAATAAATCTCTTCTTACACAGGTAATAAATGGCTAGTGGTACTGATTATTGAAGAATCAGTTTGTTCAGCTCAGGAAATCCTGCATAGGTGTATTTAATATCCCTCTTTTGAACATAAGGGCATTTGTCTCCTGCTATCCTTAACTTTGAGGCTTAAGCTAAAATTTTGAGACATTCCACATCCAACGACATGGGCAATGGGAGTCTGAGACAGGGAAAGACATGAAGGAAGGGATGCACTTAAATGTTTCTGTTTTATACTTTGCCCGGGGGCCCTAGCTTTTTCCCCTGTGTCTCTGGAAACCGTCTTTAATGATGACTTTGGCTTGTTGCCTTGTGCTGTGGCTGCCTGAACTAAACTATAGGTAAGTGCTCACAGGCGTGAACGGCTGAGGTTTTGTGTTCTTGAGCAACATCGTATTTCCAGCCGCGTTGGGTTAGTCTCTCTCTTTCATGCTTTGCATTATTGTTTTGCTTTATTTCCTGACAGTTGCTATCTGATAGTTTTTCAAGATGAACTTAAGTAAATATTTATGTACCTAAATATGGGTATTATTTTTCCTTAAAGTAAATTCATTTTAAGCCAATTGTGACTGGTACACTATCTCCAAAATGAACATTTAGCATATTCTTCTTTGGTATGTGCTCTTCATGCAGATTGTGGTAACCCTTAAAAGAATCTTGCAGGACAACTTTGGGTTGACTTTTTTTTTGAGGCAATGTCCCTGCTATATCATCCAGACTGGTCTCAAAATCCTGGGTTGCAGTGATCCTCCTGCCTCAGCCTCCAGAGTAGCTGAGAATACAGGTATGCACCACTGTACCTGTGGGATTGAGTTCAAAAATATTTTTTTGGCTGGGCATGGTGGCTCACGCCGGTAATTCTAGCACTCTGGGAGGCTAA
Organism: Otolemur garnettii; assembly: GCF_000181295.1. NCBI lineage: Eukaryota > Metazoa > Chordata > Mammalia > Primates > Galagidae > Otolemur > Otolemur garnettii. The sequence goes on from NW_003852450.1 coordinate 8,542,091, forward strand.
GGTGGGTGGATTGCTTCAGCTCAAGGGTTTAAGACCAGCCTGAGTAAGAGCAAGACCCTTGTCTCTACTCAACATAGAAAAAAACTAGCTGGGAGTAGTGGCGAATGCCTGTGGTCATAGCTACTTGGGAGGCTGAGAAAAGAGGATCACTTGAACCCAAGAATTTGAGGTTGCTATGAGCTATGATGTTAAGGCACTCTTCCCAGGGCAACAGTGTCAGACTCTGTCTCAAAAAAAAAAAGAAGGCAAGGAAGAAAAGAAAAAGCCTGAGGAAGCTCAAAATAAATAGATAAATGAAAATATGGTTTTAATTTGATTTTTTGAACATGACAGCAGTACCCTATGCTTCTAGTATTAAGTGAAATAATGTTTTACAAACATCTAGACAAAGCTGTATGTCCAACATATAGCTGGACAAAGCTCTTCTCCAACTATTTATAGATATAATTTACCTGGTATGACATAGAGTCTATTTTTTTTCTGGGTGGATAACCAGTTTACCCATAGCCATATATCTTCAGTAACAGATCATTTCTCTCATTTTTCAGTGCTATTTGAAATATTTTTAAAATTTGAAAGCTATCTATTATTAATATTTTTGCTGAAATTTCAATTGAGATAATTATAGATTAACATGCACTAGTAAGTAATAAGACAGTGAATTCCCTGGTAACTTTTTCCCCAGTTTCCCCAATAGTAGCATTGTGAAAAACGACAATACAACATCAAGACTAGAATACTGACATTGTAGAATCCACCAGTTTTACTGAGATTTTCCCAGTTTTACTTGTATTAATTTTTGTGTGTATGTTTAGTTCTACACAATATGGTTCCACATGTAGGGTCGTGAGGTCACCATCATGGTCAAGATACCAAGTTCCATCACCACAGTGGCCTTCCACATTGCTCTTTTATGATACCAACTACCCCCACCCCCTAATTTAACCCCTGACAACCACAAAATTATTTTCCATTTCTAAAATTTTGTCATTCCACAAATGAAATTATAAGGTACATAACCTTTTGAAACCGGCTTTTTTGTGTCAGCACAACTCCCCAGAGATTCATCCGAGTTGTTGCATCTATCAAGAGTTCATTCATTTTTATTGCTGAGTGCTATGCTACAATAGAATGGATATACACAAGTAAAAAAAAAATATGTAAATTGATGAATAAAAATTGTGTATATTTTTGATGTACAACATGATGTTTTGAAATATCTATACATTGTGGCTGAATTGAACTAATTCACACGCATGCCCTTAAAATCTACTGTCTTAGTGATTTTCAAATATACAATATGTTGTTATGAACTATAGTCACCATGCTGTGCAAAAGATCTCTTAAACTTATGCCTCCTGTTTAACTAAACTTTTGTGTACTTTGACCAGCATCTCCCCAGTTCCACCCCAAACACAGCCTAACCCAGGTAACTATCACTTACTCTGCACTTCTGTGAGTTCAACATTTTTAGATTCTACATATAAGTGAGATCATGTAGTATTTGTCTTTCTCTACCTGGTTTATTTCACTTAACATAATGTCCTCTAGGTGGTTCATCAAATAATATTCCGTTATGTATATATGCCACCTTTTAAAAATTTTTTTCAGACAGGGTCTCACTCTGTTGCCCAAGCTAGCTAATAGCAACTTCAAATTCCTGGGCTCAAGCAATCCTCTTGCCTCAGCCTCCTGAGTAGTGGGGACTATAGGCACCTGCCATCACGCATGGCTAATTTTTCTATTTTTAGTAGAGACAAGGTCTTGCTCTTACTCATCTTGAACTCCTGACCTCAAGCGATTCTCCTGCCTTGACTTCCCAGAATGCTAGGATTACAGGTGTGGGCCACCATGACTGGCCTACTTGTTTAGTTTCATAAGAAGCTAACAAACTATTTTCCAAGGGAGCTGTGCCACTTTACATTCCTACTAGCAAAATATGAGTGATTCAATTTCTCCACATCCTTGCCCGCATTTGGCATTTTTACTATTTTCTTTTCTTTTCTTTCTTTTTTTTTCTTTTTTGAGACAGAGTCTCATTATCTCTCCTTAGGTAGAGTGCCATGACATCACTGCTGACAGCAACCTCCAATCCTTGGGCTTAAGTGATTCTCTTGCCTCAGCCTCCCAAGTAGCTGGGACTACAGTTGCCCGCCACAATGCCCAGCTATTTTTTTGTTGTACTTGTCATTGTTGTTTAGTAGGCCCGGGTCAGGTTTGAACCTGCCAGCCCGGTGTATATGGCCAGTGCCCTAACCGCTTGGCTACAAGCGCTGAGCCATATTTTCTTAACCCAATATTACTTTATTTTGTTGCTCAAACTGATCTCCTTTGAACTAATTTTATCCAACCATGTGAATGAAAGATACTTGTAAATACAGAAGGTGCCCAAAAAAGTATACACATTTTAAGAAAGTAAAAAAAAATGGTATTAAATTTGTAATACTCAAGTCATGTTTGACTTCTGCAATTATTAGAGATGCTCAGTGTGACTTGGCACTCTTTCTATTTACAAATATCTTTCTTGTTCTTGTTCTTTTCTTTTTTTTTTTTTTTTTGAGACAGAACCTCAAGCTATCCCCCTGGGTAGAGTGCAGTGGCATCACAGCTCACAGCAACCTCCAACTCCTGGGCTCAGGCAATTCTTGCCTCAGCCTCCCAAGTAGCTGGGACTACAGGTGCCTGCCACAACGCTCAGCTATTTTTTGGTTGCAGCCATCATTGTTGTTCGGCGGGCCCAGGCTGGATTTGAACCCATCACCTTAGGTGTATGTGGCTGGTGCCTTAGCCACTTGAGCCACAGGCGCCGAGCCTACAAATATCTTTCATTCATACTGACCGATAAATAGTAACATTCTTGGATATAGAATTCTTGGATTGCAGTTCTTCTCTCTCAATAGTTTGCAGAGTTTGCTCCACTGTCTTTTAACTTCCAACATTGTAGATAAATCACATGCTTGTCTGACTCTTTTTAAATATAGTTTACTCATTTTCCCCCTGGAAACTTACAAGATTTTCTTTTTATCTTGAAGTTCAAGAATTTTATTAGGATATGCTTAGATATATTTCTCATTAATTATGTCTGGAACTTAGTGAGACTTTTAAGTTTGTCACTCAGGTCTTTCTTCAGCACAAAAAAAAAAGTTTTTTTTTCCTTTATTATCTCTCCTCTGTCTGTTCTTTTACCTCTTCCTAGAATCTAGCCTCTATCTATCCTTAAAATTTTTTATCATTTTTTTAGGCTTCTAATTTGAGTCTCAACAATAGCCTCTATTCTTTTTTTTTGCAGTTTGTGGCCGGGGCTGGGTTTGAACCCACCACCTCCGGCATATGGGGCTATCACCCTACTCCTTTGAGCCACAGGTGCTGTCCCAATAGCCTCTATCCTATTATTAAATTTTTAGTCTGAAAAATCATGTTTTTGTTTATCTCCTGTGGGTCTCTTTTGTGCTGCATTTACATCTCCTTAGAGTTCTTATTAATTTTTTCTTGCTGTTCAAATTGTCATCTGTCTCTTTCAGCAACTCTTTTTCACAAGAGACTTGCTCAGATTGTTTAACTTGCTCTTCTTCTGTCTGATTTCAAATACTTTGGAAGTAGCTTATGTGTCACTGGTCCTAAGAGGGTGGAAGGCCAGTGGTTTCTGGCTGCCTGATATTTCATAAGGGTAGACAGGTTGTCAGGAAGAAAGGAAGGTGATTCAAGTTCTCCTGGCTTGTTTGGTTGTTCCCCAGCTGCGGCAGCTAAGGAGAATATGCACCCTGGAAATCAATCCCCTGACAGGCCAACTATGGCAGGGAGGTCCAACTGCCAGAAATTTCCATACTTATGTCTTTATGGCAGGTCTGGCCTCCCTGGTGCCCCGCTCTTGACCTGCTCCTATGAAGAAACTATCCTTCAGGTCTACAATTCTGACCCTCCGGGCCCATCCTGCCTACTGATTGTCTCCAACAGATGGAATTAAGGTGGATTTGGAAGTAAAGAGAATGTGAGAAACATTAAGCTGCCATCTTCTTGCATAAATTTGAAATTAAGTATTTTTTCATACTCATGCAGATCATCTTTCATGCTAAATGGGTAGTGTGCAAATAAAGTCTTTATGAGTCATCTAAATATAAAAGCAAACTTGGAGGAACTATAATTTCAAGGAACATTTTATATATTCCTTACAGAGCTCAAACCAACTGAATTAGTTTATTCAAACTCGCCAATGTGAATATTTGTATGTAGACATCAAGCATGAGAAATGTCAAGCTTGGCATGAAAAGCCAACACATGGCAGAATCTATGGTTTTAAAATGGAATGGTTATTTGATCTCTATGCAAACCTCAGCATATTTCTTCATTTTTTTTAATCCCATGGAAAGCTATAATTTGAATTTAAGAACAGTAGTTAGAAGCAGAATGCTAATCAGAATCAGAAAACCATGTATTAAATCGTCTCATGAGCAAGGTACTTTGTAAAGCTGAACTCAGCATCCATCATGGAAGATTGAAAGTACTTTTTCCAACCCTCGTATTGGCTTTTCAAGGATCCCAAGTTTCTTCTTGCAGATATAAGGGACTTTCCCAGATTGCCTGTCTTTTAGTCCACAGCCAGTCCAGTTTTTCTTCCAGAAATACTTTTTCCCAAGGTTTGCCTCAAACGGGGCTGCTTCTGCTATGTTCGAAGCAGCCTCACAAGACTTTCCACTTAACAGTTTTCACTGTGCTACATTATTGAGAAACAAGATATTGAAAATAGACATTAGAGGCCATGGGTGGTGGCTCATGCCTATAATCCTAGCACTCTGGGACTCTGAGGCGGGTAGATTGCCTACGTTCAGGAAGTTGAGACTAACCAGAGCAAGAGTGAGACCCTGTCTCTACTAAAAATAGAAAAACTAGCTGGGCATTGTGGTGGGCACCTGCCATCCCAGCTACTCAGGAGGCTGAGGCAAGAGGATCTCTTGCACCCAAGTTTGAGGTTATTGTGAGCTATGATGCCATGGCACTCTATTCAAAGCAATAGTGAGACTGTGTCAAAAAAAAAAAAAAATAGACACTAGAAAAGTTACAGAAATTTGTCAAATCACCAAGTGTTATCTTAAATATGTGTCCTTAGGGCACAGTGAAATATACTTGAGCCTAGGAGAATTAACTAATTTCTTTAGTTGCCTACGTTGGAAGTTATAAAAAAGGACCCTTGGAGAGAGGGAGCCTCCCTTTCCCATTTTCTGTCGCTCTTCTATTCTCTGATTCCAACTCAGGATCTTTTTTCTCCCACCAGCTCCAGCCCTTCTCCTTTTCCATCAGTCTCAGATATTCTAGTCATCGTATATGGGTAGAACTCTGGGTGTACCCTAGTAGTTCATCCCAATGGCTGCCAACATTGGATGTAGGTCATCTCTATTGCCAGAGAGCTTTGTGTATACAACCTTCCCAGAGGACAAGGCCACTTTGGGCTATTCCATAAAGTATCACGGACTGAAGGAATTTTGAAGTGATCTGTCTTTATTGTTTAATAATAGTCAGGCCCATGTGTAGTTCATAGCTTCAAACCTAAGTGAGATAATTCAAGCCTAAGAGGATATAAAATCCAAATTATTACTAAAGGCCTGGAAAATAAGACTATATGAGGAAAGGCACTTGCACGTTTAACATTTGGGGGGGTGTGTGTGTGTGTGTAAGGAACTGTCCTGGGTATTGTAGGGTGTCGACTGGCATATTTGGCATCTACCCATTAGATACCAGTAACATTTCCCCTCCAGAGGGGACTTCTAAAAATGTCTACAGAAACTGTCAACTGTCCTTCGGGGCTAAAAATCACCCCTGGTAGGTAACCACTGGGTTAAGGGAGTTGAGATATAGTCATGATAATGAACTTTTAATTATAACATTCGAATATATGAAGGGGTCTCACATTGATCACAGCCATTAGCAGCTTTCTGTTTCTACTAAACAGAATTTTACCTCAAAAGATTAGGATAAACCATAGTTGATAATTTCTTGTGAGGCTTGTTACAATCCTTAAGAAAGGAATAGAATTTTCTCTGCCAGCCTTTAAAATGAGACAAGTCAATTGTTTCTAGGATGATTCTAGTATAATCATTCCCTAGAAAAGATGTTCTAGAAGACCTTGGAGCTCCTTTCAGCCTGTATTTTGCTATCTGGCAAACTATAGGAGCTATCCAGGTTTCGTGTGCATTACTGAACTCCAGAGCCACTCTGTGGATCTAATGGGACTTTTCCAAAAAGAAACATGACATGTGAATGTTTCTTATTGTTTTAACATTACTGGTAACAATACAGGAAACCATAAAATCATCTCTCAGTATTTTCTTTTTTTTTTTAAGTTTTTTTTTCATAGAGACAGAGGCTCACTTTGTCACCCTTGGTAGAGTGCTGTAGCGTCACAGCTCGCAGCAACCTCCAACTCCTGGGCTTAGGCAACTCTTGCCTCAGCCTCCCAAATAGCTGGGACTACAGGTGCCCACCACAATGCCCAACTATTTTATATTGCAGTTTGGCTGGGCTGGGTTTGAACCCGCCACCCTCAGTAGGTATATGGGGCCTGCACCCTACCCACTGAGCCACACCCTCAGTATTTTCTTTTGAAGATGCTTTTTAAGAGACTTGTAGGAAGTTTGATTAGTTCTGTGTTACATTTGGTATTATCTTACTCTGAATTATTTATTCACTCAAAGTGGTAAGAAGTACTGTTGTGCTTTTAAAATCCCACCGGATGAGAATATGGAGTCTGTGTGAAAGGAGAGTTTGACCTCTTAGAAGTCATTGGAAGGAGAAAGAAATTGCTCAATGATTTTTAAAACTTATTTATACTCCTGCCTCATTCTGGAAAGAATTTAAGGCTGAATTCTTGACAATGGCCAAATTTGTAAGCTCTTGAATCTACAGTCATTTTGCTTAATAGTGTGTGAGAAGGAGTTCTTAAACTATACTTTGAAGCCTATAATTAGAGTAGTGTTTACATTCTGAAAATAAAGAATAGAACAATTATGCTTTTTACTTCTTTGCTATATAAGAAATGCTTATTCACTGAAATACATTAACTAATCAGGCATTTTACTTGTTTTTTAAAAATTATTTTAATTCTTTATTGTTTAATTTTAACTTTCAGAAATAATCACACTCTAATGCAGGTTTACAGAAAACCCACCATGAACTATTTTAAGGAGAGAAAGGTGGGAGAGAAGGAAAAGGGTTTTCTTGATCTTGTAGCTGAGATGCCCCAATGTAGAGTCGAAATAAGACTGGATGCGGGGGGAGGGTTGGTTTTATTGTCAGGGTTCCTGTGGTATGATGGCTGTGGAATTAAGGAGAGTCTGTTTTCCTGGTAGCTGTAATGAAGTCCTGTGCCCATCTCTGAGCCAATCCTTCTTATTGGCTAGGCTAGATTGCAAGTCACCCCTGGAGTCAACAATGGAGTCACCTGCCAATCTGAGAGTGATGAAAAATGGATTCCCAAATAAAAATGAGGATGTTACTGGAAGTAGAACAAATGCGTGTCAGATAGTCACCAAGAAATGTCCATCACACATGAGTTTTTGTTTGTTTGTTTGTTTGTTTGTTTTGAGATAGAGTCTCACTCTGTCTGCCTTAGTGGAGTGCAGAGACATCATCCTAGCTCACAGCAACCTGAAACTCTTGGGCTCAGGCAATCCTCTTTCCTAAGCCTCCAGAGTAGTGGGGACTACAGGCACGTGCCACCATGCCTGGCTAGTTTTATCTATTAAAGGCGATGTCTTGCTCTTGGTCAGTCAGGAGTTGAGTCTCGAACTCCTTAACTCAAACAATCCACCTGGCTCAGCCTCCCAGAATGCTAGGATTACAGGGGTGAGCCACCACACCTGGCCATCAGAAACATATTATTTGTATTTATATATTTCAGTGAAACTCTTAGTTTGAACACATCGTCATTATGATATCTGGTTTCATAGTTTCTTTTTAGAGTCATTGTGACAAAAACTATCAATAGTCCAGTACTATGCATTTTATCCGTCTTCCAGAGTCAAAGAATTTTCATCTGGAAACATGGCTACTCAGAATAAAAACTGTTTCTCAGTTCTTTTACTGGTAGGTGTAAGTCATCTGGCAATAAGGTGTAGAAGTGATACCATCAACTCTGAAGTTGTACCCTCAAAAGGAAAGCAAGTTAGGTCACTCCTTCATATGTATTCAGTAGTTCCCCCTTATCTGAGGGTGATACATTCCAAGACCCCCTGTGGATGCCTGAAACATCAAATAGTAGTGAATCTAATATATACAATGTTTTTTCCTGTACGTAAGTACATATGATAAAGTTTAATTTATAAATTAGACACAGTAAGAGATTAGCAACAATAACTGATACAGAATACTTACAAATAAATGTATAAATAAATGTAAATAGAACAATTTAAAACATAGTTTATTTCTGGAGTTTTTCGTTTAATATTTTCAGACTGTGGTTAACTGTGGGTAATTGAAACTACTGAACAGTGAATGAGGGGAGATCACTGTATTCAATTTCTGAGTTTTCATATTATGTCTCCTTTTCCAGGAACCTGTCTTTTTCTTTGTGTGTTTTTTTTTTTTTTTTTAAGACAGAGTCTCCCTTTACCACCCTAGGTAGAGTGGCATCACAGCTCACAGCAATCTCAAACTCTTAGGCTTAAGTGATTCTCTTGCCTCAGCCTCCCAAGTAGCTGGGACTACAAGTGCCTGCCACAATGCCAGGCCTTTTTTTTTTTTTGAGGAGACAAGGTCTTGCTCAGGCTGGTCTCCAACCTGTGAGCTCAGGCAATCCTGCCTCGGCCTCCTAGAGTGCTAGGATTATAGTCATGAGCCATCGTGCTGGGCTGGGACCCTTCTTTTTATTAATTATCTTCAAGCTTCAGGTTCTTCACAGATGCCTAAATACGTTCATAAACTCAGTTAACTTTGAGAATGAGTGACAGATGAGATTTGAAGAGCTCTTAGGTGTGCTCCTCTCAGAATAAGAAAGTTTAACTAAAAGGTATACCTCTGTAATTGTGGAATTTATCCAACAAGTCAGTGAGAGTGAGGTTCTTGCTTTTGCCTTTAGTAAGAAAGCATTTCTGAGCAGCTCTTGAATTTTTTTTCAATATGTGAATTTTTTGTAATATGTGACCCCCAAATAAGGGTCACATATTACATCTAGTTTACTTGCCTCCTTTAAATTATGGGTTCCTCCTCTGTTTCTGGTGCTCTCACTTTCCTTTCCTTGAAACGTATTTGTCATTTTTCCTGTTAGATTTCCCAACAGTCTGAATTTGCTAATTGTGCTCCACTGATGATGTTTAAAATGCCTTTGTCTATTACGTTTTCTGTAAACTGATGGATCTAGACTAGGCTCAATCAAATTTAGGTTCAATTTTTGGGTGAGAATATTTTGTAAGTAATTTTATGTACTTTCATCAGAGGCATGAAATACATATTTGTTTCTTTCTCTGGTGCTCAGATTGATCAGTGGATTCTGGCATTGGTAGGCTGAATCACACGCTATAAAGGTCTCTACCAGCTTTTATCTGATGCTTTTAGCAGTCATTGATGGTCTTTGTTTGCATCCATTATTTCATTAAAGATTGATGCACAGTGACATTCTAATTCTCTTATGCCTGCTTTACTTATTAACTGGAATATCTCCATAAAGGAAAACTTCCTTTCTTTCTTTTTTTTAAGAGACAGAGTCTCACCATGTCACCCTCGGTAGAGTGCTGTGAACTCACAGCTCACAGCAACCTCCAACTCCTGGGCTTAGGCGATTCTCTTGCCTCAGCCTCCTGAGTAGCTGGAACTACAGGTGCCCACCACAATACCCAGCTATTTTTTTGGTGCAGTTTGGCTGGAGCCCAGTTCGACCCCATCACCTTTGGTATATGGGGCTGGCGCCCTACTCACTGAGCCACAGGTGCCACCCAGGAAACTCATCAACTAGTGGTTACCTTGAGTTACAATTTGTTCAGAAAAGTCAGACTATTGTTCAATTCTTTTGTTTTATTTATGCATTTTTAGAATTATAAATTGGTCCCCTAGCACTCTCCAAAGGTAAGCCATGGAAATTTCTTTTCTTTTTTTCCTGTTTTGTACATTATGAAATCTGTTTATACATAAGATGAACACAAGCAAGACTAGGTAAAATTATTCTTTATTACATTCACTTTTCAATTTCTACATAGGAAAGGAAATCAATTCTGCATCCTACTTCATGACACATGTGACACATTTAAGCCACTATGCTAATTATTACTATGATTAATTGAACAGGCTAGGTGTGGTGGCTCACGCCTGTAATCCTAAGCACTCTGGGAAGCTAAGGTGGGAGGATTGCCTGAGCTCAGAAGTTTGTGACCAGCCTGAGCAAGAACGAAACCTGTCTCTAAAAATAGCTGGGCATTGTGGCAGGCGCCTGTAGTCTCAGCTACATTGGAGTCTAGGGCAGGAGGATCCCCTGAGCCTGGGGGTGTGAGAAGGCAGCTAGGATGACACCACTGCACTCTCCCCAGGTGGATGGAGTGAGACTCTGTTGCAAAAAATAACAATAATAATAATTGAACCATAAATTAGATACTATGTTTTTAGTGACGATGAAAAATTAAAATTAAGAAAATATAAATATACATGTTGATACTTGCCTATTTCTAAAAAGCAAATGAGGTTAAGATGCATCAGCCATATTCATAGTAAAATTTTACTTGACTCAAGAAATGTGGAATCTTCTATTTCTCAAAAGCTATTCCAAATCCAAAAATATTTCTACTGCCTTCTTGAAATGTTATTTTAGGAATAATCCATACCCTGCACATCTAAAGCTACTATCTTCTAGAGAAATGAGCTATCCAGGTTTATGGTATAAGCTTTTGTTTGACCTAACGTTATAAAAAGTACAGAAACTCTAGGGGAGGGGCAATGATGTTTAAGAAGTATAATATTCAGGGACTCTAGCTAAAAAATGCAAACATTGTAACCTAATTGTTTGTACTCTCAAATTATTCTGAAAGTTTTAAAAAGAGGCATAATATTAGGGGCAAGGAACTCCTTTGACTGTATTTTTGTAAGAGAATCTGCAAACGGCACCTACTGTGGCCTTCTCGCCTCTGAGAGCCATCAGTTACCTGCAGGGAGAAAATAAATTACAGTCATTTTGTTGGTAGCTTACTAGGTTAGTAAATCTTTGTAAATCATTCAAATATTCTTATACCAGGTAGTGCCAAGATGCTAATGACACCAAGGTAAAAAAATCTAGAGTCTCTACCCTCAAGGAATTTCCAGCAGAGTGAGTAAACGAGGATTGGAAAACAGGCAGGAAATTCTAGTAAAGAGCTAGGGTACAGCCACAGTGTGAAAGTTTTCTTCCTAAATAATTATTACATTATAACACTGAGTGAAAACCTGCGCCTTGTATTTGTCTATCAGGATACCCCACCCCACCATGTGCATTTGAATCCCCACCCCAGCCACTTTCCTTTTGCTTAAGCATAATCTTCGAGGGATGCAAACAGAACTACATCCTTGGCTCTTACAAACCTGGGGCATTATGGTGCTACTTACATAGCTGATACTCTGACAGCAGACAGCAGTTTCAAGCACAACTATGGGTCTGACTGGCTCATCAGATAAGGGCCTTCAGTTTTCTACCTTAGAATTCAGAGGCGATCAAAACTGATCAATTAATACTCAAAGGATTGAAGTATATGCATAAGTAGTCATTGGTTGTCAAACTGTTTTTTTTTAAGCTCCAGATCTATGTTTAAATGAAACCACCCCTTGGTGTAAAGCTGAGGCCTGCTACCCTTGTTCCTGATTTCCAGGCACATCAGCAGAACTATTGCTTTTCAGTATACTGGTTTCTGACTTAAAGGATAAAAATTAAAACAAAGTCAAAAACCTTTAACTTGAAAATTTCTCACAAAGGTTTATGTTCATGCTCTTCAAGAACATTTGGTCTTCTTGCTTTACATGCAAATAATATATTTGACAAAGCTATTAAAATTTGGAAGCACTTTTCTTGCTTTCTTTTTGAGACAGTGTCACTATGTCACCCTTGGTAGAGTGCTGTCACATCACAGCTCACAGCAACCTCAAACTCTGAGGCTTAAGCAATTCTCCTGCTTCAGGAGAAGTAGCTGGGACTACAGGTGCCCACCAAAATACGTCACTTTTCCTTAGCATCACAGATTTTGTGGACTACGTCACCTCTAATTTTGATGTAGCCACTTTTAATTACATGGTCTATATTTATTATTATTATTGATTATTGCCTTTCAACTAAGTAAATCTTTTCCTTTCTTTTTTTTAAATTAATTTTTCTTACTTATACCTAAGTAAATCTTTTTAAAGCAAGTATGAGCTGTCACGCTTAAGTCCAGTTATTATTGGATACTGACTGATGCACTTACCTGTAATATGTAACGAATCAATAAACATATCAAATATGCTATAATAAAAAGAAAACCTCTAATTTTTTACAATACTTTCTTATCATCTTTCAGACTGTTTGTAATCTACTTTAACAAATCTTTTTTTTTTGAGACAGAGCCTCAAGCTGTCCTCCTGGGTAGAGTACTGTAGCATCACAGCTCACAGCAACCTCCAACTCCTGGGCTCAAGCAATTCTCCTGCCTCTGCCTCCCAAGTAGCTGGGATTACAGATGCCTGTCACAATGCCTGGCTATTTTTTGAGTGCAGCTGTCATTGTTGTTTGGCGGGCCTGGGCTGGATTCGAACCCGCCATCTCAGGTGTATGTGGCTGGCGCCTTAGCCGCTTGAGCCACAGGCGCCAAGCTAACAACTCATTTTAATTCTCATAGTTCATTATTATTTGAAATTAATTTCTTATTGAAATTTAAGATTTTTGTACAAACTGCATGCATTGTTGCTTATATTTATAACTGGTAAGGGATTATATCCAACTGATAACTGGACGGGATAATGGGATAAGGGAAGAAGCAAGAATGCAATCTGCTAAATTGGATAAAACCACCTCCATGCCTAGCTAATTTTTTTCTATTCTTCATAGAGATGGGATTTCTCCTCTTGCTCAGGTTGGTCTCAAACTCTTGACCTCAATTTTTGTTTTTTTTTGGGAGGAGGATTTTTAGGATATTGAAGTCTACATTTATTTTGTGTTAGAGAAAGGGAAGGGAGGGAAAGAGGTGAGAACAAGAGAGAGAAGGGAGCAGAGAGTAGGGAGTGAGGGAAAAAAAGATGGGGGTGGGGAGAGCTGACCTCAATTTTTGAAAGTGCACTCAAGATACTTTCCATCCAAATTAAGATTTTAAAGTGCAGAACTTTCTTGTATGTAGCACACAATGAAAAGTAAAAAATGGAAAGGCATTCAGGCTGAAATGAATCACTACATAAAATGAACAAAATAGAAACACCCACAGGTTTCATTATTTTAAGGGAAAAGAAACTTCCTGTATTTTACAGTAGAGAAAAAGAAGATGATTTGGGAAGTGAAATGGGAGTATGGAGCAGTTTTCTTCCAGGGCCAAAAATGAGCCTAAAATGCTCTTAAACCCATGGACTTCTATATGTAATTCTAAGAAGGTACCCTATTGATATAAAGCACTTAAACCAATAACTTTTCCTTCTTTTTCTTATCACTAAAAATACATTTTTACTGTAGAAGATATAGATGAAGAAAAAGACAAAATCACTATAAGACCATCAGCCAGAAGTAACTACAGTTGACATTTTTGACACCTTTATTGAGGTTAATATCCCATGCAATTCACCCATTCAACATGTACAATTCAGTTTTTATTTTATTTATTTATTTATTTATTTGTTTGTTTGTTTTTTAGAGATTCTCACTTTGTTGCCCTCTGTAGAGTGCTGTAGCATCACAGCTCACAGCAACTTCCAACTCAGGCTCAAACGATTCTCTTGCCTCAGCCTCCCAAGTAGATGGGACTACAGGTACCTGCCACAATGCCCAACTATTTTCAGAGAAGAAGTGGAGCTCTTGCTCTGGCTGGTCTCAAACATGTAAGCTCAGGGCAATCCACTCACCTCAGCCTCCCAGAGTGCTAGGATTACAGGTGTGAGCCACCATGCCCGGCCTACAATTCAGAGTTTTTTTGTTTTTTGAGACAGAATCTCACTATGTTGCCCTTGGTAGAGTGCAACGGTGTCACAGCTCACAACAACCTCAAACTCTTGGGCTTAAGCAATTCTCTTGTAGCCTTCTAGGTAGCTGGGACTACAGGTCCTGCCACAACGCCTGGCTATTTTTTTGGTTGTTGTCATCGTTCGGCAGGCCGGGCTGTAATCGCCAGCTCCGGTGTTTGTGGCTGGCACCCTAGCCACTGAGCTACAGGTGCTGAGCTACAATTCAGTTTTGAAAGTGCATTTATAAATGGAGTTGTACCATCATGGCCACCTAATTTTAGAACATTTTATTACTCCCCAAAGAGTAATACAATCATCATCAGCAATCACTCCTCATTTTCCCTTAGGCGATTTCCCCCTACTCAGGCCTAAGCAACTACTAACATAATTTCTGCCTCTGTAGATTTGCCTATTCTGGATGTTTCATACAAACAGAGCCACAGTATGTGGTCTTTTGTAACTGGCTTCTTTCACTTAACATAATGGTTTCGCAATTCACCCATGTTGTAGCATGTATCAGTACTTAATTTTTTATTGTGGTTGTATGTATGTAACATATTTTCTTTATCCATTTTTTTGTGGACATCTAGTTGTTTCTACTTTCTGATTGTTATTAATAATTCTGCTGTGAGTATACTTGTTTATTGCTTAAACAATAAACAATTTTTTGTTTGAATATCTGTTTTCAATTCTCTTAGAATCTAAGAGTGAAATTTCTGGGTCTTGTAACTCTGTGTTGTAACTTTTTGAGGAACTGCTAAATTATTTTCTGTAATGGCTATAGCACTTTAAATTCCCATCAGCAATGTATAAAGGTTCTAATTTCTCCACATCCCACCAACACTTGTTATTGTCTGTCTTTTTTTTTTGTAGAGACAGAGTCTCACTCTATCACCCTTGGTAGAGGGCTGTGGCGTCACAGCTCACAGTAACCGCCAGCTCTTGGGCTTAGGCGATTCTCTTGCCTTAGCCTCCCGAATAGCTTGGACTACAGGTGCCCACCACAACGCCCAGCTATTTTTTTGTTGCAGTTTGCCCGGGGCCGGGTTTGAACCCGCCACCCTTGGTATATG
This sequence comes from Otolemur garnettii, assembly GCF_000181295.1. Classification (NCBI taxonomy): domain Eukaryota; kingdom Metazoa; phylum Chordata; class Mammalia; order Primates; family Galagidae; genus Otolemur; species Otolemur garnettii. Next base: position 8,557,282 of record NW_003852450.1, read on the forward strand.
GGACCGGCGCCCTACCCACTGAGCCACAGGCACCACCCATGAATTCTAATTTATCTGTTTTTTTCCTTTGTCTCTTATACTTTTGGTGTCGTATCTAAGGTTTTGCCTGACTCAGGTTCATAAAGATTCTTCCTATGTTTTCTTCTAAGAATTTTCTAACTTTAGCTCTTAAATTTGAGTCTATGATTCATTTTGATTTAATTTTTGGTAAGTGTGAAGTCAGGATTCTTTTACATGTGGATATCCAATCACCTCAGCACCATTTAGTGAAAAGTTATTTTTTGTTTTGTTTTGCTTTGTTTTTTTGAGACAGAGTCTCACTTTGTTGCCCTGGATACAGTGTGGTGACATCATAGTTCACAGCTCAAGCTCTTGCTTCAGCCTCCTGAGTAGCTGGGACTGCTGGCACCCACCACAATGTCTGCCTATTTTTTTAGAGACAGGGTCTTGTTCTTGCTCAGGCTGGTCTTGAACTAGTGAGCTCAAGCAATCCATCTGCCTCCGCCTCCCAGAGTGCTAGGATTACAGGCATGAGCCACCCTGCCTGGCCCTAGTGAAAAGATTCTTCTTTGCCCCAGTGAATTGTCTAGACATCCATGTTAAAAATTGACTATAAATATACAGGGTTATTTCTAAACTTTCAGTTCTATTGCTCTGATCTATATGTCTATCTTTATGCAATTCCTATAATAGCAAATATTAATATTTGCCATGAAAATATTAAAGATGAGGATTTTTTCCTCTGTATGTGTTCTATTCATTTTTTCAAAACCATCAGGCTATATCAAGCATGCAGTTTTTGAGCCTCTTTTCTCTTTATCATTAATATCCTATCTTCTCATTAAAAAATCACTCTTTTTTTTTTTTGAGACAGTGTCTCACTATGTCGCCCTTGGTAGAGTGCTATGATGTCACAGCTCACAGCAACCTCAAACTCCTGGGCCTAAGGGATTCTCTTTCTTTTTCTTTTCTTTCTTTTTTTTTTGCAGTTTTGGCTGGGGCCAGGCTTGAACTCACCACCCCCAGAATATGGGGGCAGTGCCCTACTCCTTGAGCCATAGGCGCTGCCCCAAGGGATTCTCTTTCTTTAGCCTCCCAAGTAGCTGGGACTACAGGTGCCTGCCACAACACCCGGCTATTTTTTGTTGCAGTTTGGCTGGGGCCTGGGGACCCATCGCCCTTGGTATATGGGGCTGGCGCCCTACTCACTGAGCCACAGGTGCTGCCCTACTTAAAACTCTTGACCAATTTTGAATTCATATTTTATCAATGACTTATAAGAAAAGGGATATCTCAAACCCAGAAATTTTTAATAGATTGAGTAAAGTCAAATAACCAACTTTCCTCCATGTGTCTTAAAAAAATTTTCAAATTTTGATGTTATTTGTATTTCCTATATGAAGTAAGACTTATTTTGCTTCACAGTACATACTGGTATTAAAAGAAGACAGTCCAAAAGGAGTAACCTAATGAAGCAACCAATGAGACCTAGATTTTACAGACACAGGGTGACTATGTAGGGTCTCATTTGATTATAATGATGTGGTCACCAAAATGAGGTTAGATGAAAATCAATTTTTTTTTTTTTTGAGACAGAGTCTCAACCTGTTGCTCTGGGTAGAATCCCTGGTGTCATAGCTCACAGCAAGCTCCAACTTGGGCTCAAGTGATCCTCTTGCATCAGTTTTTCTATTTTTTTAGTAGAGATGGGGTCTCGCTTTTGCTCAGGCTGGCCTCGAACTCCTACTTTCAAGCAATCCACCCACCTCAGCCTCCCAGAGTACTAGGATTATAGGCGTGAGCCACCACGCCTGGCCCTTAGCTGAAAATAAATTTGATCAGTGTATCCACTGATTGGTCTCTGATGAAAGGGTTTATGATAACCAACTCACCAAAGACTGACCTTTATTTATTTATCTATTTTCCTACTCTCCAGACCCTGCAATAAAAGATTGACATTTTT
>NW_003852450.1:8559562-8561282 GCF_000181295.1 Otolemur garnettii
GGCACTGAGCCAAAAGATTGACATTTAAAATGGAATGCTTTTTTATTACTTTCTTGTGAGACATCTCACTGACCGGATTGCTCATAATGTTTGTTAGAGTGTGTTTTCCATTGCCTGAGACCTGGTAGGTAGAAAGTACTCAATCAATGTCAGCCACTATTAATATTTTTATTGTTATTATTTTAGTATTGATATAGTGGAATTGACTTTTGTTTTGCTCTTGTCTCCCCTTTATAGGGAACATACTCCGATACCTGAGATGGCTTTTGACCTTTTGGAGTCATGCTCACTTTAAGAATCTAACTAAATCTACGGACACTTCCAGCAGAAAAAACAAAAAAAAAACCCAGATGTACATATGGAGGGAAAAGAATTCTATATGGTCTTTCTTTCTTTTTCTCCATCTAAAAGGAGAATGCTCAGAGTTCAGAGCAAAATGCACTTGAAGTCCACAATCAGGCTACCATGCTAGAACACTGGGCTAGGACAAACTCTCTTGGTGTTTTCCTTTTGTTTTGCTTTCCACCCCTCTTCCTTCCTTTCTTGGAAATAGCCTCCTCCCTTTAGAAAGCCAAGAAGTCTGAAGCCCAGGTCTGCCTCCAGTTAAGGCTTAAATAGTCCTTACCCCACCTGGCTCGTCCTCTCCTCTCTTACTGTGATTTCCACACTCAGGTGGATATTCCATCTTGGACACCTCAGTTCCTCAGCCTTCTTGGCCATTAATAATCTAATGTTCTACCCCACTTCAGATGCCCATGGTCATGTTCTTGACTTTGTCCTGACAATCACTATGTACCTCTGAAATTCTGACTTCCAGAGTCCTACCATCCCCTCTCCTTCTGGATGCTCTTCTCTAGAAATCAGACTCTGCCAATTCTTCTACTTCATCAAGAACTCCCATCCTTAGACTCTCTGATAGTCAACTTTAATCAGCTGTCTGTGTCCTCACATCTTCTTTACTCAGCTGAAAGTCCATCGTTCATATCTATGATTATTTCTTGGCAAACACACTTAAAACCCTTGCCCCTAGCTTTCTGAGGTTCCCCTGTTGTCGTCAATTAAGGAAGTCTGCAACTCTGGTTATACCCAAGAACCTTCTCCCTCTGGGCCAGCAGAATAGATCAGCTGAGTATTGCTAAGCTTGTCTTCTTCACCCTATCCATTCGTCTTCCTTAAATTCACAGCCCACAATCTCAATCAGTTGCATAGCATACTTGACAATCCTACTGTATTTTTGGAAATGTTTTCGTGCCCACTCTTTGAAAGATTATTTTACAACTTCTATCTCTTCAGGGTTTCTGAATTATACCACATCTCGCCAACTCTAACTGCAGCCCCAACCTTACTCACATCTTTGGACCATAAAATGAGAAAAATAAACACAGACAAGGACCACTCAAACTACTACCTACCTCCATCTGTCCCCACTGTGAGTTACCTACAAGAGTCCTTGCTTGTTCATATTTTAGGACTTTGCTCTGGCAATTCTTCTTTCTTTCATCTGTATCATCAATTTCTCCTTTTCTCATGGTTTATTTCCACCAGCAATAAGAGCTTAATTTCCTTATAGCAATAAGAGCTCTTATCTGAAAAAAGAAAAAAATTCCAGCCCCAGTTCAGTTTTTCTGCTCCCCTTCAAAATGAAACTTGAGTTAATCACAATTGCTAACTTAACCATTTACCTCACATTTTCTCCTCAGTCCGCTTCCTCTGAGACTCC
>NW_003852450.1:8562328-8568337 GCF_000181295.1 Otolemur garnettii
CCAGCCCACACTCTGTTGCCAGGGCTGGAGTGCAGTGATGTCATCACAGCACACTGCACCCTCACACTCCTGGGCTCAAAGGATCCTCCTGTCTCAGCCTCCTAAGGTGTGCCACCACATTGGCTTTATTTATTGACTTTTCTTTTTTATAGAGATGGTCTTTCACTGTGTTCCTCAGGCTGGTATTGAACTCCCAGCCTCAAGCTATGCTCCTGCCTCAGCTTCCAAAAGTATTAGGATTATAGGTATGAGCCATTACTCCTAGACCATTTCTCTCTTGTTTAGGCCACAATTAATTTGGGCTCTTTCTTTCCTTTTTGGGGGGAGGGGGCTTTTTTTGGATAGCACACACTTAAGAGCTTTTGGAAAGGGACCAGGAGAGAGAAACAGGTTAAAGATTAGAAGTGCTACATTTAAATACAGATTTTAAGAAACTTGGCTCTTTCTCATACGCAGCCAAACTTAATCCTAACAGAGGGATCGGTTCAATTTATAGAGCCAAAGGGGCAACTACCAGTGTTAGGGTTCTGGGAAGTCAGGAGGGATAGAATCTATCCTTCCCCCAAGGCCAAGTAGAAAAATCAGCCATTGGTGGGAGGAGGGGCACATCCTCTATTGCCACAGAGAGAAGGAGTAAGAAGCCAAGATGGTTTTTATGTGATATCTTCACATTATCTGTGAAACAGGAGTCAAGGAGTCTTCAGAGTGGGGAAAGGGGTCGGGGAAGCAGGGGATGAGACTTTAGAGGCTTGGAGGGAATGATCGTTAAAAATAATTGTTACTGTGAGTGGAAGTACAACTTAGCTAGAGAAAAGCAATAGGGTTGTTGAAGGCCTGTTTGGAACTAGCGATCATGAACTTACTGGGTGGAGTGCAGCATTTATGAATGTGTCTTTCTTGGTTCAAATCCAGGCCCTGTCAGTAAATGGTTGTCTAATGTCAGGCAAGTTTAGAAAACTTTTTGCCTTAGAGTTTCCTCACTTGTAAAATAGGGGCTCATTTGTTTATTCAATAAATATTTATTGACTACTCCGTGCCAGGCACAGTTCTTGGGGCCAAGAGCACAGCCAAGAACAGTAAAAAGTCTCTTTCTTCACGGAGCTCACGGGAGTTGTATGTACCTCCCTTTTAGGTTGTTATAAGGGTTACATGAAATTTAAATTTCCTAAATTTTAAGATGTTCACTTGTTCAAACATTTTAAATTATGAAGTTGGAATTCATCTTACAATCAATGGTATCTTACTATTAACTAGCAGGGTGTTCTTCTTCTTAGTGCTACATAGAGTAATGGTGTGTCTTACGATCAATGGAGTTTCAGAATCAATAAAATATGGTCATACTTGTAAAAGCTAAATGTTAATAAAAAGTGTCTAGAAGGGCTATATACTGCAGCACTTGTCACACTAAAGAACTGAAAACAACTCAAATATTTATCTATAAGAGACTAGAGCAATAGGGCCAACACAAAATGGAGTGCTGGGAAGGAATGAGTATTATTTTCATATATTGCTTTCAAGGGATCTCCAGGATATGTTGCTAACTCAAAAAAGGTGGGAAAGGTGTCTAGGGTTTGCTGCTGTTTTGTTTGTTTGTTTGTTTGTTTGTTTTGAGACAGAGTCTCCCTATGTCACCCTCGGTAGAGTGTCACAGCTCACAGCAACTTCAAACTCTTGCCTCAGCCTCCCAAATAGCAGGGCTACAGGCGCCCACCACAAAGCCCAGCTATTTTTTTTTTTTTATTGTAGTTGTCATTTGTGTTTGGCAGGCCTGGGCCAGCTTCAAATCTGCCAGTCCCAGTGTGTGTGGCCAATGCCCTAGCTGCTCAGCTACAGGCGCTGAGCCTATATAGTTTGCTTCTGTTTATCTAAAAGGTAGATGTATATATTTTTCACATATATACAATAAATGCTTATATTTTTTAAAATGGAAGGATAGATAAAATAATGTTTAATCAAATTTTTTAAAAAATTTATGTAACCTGTAAGAGAAGAAAGCAATAGGGTAGAAGGACCAAGGATAAAAGCTAAAGTTTTCTTGGTAGAGTACCGTGGCATCATAGCTCACAGCAACCTATCTTTGGCTCAAATGACACTCTTGACTCAACCTCCCAAGTAGCTGGGACTACAGGCACCTGCTACAACACCCAGCTATTTTTAGAGTCAGAGTCTCACTCTGGCTTAGGCCAGTCTTGAACCTGTGAGCTCAGGCAATCCACCCGCTGTGGCCCCTCAGAGTGCTGGGTTTACAGGTGTGAGCCACTGCATCTGGCCCAAAAGCTGAAGTTTTAGAATTTACATTGTTTTGTAGATTTGCTTTCAAACCATGTAAATTTTATTTTGAGATGGGGTCTTGCTATGTTGCCCAGGCTGAAATGCAGTGGCTATTCACAGATGCAATCATAGTGCCTCAAACTCCTGGACTCAAACAATCCTCCCACCCCAGCCTCCTGAGTACATGAGACTATAGTTTTATATAATTATAAAACAAAAATAAAAACAGAAATGAAAAGCAATTCCTAAAAATTAAAAGCTAAAAGAAACAAATGAACCTATTTTTGTATTGACTTAGTGGCTTAACCAAACAGTAAAGAATTATTTCACAGAGTTTCAAGACATACTAATTTGATGATTTGGTGATACATTTTTACTGGATAGGAACCAACTCAAAGATGTTTTTACTTGCACATATATGCCCATAGTGAGAAAAAAAAAGAGGTTTCTACTGCCAAAGATGGGATAATTTCAGTTTCAGAATAGTAAGTGCAAATGAACTGAAATGCAACAAATGTTAAAATCTTTGAGTTCATAATGATTTTTTTTTAAATAAAGCACTCAAAGATCACCTTTGAAGGATACTAGGGAACCAGCTCCTTAGATCCATGATTATAAAGCAACATTCTTAATCAGTACATTGTGTGCAATGCTGGTACATTTCTGATTTTAGTAGAATACCTCAAGCTTATTGTTGGAATACTGAAATTAAACCTCAAAATGCAGAATCTCAGTTGGGTAAGATGGAAAAGGAAGACAGAGGATGGCAGACATACTGGGTGAAAATAGAGAATTTTTTTTTTTGGAAGAGTCTCACTATGTTGCCCTCAGTAGAGTGTGGTGGTGTCACAGCTCACAGCAACCTCAAATTCTTGGACTTGAGCAATTCTCTTGCTCTCAGCCTCCTGAGGAGCTGGGACTACAGGCACTCGCCACAACGCCTGGCTGTTTTTTGGTTGTAGTTGTCATTGTTGTTTGGCAGGCCTGGTCTGGGTTTGAACCTGCTAGCTCTGGTGTACATGGCTGGTACTCTAGCTCCTGAGCTACAGGCATAGAGCCGAGAGTAGAGAAGTTAATACAGTAGATCTCAGTGTGGTTAAAAATGCTCATGGTAAGAGAAGTTAGACAAGTAAAGCTGGGGGAAAAAAAAAAAGAGGTTGCTGCCAAATAAAAGAAAATCTGAATTGGTGCTCTCAGTTTGTCCACTGCTAAAAATTTAGAGTTGTCTTGGAAAAACCTAAGGTGGCTTCTCTTCATCTTTTGAGAATTCAGTGTCACAATGACATAACCTTAACAGGGAAAATCCAGTACAGTACTTTTTCCTTTGGAAAACCCTAGCACACTGGCAGTGGGTTTCTAAGTGAACTTATGATCATAGCTTTTATATGGTGTCTTTAAAGTGTGACAGCCTTGCTATTGAATCTAGTGAAACCTACATGAGCTTCCCCTTTACTAAAGTTTACAAAGTAGTCTTTAGATTTCGGTAAAGTCTTTTTTTCCTAACTGTCCAATGACATATTTGTAAGTTCAAATTTTAGGATGAATGTAGAGTTTTAACTAGGTATCTCCTAATTTGGCATTCCAGAACCTCCACTGTCAAAAATTATGGACTTCGTGAATCTATCTGTACCAGGAATTTGGGTAGAAAGAGTAATACTGATCACTCAGATTAAAAACTCTGTGATGCATACAAGATGAGTAGGAAGGCATCTAAACTGATTACATTAAAACATTAATTCTGCCACTGTGTTACGTTCATCTCTTTCAAAGCTTTTATCTTCATGTTATATGTGGTTACTATAAAGCTATGTAGTGCATACTGAACTTGGTGTCAACCATAACTCCTACTTCACCCTCCATGTCCAATCAGTTAGTAAGGACTACAGATTCTATTTTCCACATATCTCTTGATGCCCTTTTCTGTATCCTCACTGCCACTATTTTAGTTCAGCCCATCATCCTCTCCTGCCTGAACTACCGCCTCTGCTTCCTACCTAGTTTCCCCATCTCAGTTTTACAACCTTTCTCCATGTTGTAGTATAAACGAGGACTACATCTCTGCTGCTATATACCACTAAGATTTGGGGACCACTTGTTACTGCAGCATAACTTGACCTAAGTAGACTGATATCTAACTTCTTTCAGTTCCTTGGATATGCCATACTCTCACTTTGGGCTTCCTCTCCTCTTTTCTGTCCTGTTTTAATTGCCTCGTTTCCTATTTAGACTTTATATCTTAGTTTAGATGCCTTTCCTCTGGAGAGCTTTCTCTAATGCCCCATGGCTGCTTTGTATGCCCATTCTATGCATTCCTATGACATCCTGTACTTCCCTTATAGCATTTGCTATGGAATTATTTTGTCTGTATCCCTCCACCCCCGTATTTTCCCTGCTATAATCTTGGTGTGGGCAGAGATTATGACTTTTTCATCATTATAATCCCAGTTCTGGCACATGACAGGTGCCATATAGCTGTGGAAGGAGTAAATTATTCAATCTTTAGAATTTGAATACTTGGGCCGGGCATGGTGGCTCACACCTGTTGTCCCAGCACTGTGTGAGGCCAAGGCAGGTGATCACCTGTGCTCAGAGGTTCAAGACCAGCATGAGCCAGAGTGAGAGCCAGAGTGAGACCCCATCTCTACCAAAAATTGCCTGGCATTCTGGCAGGCACCTATAATCCCAGCTACTTGGGAGGCTGAGGCTAGAGAATCACTTAAACCCAGGGGCCCAGGGGTTGGCGGAGGTTGCTGTGAGCTATGATTCCAATGTACTCTATCGAAGGACACAAAGTGAGACTCTGTCTCCATAAAAAAAATAAATAAATAAAATAAAAGCAAAATAAAAAAAAATTTTAAAAAGAAAGAATTTGAATACTTGGTAATATGCTTATCAGGAAAATTTACCAAAGGTAGTAAGTAGAAGGTCCCAAGTTCTAGTCTGATTCCTTGTGATGACACAAGTGGAAAAAAAAGTTAATGGCAGTCAAATACTATCAATCCGTCTTCTCTGTTCTTCACCTTGATGTAAATTTATACAGGCTTTCTAAGCCTCACATATTAAAAGAGTAAGGAGTAGCTTTAAATTACTAGGTGTGAGACTAAAGTTTCCTGAGATGAAAGAATGCTAGGCATTATTATTTCTATACATGTCTCAACAGCACATGAGGATAAAATACAGGTCAGCTCACATCATTGCAGCATTTCCTGTTCCAACACACAGCTTAAGGCAAACTCTTAGAATGATTATGGAGGATGTGTGCATTCCACAACTCTTGTCTAATTGAGTCACTCCTGTATATTTTCCTGTCCCTCCCTACCATAAAGTATAATACATAATAAGCATGGATCATAATGCCATCTGTGATTTCCATTTGACCTATTACAGGTAATGTTTTATGTGACCCCCTGATTAAAAGACCGTCATAAAACCATGTTGCTGAAGACTTTGTGAAGAAAACAGAAATAGGAATTTAAATTAATCAGATTGTGTTCTGGTGAGACCAAAGAAGAAATCTGAATCTGAGTTTTGTTTCTTTGTTTCTTTTGTTTTGTGACAAGGTCTCACTCTTTTACCCAGGCTGGACTGCAGTGGTGTGATCATAGCTCACTACAGCCTCAAATATCTGGGCTCAAGCAATCCTACAGCCTCAAACATCTGGGCTCAAGCAATCCTCCCACCTTAGCCTCCCAAGTAGCTGGGACTACAGATACTCACCACCGTACCTGGGCATTAAAA
>NW_003852450.1:8568928-8570289 GCF_000181295.1 Otolemur garnettii
GCGGGTTTCCTGCCTCTGCCTCCCAAGTAGGTGGGACTACAGGCACCCGCCACAATGCCTGGCTATTTTTTGGTTGCAGCCATGATTGTCGTTTGGTGGTTGACTGAGTTGTTCTGAGGTTGACTTATTAACCTTAAAAGGCAAATAACTTAGGATATTAAATACTAGGCTTCATCCAGCATCTCATGCAGAATGCACATACAGAAATGAGTTGCAACTCACTAGGTTATACATTAAGAGTGAATCATCCCACAGGTCGAGACCGGCTACTTTTCCAAAAGTAGCAATACCACAATAAGAATATGAACACATATGCCAAAGGTTCAAAACTTCTATGAGAAAACAGGGAGGATGGGTAGGGTTAGGGAACATCTATCAGCTTGAGTTATTTCTGAGATTTCCAAAGTATTGGGAACTTTAGAAACATTAAACAATGGTGGTTGGAACCAAGTCCCACAATTAAAGGTTAAAAGAACATGGTTTTAGACCTAACCTAAGGAAGAGCTTGAGGCAATGTTAGTCTATTGGGTAAAGGAGACAGACTTGGGCTTAAATTTCTGCTCTGGCATAACTACCAGTGTGACTTTGGGCGAGTTGCTTAATTACCCTAACCTGTTTCTTCATTAGTACAATGGAGATAAAATGCCTACTTTAAAAGATTATGGTGGGAATTAAATATAACAATCTTTGTAAATGCTTTGCGTAATGCCTAGCCATAGAGAATCTAATTAAATGGCAATTAGAACCATGGAGATCCCCAGTGAAGAACTAGATTTCCCTGTAAGGTAGGAAGCTTCCTGCCTCTAAAGGTATTCATTCAATAAGTCATTTGATCTTGTAGCTGGGTGCTCTGTGTGTATGGAGAATGGCAAGGGGAGGTGACTAAACTCTGGTGCATGCATTTAACTCTAAGAATCTGTCATATATTAATGTTTGAATTGCTCTATAAATCTTGATTCTAAAATTACATGGTCCCCAAATATACCAAACCAAAATTGCTGGAACTACAGGAGAAAATGGACAAATCCACCTTTATAATGGGAGATTAACGGCTTGATCTACTTTATGTACTAATGGTTAAGAGGCATACTAACAGGCAAATCTGAATAGGAACATTAATAAAGATATAGAAGATATAAACTGCAAAGCTTGCTTTATTTGCAAGTATCCCTGCTGTACCTATCTATTGGTGAATAAACATTCTTCTCTGGCTTTTCTGGTTTTAAACATTTATAACAGTTGACCTAGACTGCTCACACAGCAAGTCTCAAGAAACTATGAAGAATGGATATTATAAGCAATAAATATGAAAACTTAGTTTAAAAAATATGAAAAACATAACAGTAAAACTGGCTCAAGAC
>NW_003852450.1:8570328-8571345 GCF_000181295.1 Otolemur garnettii
CTCAAGAAACTATGAAGAATGGATATTATAAGCAATAAATATGAAAACTTAGTTTAAAAAATATGAAAAACATAACAGTAAAACTGGCTCAAGACGTCCTTATAAAGACGGACTAGTCCTATCACTATCATAGATAATAAATCTAAAGGTAAAATTCTTTCTGCTCTTCCCCCTCGCTCTTCTCTACTCTCTCCTTATCTCTCTCCCCTCTTCTCTTTCCTCTTTTCTCTTCTCCTTAGTGCTGCTCTGCAGCCTCCCTCCCTCCACCAATAAAGACCTTTCGTACAAAAAAAAATTTTTTTTCCACTAAAAACTCCTCCTCCATGCCCAGTTAATTTTATAGGAGGTTCTGATGAACTTCAGCAAAAAGATCAATTCCATCTTATATAAATTATTCCAGAGACTGGGGGGTGGAAAAGAGAATATTCCCCAACTCATTCTTTGATGCTGGTATAACCATGGATAGTAGGAGAAAGGAAAATCATAATAGTATAAGCTGATTTCACTTATAAAGTTTAAAATTCTAAATAAAAGGTTAACATAAAACAGCCAGTATACAAAAGATAACATATCATGGGCTCAGCACCTATAGCACAGTGGTTACAGCACCAGCCACATACACCAATGCTGGCGGGTTTGAACCTGGCCCAGGTCTGCTAAACAACAATGACAACTGCAACAAAAAATAGCCAGGTGTTGTGGCTGGCACCTGTAGTCCCAGCTACTTGGGAGGCTGAGGCAAGAGAATCACTTAAGCCCAAGAGTTGGAGGTTACTGTGAGCTGTGATGCCACAGCACTCTACCGTGAGGGCGACATAGTGAGACTCTGCCTCAAAAATAAATAAATAAATAACATATCATGGCCAAATTAGGTTTATCTTAGAAATGGAAAAGTATTGAGGATTTGAAAAACCTAAATATACATGTATAATTTCTTATATTGATAGATGAGGACACAAAAAACCCTTTGCTGTTCTCTGCAAATGGAAAAGAAAAAGAGAGAAAAAGCTTTTTTTT
>NW_003852450.1:8571850-8576937 GCF_000181295.1 Otolemur garnettii
GCCTTAGCCGATTGAGCCACAGGCGCCGAGCCCAGAAAAAGCTTTCGATAAAATCCAATACTCATTCATAATAAAACTTTTAGCAAATTCAGAATGGAAGAAAACTTCCTTAACTTAGTGAAAGGTGTCTGAAAAGCTTGCAACATGCATCATTCTTAATGAGGAAACATGTGAATTGAGTTATTTTAAAATCAGGAGCTAGGCAGAAATTTCTGCTGTCATCACACTGATTCAACACAGTATTAGAGATCCTAGTCTGCATAAGAAAATAAATGAAAGAGAAGGAAAAGAATAAACGAATCAGTCACCCTAAAGATGTGATCGTTTAAATATAAAACTAAAAATAATCAAGAAATTATGAGAAATATAAAGATTATGTAGCAAGGGGCTATAAACTCAACACATGAAAATAAATTGCATTTTTATTAATGAGCAAATCAAAAAAATTGTAAAGAATGCCATTTATAATGATAATATAAACTGTAATAATAAAAACTGTAAAGTCTAGGAATAAATAACCAAAGATGGGCAAGCATCTTTAGAGAAAGAAAACTGCACCGAACATTGAAGAAAACCTAAATAATTAGTGGTATACGAAAAATAATATTATAAAGATGTCAGTTCTTCCCTCAAATTAACCTACAGAATAACTGCATCAAGATTTCTTCTGAAAACTGATAAGCTGATTTCACAATACATAGGAAAGAACAAAGGGTCAAGACACTTTTGGATAAAGCTAAAATGGCAAGACTTGTTCAGCTGGACAGGAACACTTAGAATAAAGCTATAATACTCAAGACAGGATGGAACTGGCACCAAAGTGAACAACTTGGAAGAGAACAGTGAGTCTAGAAACAGACTAGTGCACAGTTGAATCTTGATATCTGACCAGAGGTGGCACTGGAGGTCACTGGAGGAAGGATTAGTTAATAAATCCTATTTAGACAATTGGCTGGCCATTTGGGCCACATAAGGAAGTGGATTTCTACTTCATACCAGAGAAAAACCAATCCATATGAAGATACAAAAGAGGATTTTGAATGTTCACAACACAAAGAAACGTTAAAGGTTTGAGGCAATGGATACCCTAATAACTCTGATCTGATCATTATACATTATATACACCTATCAAAATATCACTTTGTATCCTATAAATATGTACAATTATTAGGTGTCAACTAAAATGAAAGGGAGTTAAAAAAAAAAAAAAGGAAATACTCTTAAAAAAAGAAATCCCAGGGCCAGGAACAATGGCTCACACCTGTAATCCTAGCACTCTGGGAGGTGAGGAAGATGGATTACTTGAGACCAGCCTGAGCAAAAATGAGACCTTGTTTTTAAAAATTAGCTGGGTAGGGCGGCACCTGTGGCTCAAAGGAGTAGGGCGCTGGCCCCATCTATGGGAAGTGGTGGGTTCAAACCCAGCCCCGGCGAAAAACTGCAAAAAAAAAAAAAAAAAAAATTAGCCAGGCATGTGATAGGCGCCTATAGTCCCAGGTACTCAGGAGGCTAAGGAGGGAAGATCACTTGACCCCAAGATTATGAAGTTGCTGTGAGCTATGATAACACAGCACTCTACTGAGGGTGACAAAGTAAGACTGTGTCTCAAAAAAAAGAAAACCCAGTTCTACGTGGATTAATGATTTAACCGTGAAAAACAAAACTTTAAAACTTTTCCAAAAAATTACTTAGAAAATACTTTTCTATTTCAGGGTAGGCAAGGATTTTTAAGCTACTAAAGTTGGTAGCTACAAAAGAAAAGATTGACAAATTTAACTACATTATACTTAAGAACTTTTATTCATCAAAGACTCCATAAAGAAAAAGAAAACATCATGGACTGGATCTGGATTAGAGGAAAGAATTTCTCCAAAGGACCTTATTGGAACAACTGGCAAAATTTCAATTAGGACCATGTATTAGCTATTAGTATTATATCAATGTTAAACTACCTACATTTGAACATTGTTTCATGGATACCTAAGAGAGTACCTTTAAAGATACATGCCATACCCCATAAATGCATTAATGTATACATGATCTATGTGTTTACAATTTAATAAAAAAAATAAAGTTCCAGAATTGTTTAAAAAAAAAAGTCCACACTTGATTCTTGCATATTAAATCCCTGAATTTGAGCTTTTTCTTTTAGATGTGAATACTGGAGAGTATTGTGTTGAGATAGGTATTATTAAAACTAAAAAGCTGGGCTCAGCGCCTGTGGCTCAAGTGGCTAAGGCGCCAGCCACATACACCTAAGGTGGCGGGTTTAAATCCAGCCCAGGCCTGCCAAACAACAATGATGGCTGCAACCAAAAAATAGCCAGGCGTTGTGGTGGGCACCTGTGGTCCCAGCTACTTGGGAGGCAGAGGCAGGAGACTCCCTTGAGCCCAGGAGTTGGAGGTTGTTGTGAGCTATGATGCCATGGCACTCTATCCAGGGGGACAGCTTGAGGCTCTGTCTCAAAAAAAAAACAAAAACTAAAAATCTGAATCAAAAAAAATAAGGATAATTGCCACGACTTACTCTGAAATAGTTCAGGAAAAAAAATACACATGTGTGCATGCAGGCATGCGCACATGCGCGCGCGCGCACACACACACACACACACACACATATACACACACAGAGTCTGACAATTAAGTTCTTGAACTTGTCCTAGAAAAAGTGCTACCTACCTAACGCTGAACTTCACCAGTCACTTTTGAGGTACTCCCCTTGGGAAGCTAGGCACTGATGCCAGAGTCTAGTCCACCCTTCAAAGCAATTTTGGAACTCTTTCTCTGGACCATCAGAGCTGTCGTGACACAGCATACAAAAACTCACAGTAATGAATGCCAATCAGCAAGGCACCACCACATATCCACACAAATATGGCTGGAAGACACTTACATACCAAGGTTATGAAACCTTATTGAGTTATTTGTACAGTGCTGACAACATAAGTGCATGGTGGCAAGTCTGAAAACTTAATGGTCAGACTTTTATATGATGGCGGTTCTCATGGTCATTCCAGCAAAAAGAGTTCCAAAATTGCTTTGAAAGGTGGACTAGGCACTTGCATCCATGCATTGCATCCCAAGAGGAGTACTTTGAAGGTGATCATAGGATATTCAACAACGAGGTATGTAGCACTTTTTCTAGGACAAGTCTGTGAACTTAATTGTCATATCTCATATACATGTATATATATGACCTCTTTTACACATGTGAACCTTGAAAGAGGCAATCCTTCAGGATGGATCCTGAGTGGCTACCTGGGCTTAAATTCAAAATAGACACAAATGGCCACTCCCTGACTAGAGATCTCATATAGTACTCTCTGTTCTGAGTCACTTTGGGACTTTCATATCTAGGTGTCTTTTTTACTGCCTGAATCAACTAAAAGACTGCGATTTGTGTTGACCAATCAGAATTTAACAAGTGCCAACTAATCAGAATTAAGCAAATTTGTACCTTATTTGCATAAGTGAACTAGAGTGATAACCTGTTTGGGAACTTTCTCTATAAAAGATAAGCCATTTTTACCTCTCCCCATCCTCCTTCCCTTTCCCACCCTCTCTCTGAAAAGAAAAAAGAAGAGCAACCTTTGCTTTATTCTTTCAAAATACATCTATTTATAAGGAAGTCTGCCTCTCTTCAGTTTACAAACTGTTTACTGGAATAGTCTCCTTTTCTTAAAAAGAAAATCTTTTCCAGTGGATTTGTTAACACACAAATACAGCAAACTGAAGTGTATACAGAAGTTCACTGTATTAGTTCTGAAACTGATCCTCCCACCTTTGCCTCTTGAAGTGCTCAGATTACAGCTGCAAGCCATCTGGACCAGCCTATGTTTATTAAAGCCCTGCCTGGGCCTGGTGGCTCACACCTGTAATCCTAGCACTCTGGGAGGCCAAGGCAGGTGGATTGCCCTGAGCTCACAGGTTCAAGACTAGCCTGAGCAAGAGCCAGATCCCCATTTCTAAAAATAGCTGGACATTGTGGCAGGTGCTTGTAGTCCCAGCTAATTCGGAGGCTGAGGCAAGAGAATTGTCTGAACCCAAGAGTTTAAGGTTGCTGTGGGCTATGATGCTACAGCACGCTACTGAGGGCAACAAAGTGAGACTCTGTCTCTACATAAATAATAAATAAATAAATAAATAAATAAAAATAAAGCCCTTAGGAAAGGAAGAGGAAACATGAATAATCAACACATGAAAAAGCTCAATCTTATCAGAAATAATTTGGGAATGCAAATTAAGACCATAAAGTGGTACCTATTTGCTTTCCATAGACTAGCAGAAAGAAGTCTGACAATGCTTGGAGAGAATGTGGAATGCATGAGCTCCTCATGTGCTGGCAGCAGTAATGGTTGGCACAGCCCCTTTGAAAACACTTTTTCCTTGTCTTTTGCAGCTGAACAGCCCCATGACCTCTGATGCAATGTGCTCACTCCTAGGTTTAAAGGAGATGGGCACATGTACAGAAGGTGAACAAGAATGCTCCTACCAGCGTTATTAGTAATTATTGAGGGCAAGTTCAAGTTTTGTGGGGATCTGAGCTTATATAATTGAAGAAGGGGGAGGCTTCCTTTTTCTAAGGAAAAAGTACAGAATTATGAATGAAAATTATGTTCAAAGTGAGTATTTATACTGGGAAAAGAGATTGCACCAAATTACAAATTTCATAAAACTCAGGAAAGAAGTCTGTTATAGGTCTGTGACCTACAAAATCGGGAAATCTTATAAAATTAGTTTCGGTGGTTCCCACTGATACAAACAATATATAAAATGCACTTAGCATCATAGGCAATATAGTACTGAATCCACTTTTTTTTTTATACAGTCTCATTATGTCGCCCTAGGTAGAGTGCTGTAACGTCACAGCTCACAGCAATCTTAAACTCTTTGGCTTAAGCTATTCTCTAGTCTCAGCTTCCCAAGTAGCCGGGACTACAAGGCGCCCGCCATAACTCCAGGCTATTTTTTGGTTGTAGTTGTTTGGCAGCCCCTGGCTGAGTTCAAACCCTCGAGCTCCGGTGTATGTGGTTGGCGCCCTAGTCCATGAGCTACAGGCGACGAGCCCTGAATCCGCTTTTTTTTTT
>NW_003852450.1:8577126-8578467 GCF_000181295.1 Otolemur garnettii
CCGGGCTGGATTCGAACCCACCACCTTAGGTGTATGTGGCTGGCGCCTTAGCCACTTGAGCCATAGGCACCGAGCCCCTGAATCCCCTCTTGATGGGAGAAAACTTCCTTCTGACAAGACAGTAAAAAAACAAATGTTCTACTATTACTACACTTTACAAGCTGGATGAATCAAAAAAGCAAGTGTTGAGGGATAAAAGCAAATCCCCAAAGGCTATATATGGTATCTTATTTTTATAAAGCTTAAAAAGAAGAAAAACCAATATGTATTTAAGGATGCATCCAGATATGATAAAACTATAAACAATGGCAAAGAGAGAAAAACAAAACTAAGGATGGTGGTGAGGGGCGGAGGCGAAGGCAAGGGGTGGGATCCTGGAAATGTACGATGCTAATTATCGATAAGGCGTCGGAGTCACAAGTGTTTTATTAGTGCGCTGTAAATTTACGTAATTTTTTAAATGTTCTAGTTTGTATGCATCCAGTATCAGATTGAAAAATACTTTAAAATACTTAAGGCATCTGAAAATATTTTCTAAGCCACGAACCTCGGCTTCCTGCTCCTTTGCCCAGCTTTCTTCCCAAGCTTCCTGGGACACTTGGCTCCAGACACTGGCAAAGCAGAGAAGTGGCAAACCACAGTGACCAAGAACCGTGACTTACGTTATTTTGTTTTTGGTGTTAGAACGAGGTGTAGTGGTGATGGAAGCATCATGCACTATACCACATACGCCACACTAAGCTTACTCCATTTAATTTTTGACATCTTTTTCTAAGTTAAGACAGAATAGGGTTTGGGGCTCAATTGGCAGAAGTACCTCTCTCTTTTACACTCAAACTTCCCACTTTCCAAGTATGTCAGACCTCTGCCCCACCCTCTTGCGTCTTTCCGGACAGTCTGACTCCTTTTCACCAGTCCTGACCCACTTGGTTACGTAAACTATTCCGAAAGGATCCCCAAACGTACCCCTCCGAGCAGAGCCCGCCCAGCTCCGAAATGTACCGCCAGCACAGAGCTGGGCAGGGGGCGTGGAGAGTGCCCGGGGCCCCGCCTCGCTCTCTACTCCCTCCTCCTCCGACAGGTCCCGACGGAGCCCCGCCTCCCGCCGTCGCCCCGCCTCCCCCGCGCTGAAGGCGCGCGGCGGCGCCCTGCCAAAACCCGGAGAAGTGGATTCTGCACTCCGTGCTGCCCTTCCCAGGCCGCCGTCCGGACGAGCCGGTCCAGGCTTGTCGGCAGGAAGCGTGGCCCAGCACCTGGAAGGGGGAGCCAGCCCCGAACGGGAGAGGACGAAGGCCCAGGTCTGCGCGGGTGAGCGTGCCGCGGGCCCGGCCTTCTTGCCGT
>NW_003852450.1:8578604-8581083 GCF_000181295.1 Otolemur garnettii
GCGCCCCGCCCGCCGCATCTCTGGGCAGTGCGGTGACGTGCGGGCGCCTCAGGGTGTGGGGCCGCCTGGCAACGCCCGAGGGGAGGATCTGGGCAGAGCGCGCGATCTGGGGCGGGGGCGGGCGCTGGCGAGAAATGGTGGCAGGGCCGCCTGCTCTGCCCGAGCCGGTTCCGTTTCGCCATTTGGAGACTTCCGGTTCCAAGCTTTTCCCAGCTCACAAAGCCATCCCTACCCCACCCACCTTCTACTTAACGTTTTCGGAGGCTTAGGATAGTAATTCTAGACATTCAGTTGCATTTTTGTTGGAAATTTTAGGACATTGCAATATGGGAATTTATCTCAATTGTTAGTATATTTGATAGTCCCAAAATTAGGTTAAAAGCCGTCTTTCCCAATCACTGTAATTTATCAAAAATATGTTTTTGGTATAAGGAGGTGTGGCTATGGTTGATAGCCTGTGCTCTAGAGCCAAAGGATGTAGGTTCTAACAAGTATTTAATTGTGTGATCTGGGACAGATCATTGACTAGATGGCTTCTTTCTTTATCTGTGAAATGTGAAGAATAAATATGTTTGTGTTATGCTATATTATGTATAATATGCCATGTAATATACATATAATGCATATCGTAAAGATACAATACAGCATAATCAAAATAGGTCTCACTGTGAAGTTCCAGGCTGGTCTGGAACTCCTTGCCTCAAACCATCCTCCTGTTTAGGCCTCTGGCAGCAGCTGGGATTTATAGGCATGAGCCACTGTGCCTGGCCTGATTTGGAAGATTCTAATTGTGAAGTATGCTGTTTTCTTTATTTATGAAAATGAAATAGAAGGATTTGTCTTAGAATTTCTATAATATCTGATACTTCAAAATTCAAGTACCGTGTTTCCCCCCAAATAAGACACTGTCTTAACATTCATTTTTTCTCAAGAAGACACACTAGGGCTTATTTTCAGGGGATGTGTTATTTTTATGAAGTATAATACAACAATCTACATTTATTCAAATATAGTTAAGTCATCTTCTGGAACTTGACAGGGGGAGTCGACCTTGTTGGTGGGGCTGGTGCTAGTGATGTGTGAACTCCTTTCCCCTAGCAGTTCGCACGTGTAATAGCTTGCCTGGGACCCAGTTACTACCTGCGCACCCGTGCAAGTGTGAACAGGAGAAAGGAGCTGTGGCAGATAAAAGATATTCCAGTCTTGCTTACCACTCTGCACCAAAATGCATGATGTGGCTATGCAGTGTATCTGCACTGCACACCCATCACTAGGTCTTATTATTGGGTAGGGCTTATATTTAACAAATGCATAGAAATCCTGCTGGGGCTTATTTTTGGGGTATGTCTAATTTTGGGAGAAACATGGTAATCAGCCACCAGAAATAGACCATGTCAACAGAGCTGTGTGAAGCAGTGTGCAGTGTTTCACTACTCCTAACTATAAGGAAAAGACTTATCTTTTCAACAGAGGAAATTGATGAATGGAAGAAAAGCTTGATATAAATAGTATAATGATGTCTTCATTATTCGTTTGAGGCAAAGCCCTGGGACAAAGGCTGACTGGAGGATAATATGTGGTACTTTCTGTGTGAATCTTATTAAGGGCAAAATAAATCTTACTATATAATTTTCTCAACAGAATATTGAAGGATGTTTGTTCCAAGATCTCTGAAAATCAAGAGGAATGCTAATGAACATGGCAAAAATTGTATAGCTAAGAAAATGAAACCAGAAGCAGAAGATCTTCAGTTGGACAAAGACAGAGATGTTCCAGTTGATCCTTTAGTTAGAAAGGAAGCCACAACACCAGACAAGCACACCGGTGAGTCTTGTCCCTTTCCCAGTCCAGCTGGCCAGTTGGCTGAGGTTTGTTCAGTAGAACTTGACCAGTGCACAAAGGACAGCCATCCTTCTGAAGAGCCTATTAAGTCATTTTCCAAAACACAGCGCTGGGCAGAACCTGGAGAACCTGTCTGTGTTGTCTGTGGTCGATATGGAGAATATATCTGTGATAAGACTGATGAAGATGTGTGCAGCCTGGAGTGTAAAGCAAAACATCTTCTACAAGTTAAGGAAAAGGAAGAGAAATTAAAAGGTAGCGAACCACAGAAAGCTGATTTGGAGCCAGAGTCTCCACTGAGTGCTTTCTATGTCTACAAAGAACACCCCTTTATTTTGAACCTTCAGGAGAACCAGATTGAAAATCTTAAGCAGCAGCTGGGAATTTTAGTTCAAGGGCAAGAAGTCACGAGGCCAATCATTGACTTTGAACATTGTAGTTTCCCTGAGGCCTTAAATCACAACTTAAAGAAATCAGGTTATGAAGTGCCAACCCCTATCCAAATGCAGATGATTCCTGTGGGACTTCTGGGAAGAGATATTCTGGCCAGTGCAGATACTGGTTCCGGAAAAACAGCTGCTTTTCTCCTTCCTGTTATCATCCGAGCTTTATTTGAAGTAAGTTACACAGTTCACAT
>NW_003852450.1:8582257-8583222 GCF_000181295.1 Otolemur garnettii
TGCCAAGTAGTATGGTAAGCTTGTGTGATACGAAGTATGGCAAGGAGGGAAACGAGTAAAAAATTGTGGACAAAGAGAGAAGAGATAAAGGAGATAAATTTGGAACTAGAGTCCTAGAAGATAATGTGAGGAAAAAAATAAAGCACTAGATGTTCAAAATGTAGGTCAGACGCACTGCTGGAGGACCAAAATAGAGCTATAAGGCAAGAAATAGGATATGGATGTATCTCGCTACAAGAGAGCTGAGAGGGAAAAGTCAAGGGTTGAATGCCAACCTTTGACCAGATTATCATGGTGACCAAGGAGTTTTCTCTCCAAGTGAGGATGGTTAGAGATTGCAGGTCCAATTAACTCAGTTTTCCTACCTTGGTTACTGTGGCCCAATTTTAATCTTTCATAGTACTGTGTCTGTGTTACATAAGAAATGGCTTTAATTTTTTGGAGGAAAAAATCTGCAGCACACAGAAGGCAGGAGGGCTCATACCCAGTTGGGCTGATGGGAACAGTTTAAAGGACAGTGTTCTTGGATTCACTGTGAAGATTTAGTTCATATCAACAGGAATTAATTGCTGGTGTTTTTAGATTTGTTTTTCATGTTGTTGCAGAGCAGAACTCCATCTGCGCTCATTCTTACACCAACGAGAGAGTTAGCCATTCAGATAGAGAGACAAGCTAAGGAACTGATGAGCGGCCTCCCACGCATGAAAACGGTGCTTCTAGTAGGGGGCTTACCCTTACCCCCGCAGCTATACCGTTTGCAACAACACGTTAAGGTAAGCACTGATTTCATACAATGCCTTGGAAAAGTTTTGTAAGCAATGTAGGTACTGCCCCCTCTTGAGGAACTTATAAGTGTTATTTTAGGCTCAGCGCCTATGGCTCAAGTGGCTAAGGTGCCAGCCACATACACCTCAGGTGGCAGGTTCGAATCCAGCCCCAGCCCTCCAAACAACAATGAGGACTGC